>NC_136804.1:34352535-34425035 GCF_951216825.1 Electrona antarctica | reverse complement strand
TCCACCATGGCCCGTAGCACTTGCCCTAGCCTAGCCCCTTAGATAGCACTTTATGTAGACTTAGATAGTATTTTAAACAGACTTATAGCTTGTTACGTAGACAGCACTAGAATTGCATTTTTTGTAGTCATAGCACTTTATAGTACACATGTATAATATATAATATAGTATAGCATGTATAGTTTACATAGATACTCCACTGTTACGTTCTTTGTTTACGCATGATTCATGATAACTACTTTTTATATATGTGATGTATGCCATGCTTTTGTTATTGCTTAATATAAATCGCTCTGGATTAAAAGCGTCTGCTAAATGCCTAAATTGTAAATTGTAACACACACCAGTCTCCATATAGCTTCAGTATACCACACAGAACAACAGTTTGACACAATGGCACACACACAGCAACCTCCATTACCTGTCCTCCAGGTTAACCATCGTCCTTGCTCCTCAGCCAGAAAGCTTAAAGACGTTTTTCATCAAATGGGCATACCTAACAATGGATGCCAATTTTTTTTGGAAAATATAAATTTGTGTAGAGGTACACATGAAGCTTGATTGAATTCATCCGTTTGATTCCCATATCTGCGCGTCCGTCCAAACAGCTGCTACCGATTACAGAAATCCTCAATTTTTAATCCCATTCAAGATGACATCCAGACAGTGTATTACTCGGTTTAAACTTCAGCAGCCCGCTAATAGGGTAGAAATAATCCACGAGCTGTGCTCCCTGTCATTCTGTGACTTTGTTTACAAACAGATGCATATGCTAATTAGTTGGGCCGGGCAGAGCCTCGGGCTCTGTGATTTTCCGTGATTCTTTTCTTTCTTTTTTTTTTTTTTTTAAAGAGTGTTATTATATTAAAAATAGCAATTCTGTTATCTGTGTAATGTGATTGTGTATACATGTATGTATTTATTATGAAGAGGGCCTGGAGGCGGGGGGGGGCGCATCGCACTGGCATTTCAGACTCGGGCCTCGTACACACATGTCGGACGAACATGTGACGAACCAAAGTCTTTGGTCAATCCACGTGACTTCCATTGGAAAAGCATTGAGCCTGAGGCGGCCATGAAACGCAGACAGAACAGATCACGTCCGTACGGCATGTGTGTACGAGGCCGGAGCAGCAGCCCGCAGTCCCGCGCAGGCAGTACAGTAGAGAGAACAGTGAACGGTGTGAGACTTGCCTGCTACCGCTGGTTTGCCTCTGGTTTGCGCACCAAACGAGCTTCTAACCAGTTAACTTGCCAAGTTGCCATATGCTTAAATGTTTTATAAGATCAATCGGATCACACGATAGCTGAAGCGTCAGGTTTTCGTCACGTTGCACTGAGCCATCTCGTTAACCCAGCTGGCTGCGATGAATAAAACCTAATCATTAATCAACGTCACCAAACGATCCATGGTGATATAACTCTGTAAACGCTACACGTAACAAGCAACTTCACTTCAGAGGAAACTAAAGGGAGGGAGCTGCAGCTGCTATTCATGTTTACTCACCAGTCACCACGACCACTGTATGGAATCCATTAGAATGATGGAAATGAAACATTAATAGCCTATTCTAACGTGAGTTACATACATCCGTACATACAAGTCCGTTGATCTCCGTTCTCACTTTCACACTGAACCACGGCGCCGCGTTTTTTTTTTTGGCCTTTGTCAGGCTTCGGGCTTAACATTATGGTAATTTTTTAGGACCCAGTTAGGGTATATAGGGTCGGGTCGGGCCTTAATTTTTGGGCCCGTTGAGAACTTTAGTGTACGTGTGCATAACTACGTCCCATAGCCTGGAGGGATGCAACGTTCCGATTGGTTCCACATCATTGAACTTGCTGTTTGAGGGTGAAACTTCTAAATAAAATGCCTGTATTGTTCATTGCACCACACCTTTAATTCAGGGAGAAGAGATCCTATAGCACTTCACTCCAGGTCCTCACAGACAGAGGCCTGCGTGGGCCTCCATTATGGATGAGCTCCTATAGTTCAAGGAATAACTTTGATATCGCCAGCGCCCCAAAAAACAAACAAATGAATAAACAAACAAAGTAAAAAAAATAGCTGGAGGCAGTGATAAGACAGGACCTAGCAGGAAGGCGCACACGCGCACACGCACACACACACACACACACACACACACACACACACACACACACACACACACACACACACACACACACACACACACACACACACACACACACACACACACACACACACACACACACTTCGTTGGACGTCAAAAAGCTTTTTTTTTTGTAAAACCAATGTCATTTTTTACGATTCACTTTGCCATTTTTAACCCCCTAACACCTCATCCTAACCCTGAGCACCCCCCCACCCCCTCACCTTTTTCTCAGCCATAACAATGAGCGTTTCTCTCACGGGGGACCTGCGGTAGAATGTCTCCACAAGGTCAGATGTGACCAGCGACGTAAGTAGATGTCAGTGGGCCCGATCACCGGTGAAAATAGCCCAACCAGACTGTTTTGGGCTTATAAACAGCGCAGCAGGGCACTGTACAGCATTTGTGAAGGTACCCGTCACGATTGTGAACAGAGCAGCAGCCTGTAAAAACAAGCCCAAGCTGCGTGTTGGTTTATAAACAGCGGGGCACTGTATGTACAGTTGTGATTTGTGCACGTATACCTGGCGGGACTCGACGGGACTCGAGACTGGGAACCTGCCCACTGCACACTCGCCAGTCGCCACAGACACTTCTGACTTCCTTCACGTTATTAGCCTACAGACCTCTGAGCCCTGCACTCTATACCAGAGCTGTTGGGTGTGTGCCTATGATGTGTGTGTGTGTGTGTGTGTGTGTGTGTGTGTGTGTGTGTGTGTGTGTGTGTGTGTGTGTGTGTGTGTGTGTGTGTGTGTGTGTGTGTGTGTGTGCGCTAGCAGCAGCCACCACCATGCAGGCTCTGCCAAACTTTGTTCAACTCAACTGTCATTGCATCTCTGTATGTATTTATAATGTTATTTTACAGACGGCATGGGTGGGCGTAACCTGACTCCGCCAGATGGGGCAGCAGAGAGTATACTGGGTTCCCCCCTCCTGCTCCCATCTGGGAACTCTCAGGCAGACTTGATGCTCCGGCCACAAAACGGCCTGGCCAATCAGCGGCAGCTAGAGGCGGGATCAAGGCAGCACTGCATGTGTATGCCTTGATCCCGCCTCTAGCTGCCGCTGATTGGACAGGTCGTTTTGTGGCCGGAGCATCAAGTCTGCCTGAGAGTTCCCGGGTTAGGGTGGGCGGCCCGCGGCCGTGTTCCCCCCTTGCCTCTGGGCGCCAACGCAGTCGCGTTGGGGCCACCACTGCATGGTTTGCACCAACACACACACACGTCACACAACGCCCGTTCACCTGAGAGGAGCCGCGGGAACACAAGGACACACTGACCGGTGCAAATCCCTCTTGTAAATATAGACACTACGTATATCCTTTCTGTCTGCCTGTGTCCGCCTCAGTCTGTCGGTCTAAATGCTTTGTGCTCCCACTCAATTTCCTTTATCTACAGCCTCCAAGTGAAGAGTTCTCTTGACTTTTTGAAATCGCACTAAATGTGTACAGCCGCACATACGCCCTTTTTTTTGAGTGGTGCAACCACTCCAAGGAACAGCAATGTCCGTGTTCACCTATGTGTTCACCTAACTAACTATGTGACCACTATGTCACTATGAGCACGAGTACCAATGAGTACCAAAAGTGGCGCTGTTGTGCCAGAAACAGAGAGAGAGAGAGATAGTGCTGCACTGCTGCCTGCTAATGAGAGACAGAGAGAGAGAGAGAGAGGGGGGGGGGAGTTGCACCACTCCGTTCACACGGGTGTGATTTTTATATTCCATTTGAAGCATCAACTGACGGCGGAGAAAACGCTAATATATGCTGCCGCCGAATTAGTTAAATTTTAACCAGAAACGGAGTATCAAATATATGAGTAACTGACTATATTGTAAACGATACCGAGACACCTCCAAGACAACATCGCAGAGACAGTTTATTTTTGGACCACAATGCTTATGAGACGATTCTACGATGACCCAATGCGATTCTCCATAGAGAAAAACATCCGCCACCAGGGGATGTGCGAGTGACGTCAGGACTTCGGCACTTAGTATTAGGTCTATACTTGTGAGGACATTTGCCCGGCCACACACACACACACACACACACGTGCGTGCACGCAATGTGGGGGGGGGGGGGGGGGGGGGGGAGATGGCCAGGTGAGATAGGGGTTGTAATTACACTACAGCTCACCCTCGGAGGACAGTGGCTCACTGATGAAATCAGGTCTGTTATCTGGGCTCCGTGTTCCCTCAACCAAGTCACTGTGTGTGCGTGCATGCGTGCGTGTGTTGGAAGAAGTACTCATTATGTTCTGCTTATACTGTAAGTAAAAGTATCAATACTGCAATATGTAGACATTACATGTCATGCCTGTTACAAGTAAAATACCGGAATTCAGAAATTGACATGACTAAAAGTAGAAAAGTATTGGTATCAAAATATACCTAAAGTACCAAAATGTTCCGTTTCACAATATTATATATAAAATATATATTATTATAAAACAATAGAAGATCTACAAGCTTGCGACGTGTTGTGAGCTTTTCAAATAGCCAACGTTTTGATTTATTAATGTACAAAAAGTAACTAAAGTTTTCAAATAATTGTAGTGGAAAAAAAACACTAACTGTGTAGACTTCTTGTAAATTACCTAATGCCATATGTTTAACAATAATTTAACTCTTAAGAGCATACCATGAACTGGTATAAATGTCCATTTAGTTTCATTGTTCACTCTCAAGGGTTAAAGATCTACAGTATAAAGGGTCCATTTAAATGGTAAATGGTAAATGGTGCATTTATATAGCGCCTTTATCCAAGGCGCTTTACAGAGATTGTGCATTACATTCACCCATTCACACACACATTCATACACCGATGGCAACGGAAACCATGCAAGGCACCAACTAGCACATCGAGAGCAATTAGGTGTTCAGTGTCTTGCTCAAGGACACTTCGACAGTAACTCTGGGGGAGCCCGGGTTTGAACTGGCAACCTTGCGGTTACCATCCAGCCACTCTACCCCTGAACCACCGCCGCCCCTTTGTGATTTGGTTACCAACTCTCCTTTGTTTAGTTGGGGACCACTTGGAAACCCCTCAGGGACCACTGGTGATCCCCGGACCACTGGTTGAGAACCACTGGTATAGAGGGTATGCGCGTGACATCATCGTTATGCGGGAACGCCCACTGATTGGCAAAAACCTACTTTCCTTGACAGCCCATTCATCCAAACAGAAAAGTCCTGTCTGATTGCATTAAACAATGTTAAACTCACCAACATTGCAGCTGAACGAAAAGCTTGAATTATCCTATTTCTATCTGCAAAGTTTTTGTTTCATGAAAATCCACCATAGAAACTGTTATGATATTAGCCCATGCACAGTACATCTTAGTCTATGTACTTGAACGTGAGATACAGTGTACTTGATATGTATTGTGTACTGCCTGTACTGTAGCATACATTATAGATAGGCTACGAGAGACATCTCGGCGGCAGCAAGGTCAGCCTTGCTGCAGTAGGCACGTTCTTCTGTCTCATATCTTATTGTCACGTCATTATGATCCAGCACTATATATGTTTCCTGTTTGTGTAATAAACTTTGTGAACCTTAGCGTGATACTGTCTCGTGTCTCGTCTCCCGGGCCTGCCGCCGCAGTCACCGTACCAAAGGAATACTTCAACAGGATTGTCACACACCACCCAGCCTGCACACACTACCTGTCTGTCAGAACCAGACGAGGGTCCAGTACTTAGATTATAACAGAACGTTATGAGCGACTTTCTGTCAAGAAATGCCCTGCGTTTGATTATTTTTGTGCATTGATTTTTTACAATCTAAATTGGGGGTCCCAGAGATAGAAATTCCATTCAATCGGGGTCCGTAGACTAATGCATGTCAAACTGGGGTTCCAAAAACGGGTTGAAAATCACTGCTAGAGCCATACACACCCCCTCTTATGGGGGTGTCAGAGTTTGGAAGTTTGTTTTCAATAACACAACATTTTGCTGCCTCCTGCATTATGTGACATTTAGAAACGGGTGGTACGCAGGACGGTTGAGTGATTTCCAACGAGCGCTTCCAAACTCCAACACTCCATGCTGCTCAATGTTTTGCCACTCAGTCTAGATGAGGAAATCATGCATGTGCATACTCTCTATACAGTGGTCTGAGTGGTGGAACAGGTCAATCGTTTTACTTGAGTAAAAGTATCGACGATGCAATTTAGAAATACCCCATTACAAGTAAATGGCCGTTTTGGAAGTTTTGAAATGCATTAAAAATCATTTGAAAATAGCAGATCTATACAAGCTCACAATGTGCAACGCATGAGCTTGTAGATTGTCCATTTTCAAATGGTCGAAATAATGTACATAGGGCTGAAGTGGTTAATGTATGTTTAGTAATAATCAAAATCTACAAAGTAACTAGTAACTTTAAAATTTTCAAATAAATGTAGTGTAGTTGTAAAAGTACAATATTTGCCTCTGAGATGTAGTGGAGTAGAAGTAAAAGTATGTGGAAATTGGAAATACTCAAGAAAAGTACAAATACCTCAAAATTGTACTTAAGTAGCCTACAGTAAATGTACTTAGTTACTTTCCACCACTGCTGGTTTATGCCCACATATACAGTATTGTGGGGTGCCCTCGCTATCAATGCCCATGTGCAGGGGTGGGCAACTTTAACGATGTTTAACAATATTTCTACACTCACTCCAGAGGGGCCACATTTCATATTACTGTCGTAGTAAAAAATAGCCGATCTACAAGCTCAAAACGCGTCACAGTGCAACACGTTTTGAGCTTGTAGATCGGCTATTTTTTTGCTATATTTGAATTGAAATCCTGAATATTTATTTTGCCATATTTGAATTGGAATCCTGAAAAGTTACATTTTTATAGAATTTCAAATGCATTTAGTTATAGTTATATGTTAACTTTGTGAATTAAATACAAATACATTGGACATAAAAAAAGACAATAACATTTGAATACTAGTAATTAGCTGAAATCAATAATATATCAATATACGGATATTAACCTGAGGGCCGCATTACGTGATGGTGAGGCCCATGTGTTTAGGGGAAAGACAAGGTAAACCTTGTTCTATAAAAAAAACTCCTTCAGTCTGCAGGACTCCAATTTACTCACAGTGAAGACAATGAGACACATAGAAGGCAAAGGAAAGAGGGCGAGAGAAGCAATCTATTTGAACAGAATAGCAGAGAATAAGGGAAGGAAAAGAGTTAGATACACACAGAGAGACAGAGAGAGAGCGAGAGAGAGAGAGAGAGAGAGAGAGTTTGTGCTGTTGTTTGTCCTTGAAACAAAAGCACTATTGATTGAGTGAGACTCCACATTCACAACACGTTGCATTGGGAAAGGAGGATACCTTATAGAGACCCCTGCAAGACCGCAGTTAAATATTAATCCAGAGAAATATATAGAGACCTTTATAAAAAGATCACTAAACAGTACGGTGCAAACTTGTACAGTACACATATTTGTATTTTTTATTATAGTAGCACTTTTGTAAAGATTTGACCCAAAGCCAGGGACCGGCCCTTTTTTGAGCGCTGCCTAGTCGCTCCAACTACCAGCTATGTGTGTGTGTCTGTCCGTCCCCGTGTATGTATGTATGTCCGTTTCTGCACGGACAGCCGCAGTAGCACTTTGTGCCCTGGGGTGGCACTGTTGGGGCGGCGTGGCCGTGTGAATAGTACAGTGCAGACTAGAGTAGTACATCACAGAGTACTAGTACACTACAACAGTGACTTCCACCAAGCTTTTCTCAATTTGCCTTTGAACCATTTTGTCTGGACGAGAGCACACGGCAAAGTAACGTCAGAGTTACTCCAACCTGAACCATTTGTCTGGACGAGACTAGAGCACACGGCAAAGTAACTTCAGAGTTACTCCAACCAATGGAGAGGAGTATCAAGGAGCGGCTGTGTCTCAGGAGGTAGAGCAGGTCGTCCAATGATCCATGGGTCGGCGGTTCGAATCCCGGCTCCTCCTGTTCACATGTCGAAGTGTCCTTGGGCAAGACAGTGAACCCTACATTGCCTCCAATGAGTTGGTCGGTGTGAGCTTGCCACCATTGGTGTCTGAATGTGGGAAGTGAGGACGCTGGCGTCGACTGTTCGCCGCTTCACCTCGCAATGTATGAATGAATGAACCATTGTAAAGCGCTTTGAGCACTTGGAAAAGCGCTATAAAAATGCAATTCATTAAAAATGCAATTCATTATCAACAATCTGTTCATCTAGCAAACATATGGATCACAACTTCATTCTGGATGCTAATGAACACCACGCACGCACGCACGGTTAAATACGTGTGCATGGGGTACAATACGTTTGTGTGGTTGAAGACAAGTGTGACAATTCATAGCCTAAATGCACAGACCACACACAATGACCTACCCAGGTCCTTCTAGCTATGAGGTGACTGCAGCACTACCGACTGTGCCACCGTGTCCCCCTAACAATATACATTTAAATACAGCTTAAAGACTAAAATAACTATAACAGATAGACTGAGAATTAATTACAACAGTTACAATGTTGAACAAAAGTGCTGGAAATTATTTCCCTGAATTGCCCCAAGGAAGGCAGTGATGAGATGGAGATGCTGATAGGCAAGATATTTGAAGACAAAAAGAAACCCCCACTGCTTCTTTCAGGTAGGGACCGATATATGACTGAAAAAGGAGAGAGGCCGCATTCCCTGAAGAAGGCAACTTGTTGCCGAAACGTTGGAAAAATAAAGATTTTGATGGCATCGTGATTACAAGCTGTGTGGCCTCTCTCCTTTTTCAGTCATAGTTATCTCCTGCGGTCAGCACCTCCCCACTACTGGTGTGCGCTCCTACCTTCCCGTTTGAGGGACCGATATATGACCATTTATATTTAGTGTACACACACACACACACACACACAATACACATACAGTAGTGAGTGACATACACCGTCACTGACCATAGTGTCAATCCCTTGATATAGAGTACAGCAAATACAGCCATCATCCAGGGGGAGTCATGCTCTGTTGCACCACATGATCCCTCCCAACAATCATTTACGTCTCTACCAGTGTTGCCAGGTCTGCTTATTAAAAGTGACTTTGGGGTTGTTTTTTCTGTAAAGTTGCTTGTAAATGTTGGTACTACTTGTAGTGTAAATAGGATAGGCAAAATAAGTCACTGGCTTCAGCCTATACCTTTTTGGTCTAAATACTAATTTATAATGAAATGTAATCAATGTATTCAATGTTCAATTCTTTGACCAAAATAAACTAAACTGAACTGAATTAAATGTCAAGTAAAAATATCGTGTACTTGTGGGTTGAATTTTTTGAATTGTCTTAAAAAGGACCACTTCACCACTTTTGCAACGTATCTTCATATAACTGGTCCTCACTACTGATAAAATAACACTGTGTCTCATAGGAGGGCTGTGGGCATTTCAGAAACCTGTCCACCAGTGGCATAGTTAGGCAGTAAAAAAATAATAAAAAAAAGATTAAAAACAATATATATGATTTTTATTATCGTGAGATTGATGGCTTCCATTTTCGTATTGCAACTTTTCAGGAATAGAAAGCCTGCAGTTTCTATTAGCTTTGATTCCCCATCGATGATGTCACTGGTGGACGGGTTTCTGAACTGCCCACAGCCCTATGAGACACAGATCGAGTAGAAAAAGTGTATAGTTGCTTATTTTGGGCTTGTTTCGCAATGTTGTTTAAACAAGTGGTTCTCAAACTTTTTCATGTCAAGGAGCCCCGCACACGGTCTTCACTTACGTGGTTTCTGTCGCTAGGTGTGCAAAAGGATATGCAAAAGGAACCCCAAATGAAGATGTATTTTACCACCGAACCCCGATCTACAAATATGTTGTGCCAAGGATCTCGGTAGCCGGGATATGTGTTGTTAAAATGTAACCATATAAATAAATATCAGATCTAAAAGCTCACAACTTGTCACATCGCAGGGTGTTGTGAGAGCTTGTTTTCATAGACCTGGTTGCTTACTTCTCTCACAGAATCCGGCAACACTGTTCTCGCTCATCCTGCCCCACCCTCTCTCCCCCTCTGTCTTCCCCTCTCCCCCTCTCTCAGGATTATCTTCCTCAAGCCCCAATCATCCTTCGCCGCACTGTGGTGCACTGGTGTCGCAAATAGCCGACCTGCGAGCTCACACCGTGTCAGAATTACAGGCTTCACACTCTTGCGTGACACGTCACAGTCACAGGCAGAGGGAAAAATGCTCAGCTTTGCACAGCAATCGTGCTTCCCTTTTTGTGGTGCTTTTGTGTGTGATTGCACAAAATTGTGTGCGTGGGTGTGAGGCAGGGCGTTTGTCACATGAGACATTGGTTTGCACAATTTTCAATTGGATTACAGGTCTATCCTGCCTCAGTGTTTTTTCATGTAAAGAACATAGGAGGCTTTTTGCAATCCATGGTGACACTGATTGAATTACCTCTGAGAGTCTGTAAGATTATTATATTATAGTGTTGTATAGACTGTACCGGCACCTATACAGCATACTGTACTGTACTGTACTGTACTGTACTGTACTGTACTGTACTGTACTGTACACCACTGCTGTTGAATGCACGGTCCACCATGCATACACACTCACCTTGGATAAAGGTGCCATATAAAATGCACCATTTAGTAGAATTTGAGAAAATGACATTGTGAGTCCGAGCACCGCGGTTTGCACGAGAAAATGCTTGTTTTACGGGTAAAATATATTATATATACGATTGAACAGAAGGTTCTCAGTTCGATCGTGGCCTGGCTCCCCTAGAGTTTATACTGTCGAAGTCGAAGTGTCCTTGAGCAAGATATGGAACCCCTAATTGCTCCCGATGAACAGTTCCTTGCATGGTTTTCTCCACCATCAGTGTATGAATGTGTGTGTGGAAATGGGTGAATGTAATGCACAATCTATGTAAAGCACCTAAAGGTGCTATATAAAATGCCCCATTTGGTAGACTTTGAGAAAAGTATATATTGTGAGCACCGTTTTTATGAGGTTAGATGTATAGCGGGTTCGGCTATGAGTTATACGGCTGATTTCTTATGAGTTGCTGTGACACGATGCGAGATTGTAGATCGTCTATATCAGGGGTTCTCAACGTTTTTGGCTGAGGACCCCCCGGAAATGCTTTGGCCATGTCTCGCGACCCCCGCCCCCCCTCCCCACCCCAATACAAATTGGCCACTACAATAACCTTAATAATAGAGAAAATACATCAAATATATACTGAAACCAGATATAATCATTAAGGAAAGTTTATGCATGCACCATGTGTAGCCTACTATGTAAACTCTCAATTTCCATTTTCCAGCCATTCAGTTGCAAAAAAAACCCATATGGGGACCCCCCAAAATAAATTTGGGATGCCCCGAGGGGTCGCGACCCACAGGTTGAGAACCCCTGGTCTATATATCCGCTTTAGGTTTAGGCCTACTGTTAAAAATATCACAAATGTGCCATTCATGAAAATGTCAGCTAAAATGTCCTCCCAAGTATAGTAATGCAAACATGTCTGTGTGTCTGTGCTTGCATGCACGGGAATATGTGTATGTGTGACGTGCGTGTGTGTGTGCGTGCGTGTGAGGATAAATGATGTGCTGAACCGTGCAATAATGACTCACCCAGGTTAGCGCGCTATACCGCGGCTCCTCGTTGATTCATGCAATCACAAAACCAACATCCATGTTCTTCATTTTTCATTCTTTCTCACTTTACTAACCTCCCAGCGGGGCAGATTGTCTGGCGGTGCCCCCAGGCACACGACCGCATGTAATATATATACTGTACTGTACTATAATCTATCCCATAACCACAGGCACACGTCCCAATGTAATATATAGATAATCCAGCCCACATAAATAACATTCTCTTCAGTGTTGATTTTTCGTGGACTAAAAAACTATGACGAAAAAGGAAATAAAACTAAATAAAAAACAACTAAAAACTATAAGCTATGGTGACTAAAACTAAATACATTGACAATTTTGATTAAAAAAAACTAACAACTAGACTAAAATGATGGAGGGACTAGTGGAGAAGAGATCTATAGTGGAACTAAAAGACACTCTGAAAATAGCAAATCTTACAAGCTCACAACGCGCAAAGATTTTAAATCTGCTATTTTCAGCATGCAACCATTAACCAAGTGTAAAATCAGTCATTGCTTTCATGCTGACATTTGAAAATAACGGCTAAACAGTGGAAGCTGGTTGGAGGAAAAGCAAAATGGGTGCAACTAGAAATGAATATGCACATTAATGTTAGCCTGCCCCAACCTGTGTGATTTCTGGTCTAGAGGGGCAGGTGCCGGGGAAAACAGCCGGTGGATCCCATTGGTTCACTGATCTGAGCGCCCGCCCCCGCGCCCCCCTCCTCCCCTCCCCTCCCCGGTAAAACAACAGAACACTGACATCACCAAATGTGGAGCTCCGCCCCTCTGCACCGTTATTGGTTTAGTGAAATACAAGTTCGCTCCCACTTCCTAATATGCCAGATTATCCAATGCATTTCCAGAGGTTTTTCTTTTTGAGACGAATGCCAATGAGAATCAAAGCCTGGGTACCGAGGCTAATAATGGCACATGTGAAAGTAAAACCATCGCAAGTCAGTGACGTGCACAGATAGACACTAGGGGGTGCACCCCCTGCCCTTTTGGCAATGTGCCCTTAAAAAAAACTGCATTATTATTATCTGTGGGTCTGCTGCTGACGTTATGCCACTTTTTAGCTGCGCTCCGCTGTTATGCTCAAATTAGTGACCCTAAAGAATTCTGAGGCAACATGGCTGGAGACGAGGCAGCCAATCAGAACTGCTCGACTAGCCATGCCGTGCAGACGATGGGATGTTATTGTTTGTTGCCAGTGGTGGCAACTGTCATGACAGAAATAAACTAAGTAGCCTCCAAAAACCAAACCAGGCAAGCAACTGTGAATGAAATCCACGTTAGGCTGGAAATATGCAGACTTGGCAACACTCAGCAGAAAGACTAGCGGTGTCCGTCTACCGGTCGCAAGTTTCCCAGGTTCTTTTTTCTTTTCTTTGTTTGTATAGTGTACACTGTACAGTATGTGGACCATGGTGACATTGATCAATTCTTGATAAAAAAGCTTCTAATATATTATTTAGGCCCCAAAATCTATAAATCTCACACTATTAATTAAGGCAACCGGCCGGTTCCACGCGCTGCACAAGGTGCCCTTTTTACACTTGAGCACCTGCCCCTCTAAATGTCTGTGCACGCCACTGTCGCAAGTCTTACCTAAACAATCTGGGCAGGACATCAATGCTATTTTTTGACCATCCCAGTATAGGCCTATACAGTAGCAGCACATGGTATACACAAGATGACATAAGAATCTACATGTTATGTATATGCATTATGCAGTACATGTACAGTACAGAATAATCCTGACATTTGCAAGGGAAAGACTATTATTCTTAGGGAGAAAATGGGTAGAGGAGGGAGTGCATAATTTAGGAGATCTTCACAAGGAATCATGGGGATGGATTATAATGATGTTTAATTTGAGCAGATGTGTGTGCCCAGTATAATCCGAGTTGTAAGATTGTTTGGAGATGCATGCAAATACAAGCTGTGTAAACAGCAATTGTATGATGTTCTCTAATATCAAGCAAGCGAGTAATGACCCTAAATATCAAGCAAAAGGCTTTTGGCATGTTGTGAAATGTTATGCAAAGTGAATAGTTGTATTCGTGACGAACTTTGACAATCGGAATTGAAATGTGAAAGCGTAATACTTAGTCTTAGTTGACTGGCTCTGTAGTCAGTGGTGTAAAGCAGTGGTTCCCAAAGTGGGGTCCGGGGACCCCCAGGGGTCCTTGAGGGAGTTCCAGGGGGTCCCCAGCTAAATGATAGTTTGGAACTAAATGGACCCTTATGGATCTGTAACTCTGAGAGTGTACAAATGGAACCAAATGGACCCGTTAAGTAACATTGATTTTACCATATAAATTGGGGTCCCAGAGATAGAATTGCCATTAAATGGGGGTTTGTTTTATGCAAGTTTTATTGGTATCAAAATTAACTGTGGTGGAAAGTATGCATTATGCAAATTCTGCATAATGCATACTTTCCACTTTTGGTACTTTTAAGTTCATTTTGATACCAATGCTTTTGTACTTTAACTCAAGTAAATCTTTAATTCTAGACGTTTACTTGTATCCGAGTATTTCTACATTGCAGTACATTACAATACATGTACTATACTTAAGTAAAGCATGCGAGTACCTTTTCCACCAATGCAACAGAGTATAAACCAACTAGGCACGGTTCGGGCTTTGCATCTCATTCAGCATTAATCAGCCTGCATAATCTGCTTTAGTAATACTTGTTACCGTCATGTTTACCGTTTCAAGATGCCAAGCAAGTAACTTCCTGCGATGATTCACCGAGTTAGTTCTTCCATCACAATTGCTCCAATAGCACTTGTATAACATCCACATCGCTTCAAAAAGCTTTTACAGATTGTATCAACTCGCTCACGATTTGATGAATGGTGCCATTTGGTGACATGTTGTAAAACTTGTCCACGATATGAGTATATCTGCAAGATGACGCCTTGGCTTTATCCTTCATTGTAGCTAATACTGCTGTTTATGGTTCTGCACAGGCAGGCTCTCGGAAAACCACACTGACAATTCACCTGATAATATCCTCATATATAGCAGCAAACAAAGTCCTGGTCCTACAGTGTATTGACCCATGAGGCAGAAGGGCTAGAATCCAGAGGGAAGCACGCACAGCATCCCAACACTACTATACAGGTTGAATAGAAGAAGAGGGGAGCGCTGCCGTGGTCCTTTGTTTGTTGAACTGAATACAGCTGCTCGTTGGCGAGGTTAGATAATAACATAAAAGAAGAGGATCCAAGGCACTCTGTTCCAGTGAGGTGAATTCTCCTCACACACTATTCACAACCTTTTTTTTTTGTATTTGTATGTTTTGGGGATTCTGTCTTTTTATTTAATTTTTTTTTATTCTCTTAAAAAACTTCCCAGTCGTTTCTACACCCATGTATCTGTAACCGTATGGACTTAACTGTTATGATGTATAATGTGCGGACATTGATGTTCTAACATTTATTATGCTGACATGTATTAGACTGACCGTGACACTGTCAAGTGTTTTCAATCATGATGGTCGCTATATAATGACGTCCTGCTGCATGTCATAACTATGGGACCCTGACGAAGGCTGAGAGCCGAAACTCGTTGGTCCTTTTTGTAATGTTCTCTGCCATGCCTTAACTCCAATAAAAAAGGCTTTTTTTCACCTCACTGGAACAGAGTGCCTTGGATGATCCTCTTATTTTATGTTACTACTATACAGGTGCTGAACTAAAACACATACGTTAGAAGATCGAGGAAGGGAAGTCCGCACACTGTGTAATAGCTCCCGATAGAGAAATGTACAGTTGGGAATGCATGGGAAGTTGAGTAGAAATAACAAATTAAGATGTCTCACCATCTGGTTGCCTTCGTGGGCATCTGTGAACCACTGGCCTTAGAGGAGCTTCCCTTGCTGCTCTTGCTGCTCTGGGAGGTGATGGAGGTGTTGGATTATATATACAGCTTCTTTACTGGGGTGTCAGGGGGCCCCTGCACCCCGGTTGGGAGTGCTGGAGAACATGCAGTGTGATGCGGACAGCGCGTGCTGTGCATGGCGGTGGTGCTTGATGGGGCCCGTTGCGTGGCTGGCTCGCGGGTGGGGTGGAGAGGTCGGGTGGAGGAGAGGTGCAGGGAACCCATGTGGACCGGCACACCGGCTGACCTGGGGAAGGAAGGAAGAGAACATGACACAGAGAATCACTTATGTATTTCTGTGCTGTGTGTGTACTGTAGATCAGTAGATCACCCGACACCGCTGAAGTGCCCTTGAGCAAGGCACTGAACCCCCAACTGCTCCCCCTGGAGCTGCTTAGTGGCCAACAGTATAAGACTGTGGTTGTACTGGTCAGCTCCCAGGTTTTAATGTGTGTGTGCGTGTGTGTGTGTGTGTCTGTCTGTGTGTTTCTATGTGCAGGGCGTTGCTGAAAATGAGCACCTGTGCTCAGCTACTTCCCTGGGTAAATAAAGAATTATATAAAAATAAAAATAAAGTGGATCCCAAACTTTATAGCCAGAAAACCAAAAAATAAATATATATATTGTTTTTACATCTTACCGAGACACAAACTAGTGCAAATAGCAGATCTGAAGGCTCACAACACATCACGTCACAACCTGCTGTGAGCTTGTAGATCTGCCATTGTCACTATACTTCTTACTTCAATCGTTGTGATGTCACAGACATGTACTTCGTAATGTTACTGATCACGTTTCAGACCTCCAGTTCTATAGGCATAGAATGGGGGGACTTTGTGTGCGTGCGTGCGTGCGTGCGTGCGTGCGTGAAATTGTAGCACTGTTCCATTCATTGGCCTAGACTTGAAAGAAATACTGAAAAATAAATAGCCAGCACTCACATAGTTTTATAGCACTCTGTGAGCTGACATTTATTGTAACTATATTGTTACAGTTACAGTCCTTTCACTGGTTGATGGCGCTGAATATTTGAGCTGTATAACTTCTAGGGGTGTTCGGGGGGGGGGGGGGGGGGGGGGGACGGACGACGACGACGACGTGCTTCATCATAACAACAGAGTCGGACGTCAACAACAGGTTTTCAGTGTCTTGCAGGAGATAATGTGGGCTATTGAGTTCACTTTATAGCCAACCTAAAATTACAGAACACAAAACGTGCCAAAATACACAAATTGTAAGATTGCAAAACCTTTTCCTCTTCTGTGCTTTCTTTCCAGCCTAATGTTAAATGAAGACCCTCTTGTTATGAAAATGGGAAACAGGCTAAATTCCTGACTAGGACAAGGAACTGGAGTAGTGAGAAAATAATTAAGGGTGGCCATGAAGCACTTGTACGTGCGTCGTTTACCAAATTAGAACTCGCGTTTCATATCAGGGAAATATCAGTCATTCTCAGATCATTTACATTTCAGGGCCTTTTGTGACTCCAGCACCTCACCTAAATCCTTCAGCTTTTACATTCCCCTAAGCCAATATAATTAAGATGACTGGTGACTGTCATTGCCAGCTGTGTAATTCAGGGGTTCTCAACGTTTTTGGCCGGGGACCCCCGGAAATGCTTTGGCAATGTCTCGGGACCCCCGCCCCGCCCCCTCCCGACCCCCAATATAAATTGACTGCTACAATAACCTTAAACCATTTTGGGCGGGAACCCCTTTTGGTGTTTTAAGCATTGTTATAATTTAGCTATTTAAAAATAGCAGATCTACAAGCTCATAGCGCGCCACCGAGTGGCGCGCTACGAGCTTGTAGGTCTGCTATTTTTGAAAAATCGTGAAAATAAAATTTAAAAAAATTCTTCTTCTTTTTTGTTTTTGAAAATAATTTGGGGACCCCCTAAAATAATTTGGCGACCCCCCGGGGGGTCGCGACCCACGGGTTGAGAACCCCTGGTGTAATTGATGCAGTGGTGGGAAAAGTACTCAAATGTTTTAATACTACTACTACTTTAATTAAAAAAAGTAAAAGTATCAATACTGCAATGTAGATGTATATATACTCCGTTACAGGTAGAAGCAATTTGCAACTCTAGATGTTTTTATAATGGGATGAATCTAGAGTTGCAACCCTCCATGACTCCCCATTCATCCAGTTTGCACCTGCGATCTGCTTGTATTAAACAACGTTATACTCAACAGTGAAGCTGTAGGCCAAGCTTGAATTATCCTCCGCTGTGCGACCAGCCGTCAAACAATTCGTGTGGGAGAGCGCTTGTTTAATAGAACGCTGTGCGTGACGGGGCGTCCCCGCCTGTGCCCTCGTCTTCTTTGAGTGTTTTAGGTTTTACCTGCACACGCAAGTTCTATTAAACAAGTGCTCTCCCACAAGAACTGTTTTGACGGCTGGTCGCACACTTGGAGCTCGGAATTACGCTTTCAATATTTTGGACAGCAAGTAGCTCATAACATGTCTACGGTGGATTTTTATGAAACAAAAGCTTTGTGGATTGAAAGAGGATAATTCAAGCTTGGCCTACAGCTGCACTGTTGAGTTTAACGTTGTTTAATACAAGCAGATCGCAGATGCAAATTGGATGAATGGGGAGTCAATGGAGGGTATCGCAACTCTAGATTCATCCCATTATAAAATAATCTAGAGTTGCAAATTGTGGCTACGTTACAGGTGGAATTCCCTTATTAAAAATGTACTCAAGTAAAAGTACCAAAGTATCTGAAGTGGTGTAATGTATGTCTTTTAGTCAAAATTAAAATCTCCAAAGTAACTAGGAACAAAAGTTTTCAAATAATTGTAGTGGATTAAAAGTAAAAAAAAAAATGGCTCTGAGATGTAGTGGAGTAGAAATTGGAAATACTCAAGTACAAATACCTCAAAATTGTACTCAAGTACAGTACATGAGTACATGATGGTGTGTGTGTGTGTGTGTGTGTGTGTGTGTGTGTGTGTGTGTGTGTGTGTGTGTGTGTGTGTGTGTGTGTGTGTGTGTGTGTGTGTGTGTGTGTGTATGCTTCAATGTGAGGAGAGTGAAAGTTTAAGTAATTCATAAAACCATATAGGCTAATAAAAAGGCAATGCATCACTCAAAAAATGTTAAAAAGTATATTCCTCACCACGCAAACTTCAAGTCAGGAGTCCACAGCAGGTTCCCTGAGCTAGCACTAACAGCAGGGATTCAGAGCTAATTAAACCTTCCGAAATGTTCCTTGAACAAACTGTTCTTCTTCAGATCTCAAAGTACCACCACTCTGTGGTTTATCAATTTCTGTTTGATCTAGAATTGGCCTTAAGTTAAAAGTCTCTCTATCACAAATCATCACCTGACAACACCACCAACACTGTTTTGATACCTAAAATGGAATCCCCGGGCAAATCCCTTCCTGTACTTTTATAGCTGTTCCTGGTACCTCACTTCCTGGAACGATTGCTAACATGCTTTCCCCCACAGCTCCCCCTATGGGCAAACCTTGTCAACAGAAAATTGATGACGATGTTCAATTTAACAAACCCCCACCCCCCCAAAAATACATGAATCATTTCAGCCCTATATACATGTTGGCCATTTGAAAATAGCCGATCTACAAGCTCACAATGTGATGCGACGGATTATTATCTGCTATTTTCAAAATATTGCTGTGAAGCAGGACATTCTGCATAATTAGTACTTTCTACTTTTGGTGCTTTAAGTACATTTTGACGCCATTACTTTTGTACTATAAAGTACATTTTGAATTCCGGACTTTTACTTGTAACTTGAGTATTTCTACATGTGCAGTATTTATATTTTCACTTAACCCATTTAGACATGGGAATAGGGTGACCAGATGTCCCTCTTTGCGTGGGACAGTCCCTCATTTCCAAGTCTTTTCAGGCGTCCCACAAATTGAGACCCTGTCCCACATTGTGACTGGCAGGTATAATTGCACCTCATGTTTCTGTCAGTGGTTCTCAATGTTTATGTCAAGGACCACAAAAATGATATGTAATTGGCCACCTACCCCCATCTGAAAATATGTTGTTCCAGGGACCCCCTGGAACCCCCCTTGTCTCTGAAAGAATATATATTGAAAGATTTGCACTACATTTTCACGATTTTTCAAAAATAGCAGACCTACAAGCTCGTAGCGCGGCACTCGGTGCCGCGCTATGAGCTTGTAGATCTGCTATTTTTCAATAGCTAAATTATAACGCTTAAAACACCAAAAGGGGTTCTCGAAAATGTACTTTTTTTCCAGCACTGCTCATCTGGTCGCCCAGGCAATGGCAGTGCCGTTCCCCCTCCATCAACCTCTTCCCGCCTGGTGTTGTGCCAAGGTCGTTCCCCCTCCACAAATAGAACGCGTGGCTCTCTCACCCGGGGAGAGCAGAGCACCACTCTATCATCACGTCGCCATGGCTGTCGGGCAGAAACCACTTATCTCCATATTTTATCAGTCTGTGTTTTCTGTCTCACAAGTTAATGCACTACACCAGTGGTTTCCAAAGTGGGGTCCGGGGACCCCCAGGGGGTCCTTGAGGGAGTTCCAGGGGGTCCCCAGCTAAATGATAGTTTGGAACCAAATGGACCCTTATGGGTCTGTAACTCTGAGAGTGTACACTCTCAAGAGTTAAATTAACATTATATATTGGGGTCCCAGAGATAGAAATGACATTAAATGGGGGGTCGGTAGACTAATGCATGTCAAACTGGGGGGGGGGGGTCCTTGAAATTAAACTGGTTGAGAATCACTGCTAGAGCCGTACAAATCTTCTCTTATGGGGGGTCCCCGGCATGTCTTTTCAAATGGGAGTCGGCGGGATAATTGGTGTCAATTTGGGGGTCCTTGGCATGAAACAGTTTGGGACCCACTGCACTATACAGCTTCTCACACAAGCATCAAAAGTACCAGATCCACAAGGTTGCGCTTGTAGATCTGCTATATGCTTTTGCTGTTATTTTTCGCTGCTATTTGAATCTTTATTAAAAGTAAAGGTTTTGGACGTCGTACAGTCTGAGGTTTCCATCCGACAAAAGACAATGAGCATGAGAGCATGTGGGCGGCGGTGGCTCAGGGGTAGAGTGGCCCGGGATGGTAACCGCAAGGTTGCCAGTTCGAACCCTGTGGCTCAGGGGTAGAGTGGCCCGGGATGGTAACCGCAAGGTTTCCAGTTCGAACCCTGTGGCTCAGGGGTAGAGTGGCTGGATGGTATCCGCAAGGTTTCCAGTTCGAACCCTGTGGGTTCCCAGAGAGTTAAAGTGTTGAAGTGACCTTGAGCAAGACGCTGCACCCCTAATTGCTTCCGATGTGCTGGTTGATGCCTTGCATTGGTTTCCGCCGCTATCGGTGTATGAATGTGTGCGTGAATATAATGCACTATATATCTATAGCACCATAATCTATAGCACCTTGGATAAAGGCGCTATATAAATGCTATTTATAATTTATTATATTATTTATAGAATGGAACAAAAACATGTTTATTGTATGAAGAGACACAGAGAATGAAATGGATTGTAATATTTACTATCTCTGTATGCACGTTAGACGTTAGGGTTAGAGTTTAGCCTGATAACTCAAGAGATAACAGATCAACAAGCTCACAATGTATCACATAACACACGTTAGCATAAGTCAGGCTTACGGCATTTATAAAAAGAAAAAAACAACAAGTGAGGGGCACTCTTTATACATCATCATACATCACATTCCTTGCTCAGCCAATCAAATCACATTCCGTGCTCATACGGACATACACACAAAGCTGTGCATATAGAGCGGCTAGCGCCCCTCAAAAAGTGTATGTCCTGCTAAATGACAAAATGAAATTCTGACTGATTGAAGGCAGCACAGTGTATATATGTCCTCATACTGTGAGTATATAATACCAACGGTGTGCCATTTGGAGAGAGCAGAACCATTGAGACTGTCCTTCAGCGATGCTGACAGCGGATATAAATTCATTACCCATGAAGCCCATGGTCCCATCAATTTCAACAAAGCCGCATTCACATACCATCCACATGTGTGTAAGTAAGCGTGACACACACACACACACACACGCGCGCGCGCGCACACACACACACACACACACACACACACAGGCAGGCAGGTACTCACGCAGGCAGGCAGGCAGGCACTCACGCACGCACACGCACACGCACACACGTTGTTGATATATCAGCTCAGCTTGCGCTCTACATGCACAACACGGCTTGCATACACGCAAGTACTCGCCCATGTGTGTGTGCATTTCATCACTCCAGAACATATGTGTGCGTGGGTGCGGGGGTGGGGGGCGCTGTCAAGGTCAAGCAGGGAGGTGGGATCAGGTGAGTGCTCGTCAGCGACTGACTGCCAGGTGTATTGATTGACAGCGTTTATCCCAGACGGCCCTCTTGGCATGTCATTGACATGAAATGTGAGGCCTCTCTCAGCCAGCCAAGGAACCCACCTTAATCTGCTGCTATTTATCACCTTCTCACAGCGTGCGTGTGTGCGTGCGTGCGTGCGTGCGTGCGTGCGTCTGACCTCCCATGCCAAGATCAATGAGCTTGCATGGTGTGTTGTCACCATTACATAAGACTGATAGAAAAGGGAAAATTACCTCCAGTTGCAACCACACCTGAAACCAGGCAGGCACCTGTCTGTCTGTCTGTCTGTCTCACATGACATACACGCGCACATACACGCGCACATACACACATGCACGCAAACACACGTCTGTCTATGTCTGTGTCTCTCTCTCTCTCTATCTCACACACACACACACACACACAGACACACACACACACACACACACACACACACACACACACACAGAGGATTTGCTTAATGATGTCGCCGCCCATTACCCTGGAAGCGCTTGGTTTCATAATTGTTTCTTTCTTTTAACTTTTCCTGCCATGTCTCCACCGTGGCCCCTAATGCTTGATTCATGACTCTAAGCGCAGGTTATAACGGATGGCTTTTTAAATACACACCAAGAATGGCTTTTTCCCCACCCCGGTCGTCCCTATGAAGTTATTCAATGGCCACCCCAATATGGCAGGGACAAATGACGGCCATTAGGTGTCGAGCGGTACAGCTGCACTGTGGCCCGAGTCTCTCACCCAGCCATTAGACTGGGATTCATCAGAGGAGAGATGAAACTGACTGCTCAGAGAGAGGATCTGATCACAAGGCGACGATCTCTCAACCCTGCATCAGTGTCAGTGGGGGAAAGCAGTGGTGGTACTCCATTGTTATACTTAACACCCTCCGCGCCATTGCCATAGATCTAGGTCAATTAAAGCCTATTATTTAATACTACACTTACTGCTTTTATAGCACGATCGATCAAGCCATAATGCTGCTTGCGTTAGCATCGGGTAGCTACCTGTTGTTGTCATGACAATGTGTCGCCCATCTTAGATCGTCCTCACCATAATAATCCATCTGTTTCTTTCAATCGCCTGCATCTCCTATTCCTTGTCCCAGATGGCATTTTTGGTCAAAACAACGTTTCTTTGACGGCACAGAGCCGACGATGTGGAGCTCTCCAGTGCCCCGGTATAGATCCATCTTGTAAACAAGGCCTGTCCAGGACCTTCTCCACTTAATACTGTAGGTTATGTTCACTTCCGGTAGTCTGGAAATGTGGCTTTTCAAAATAAGAGCTCAAGAGCTGGTGTGAATTAGATCATAATTTATCAATAAATGCTAGCGGTCTAAGTGTTAAGTAAAAGTCCGGAATAAAAAATGTACTCAAGTAAAAGCAAAAGAATTGGCATTCAAAATGTACTATTGTACCATTTACCCTTTAAGGTTTTTAAATGTATACATCTTTTCAATATAGCAGATCTAGCTCACAATGAAGGCAAATAAAAGAAAAAAAAGGACAAAAATGTTGCATCCGGGAAAGCTTGCTTAGGGCGGCAGTTGGGTCAGAACCAGCCCTGACATTTATAGCTTTTTGAATATGAATCTCGAAAAGTAATAGTTAGGGACCTAATGAGGTTTCCACAGAGACGGTATTCTGATAGTAAACATCGCTATAGAGTGTTTGTTCATTGCAGTAAAGTTAATGAAAACATGAATTTAATTCGATTTGCGCTGTTGGGATATCCATGCGCATCAAACCATTTCCTAATGCCAATTTGCACTGGTTCCTAAACGGCCATTTTCAATGATGGTACCGATTTTTGCAGTGGTGTCGGGCATGCCTATATTTGGGCTGAGCGTCATAACGTAGCCTGCTGTAATTGCCAAATTATTCTGTTGACAACTCAGTAAGGTAGAACTTCCCAAAAAATTGTCTTCCTTCTATGGACGCTGTTGATGTGGCGGAAGGAAGAGCTGTAACAGTGTAACAGTTCAGTCTGACCTCTGACCAGGAAATGCCGTTAATTAAGCTACAGGACACAACCAATCAGGAATGGCGAATGCATTCACACGATACGTCCTGCCAGCCATGTTGCAGAGAAGCAGGTCCGTCATGGCCTTGTGCAGACCACCGTGGCCGGCACCGGTTCCCCTACCACCTTCCCATCTGACATCGGTGCAGCTTCGCGGACAGCGGACGCTGGCGGCTGGCCCCTTCACCGCGGCTCCCAACGGGGTGAGACGGGCACGGGCCCTGGACGAGGACAGACTGCTGGAGGTGGAGTGGGGAGACGGGGGGAAAAGCCTCTACCCGTTCACCTGGCTGAGAGACAACTGCCCGTGTCCGCTGTGCACCTTGCAGTCTGCACAGGCTCGCTGCCTGCCGCTCTGCCGGCTCGACGTGCACACGGGCATAGATGCCGTTCGCGTCGCTGACGACAAGGTGTCCATTATTTGGCCTGACAAGCACACTAGTGAGTTTGACCCCGAGTGGCTGAGGAAACGCTGCTTCTCGTCGGCTTCCAGGCGGGCTATGCGAGAAGAGCTGTTCCTCAACGAACGCGTTTACTGGGACTCGAAACTGTGCGTCCCCACCGCCGACTTCCAGGAGATTCTCCGTGACGATAGGGCGGCTCTGGCCTGGCTGCTGGCCCTGCGGCGGGTCGGCATCGTCCACGTCAAAGGAGCGCCGGTGGTGCAGGGCCAGGTGACCAGATTGAGCGAGCGGATTGGCTACCCGAGGCTGACCTTCTACGGGCACACATGGCAGGTTCGAGACAAGCCCATGGCCAACAACGTGGCGTACACGTCCGGAGCGCTGAGTCTGCACACGGACTACCCCGCGCTGCACAACCCGCCCGGGGTGCAGTTTCTCCACTGTCTGAGCGGAGCTCAGGAAGGAGGCGAGAGCCTGGCGGTGGACGGCTTCCATGCGGCCGAGCAGCTGCAGAGAGAAGACCCCGAGGCCTTCCGTTCTCTCACCTCCACGAGGGTGGACTTCACGGACACCGGCCGCGACTACTGCGACTTCGCGGTGCAGTCCAAGAACCGCGTCATCGACGTGGACCACGAGGGTCGGGTCTCCAGGATCAACTACAACAACGCCACCAGAGACTCCGTGCTGGACCTGCCCGTGGGGCAGGTCCAGCCCTTCTACCGGGCGCTCAAGGCTTACGTGGAGATCATGAACCGGCCGCAGAACGTCGCCGTCTACCGCATGGAACCTGGCGACGTGGTGACCTTCGATAACCACCGGGTGCTCCACGGGCGGAGGAGCTACGTCAACGGGCCCGGGGCCGTGCGTCACCTGGAAGGAGCCTACCTGGACTGGGATGAAGTCATGTCTCGCCTGCGGGTTCTCCGCAGGTCAGTCCGCGGCAGTGGTGGAAAGTAACTATAAAATGTCCCCAGACGTCTTTAAAATTACACCCATAGAAGGCCCAGGTCCTTTTTAACGGTATAAAACAGGATCGCTAAAATCCTTTTTTTTGACAGCTCTCGTTGCTACAGGAAACACCTTGCTCTGAGCTCCCGGACATGTTTTGTGAATGCGCGCAGCCATTCACTTCCTTGTTTACAGCAAGGACTATTAAAATGTTGCTCCCTGGAAGGAAAGAAACATGCGCAATGGGCTACAGTATATGCAGCCAACACTTCCGCGTTCAGCTTCCTTGGTCTCAATTGTGCATGTTTCTTTCCTTCCAGGGAGCAACATGGAGTCCACCGTACGGTCTTTGCTTCCTAACCTTATTTAATTGTCTCCACCAGGCCGAAGGCATGGGGAGAGAGTATGTTTTGCACTCCGTCCGTCCGTCCGTGTGTCCGTGTGTCCGTCCGTCCGTCCATCCGTCTGTGAACAGCTAATCTCCGGCACTGTTAACCCGGTCGATGCCAAATTTTGCACACACACTCCCTGGATGCGAACGATGAACCTCTGCCCCAAAATTTCCAGAACGGCCTGTTATAGTGCCACCAGGAGGCCGCTTTGTGCAAAACAAGTTTTTGGACAGTACACCTACATATTTTGTCCAAACATCACGCAAATTGGTACACAGCCATTCAACGAAACAGGTCTTTCAGATTTCTCAGACTCCATGCTGATTGGCTAAGATTGGCTTCCAAAGTTTGCAGGAGTGCTCAGTTTCAAACAAAATGATGCAAATCATGAACACATTGTGTGATTTCCGTGAAATTGTGCACACACATTCCCACTAGGCAGAGGAAGAAATGCCACATGAACATTTTCAACTCAGCCTCATGGTGGCGCTATAACTGGCCGAAAAGTGTTTTTTCCTCTAACTGCATGGATCTGTGAATAACTTTGTATGCCAACTCCCTAGAAGCCAAGGAAAAACCCTTGCCTGGAATTCTTCACATCTGCTCTTTATAGCGCCACCAGGAGGCCCACATATGTAAAACACATTTTCTAATATTACTCCTTCAGATTTTATCCAAATTTCACGCAAATCGGTACACATGCTCTCCATAGTCATGTGATCAAGACAGGTTTGTTTGATTTCTCATAATCCACCCTCATTGGCTACGATTGGCTTCTAAACTTTTCAGGAGTAGCCTGCTTTGTACCCGTTTTGTACAAATCGCCACAACTACTCAACGCAGCGTCCGATTGTGGTGAAACTGTGCATGCATATTCCCACTAGGCTTTGGAAGAAATGCCACTTGACCGTTTTCAAATCAGCCTCATGGTGGCGCTACAACAGGCCAAGCCGCGACACACACACACACACACACACACACACACACACACACACACACACACACACACACACACACACACACACACACACACACACACACACACACACACACACACACACACACACACACACACACACACACACACACACACACACACACACACACACACACACACACACACAACCTCCTGGTGGAGACCTGTGCCCAGAAGAGCACTTTTTCTAGTTAACCTTGGTTTACAGGCCGACAAGGCCGTAGACTCGGAGATAATAATCTCTGAATCTACGGCACTCTCCATGGTTCTGATCAGAGCGCCAAGCTTAACCAAGCATCTCGTTTTGAATATTAATGCTTCTAAAGAGAGCTCAGACCTCCTGGTTTTTTGGGGGGGGAATGGAATTCCCCCCCCAAAAAACTGACAATAAAGTACTATATCACTATCATATCTGTATGAAATCTGCCTCATCTGCTGGGCACTCTAGCGCCTTTATCTTGAAAAATTGTGTATTTTGTAGATTTTAATTATTATTACAAAACATACGGTAACTACTTCATCCCTATATTTCTCCCTCTCTCTCCATCTCTGATAAACAGACAATACATTTTCAGGTGGGTTGCCAATTTCAGCCAATCAAGATATAGTATGTGCGATCACTTTTTGAGGGTTCTATATGTCGAATGAATGAGGGGCGCTATAAGTTATCATCATACATCATCATGTATTATCTCATACTGGCCAATCAGAATGCCTGTACAGGCAACAGGCATTCTGATTGGTTAGCTGATTCTCTCATTTACATATGACGTACATTTTCCCTTCAATATCAATGACGTTTAATGTTTTGATGTTTAATTCATGTCATATTTAGCAGAATTTTGACCTAATTTCTCCGTTTATTGTCAATGGCAAATCTTGAGACGCGTGGGGACCAAAGCTGTATATAGGAGGGGCTAGCGCCCCTCAGAAATTGCGTAACACAAACATTGATATGTTAATATATTGCTGCTAGTACTGTGCCAATTCTGATTGGCCGGAATGAGGTGATGTGTGATGATAATAGCGCCCCTCACTTCACACAGGTGTGATACAGCTTTTGTCCACGCCAAAAATGACGTAAATGTGTGGCAACACAAACATTTAATGTCATTGACAATGAAGGGAAAATTTATGTCATATATGTAGACAAGATAATTGGCTAAACAATATAAACATAAATGCAGTTCAATGAAAGGAGAAATTAGGTCATGTGCCTCAAATATGACTGTCCACACATGTCTCATATTTTGCCATTGACAATGAAAGGAGAAATCTTTTTTCATATAAGTTTTTATCCCACGATTTTGCAACACATTTTTTCACCCAGTGTCAATGATCTAATGTAATCCGCTATAGCCCCTCCTATATTACCTGTACAGCTTTTGTCCACACCAAATATGACATAAATTTGTGGCAACACAAACATTAAATGCCATTGACAATGAAGGGAAAATGTACGTCATTATGTAGACGAACAAATTGGCTAACCAATCACATACATTCAGTTGTTCATGAGATGCTGTATAATGATAAGAGCGCCCCTCACTTCACAATTGGTGTGATCTTTTATCTTAAGTTGGTGCTGCCTGCAATACATTGTGAGAAGCTATTTACAGAAACTGTTCACCCAGAATATAGGGCATCTAGATTTCATGTTAACCGATTCTGTACGGGAACCCCTTTTGGTGTTTAAGCATTATGTTATACTTTAGCTATTGAAAAATAGCAGATCTACAAGCTCATAGTGCGGCACCGAGTGCCGCTCTATGAACTTGTAGGTCTGCTATTTTTGAAAAATCGTGAAAATGTGCCTTTTTTGAGAACCACTGATACAGAAACATAAGGTTTTTCAGAAAACTGTCAGGATTTCGAAGACATTTTTTTAATTTTGACGTCTGGCCTAAATGGGTTAAGGATATTGTAAGTGGCCGCTGGGGTTTTAGATTTTCTGTCTCTCTCGCTCACTCGCTCGCTCGCACGCACGCACGCACACACACGCACGCACACGCACACGCACACGCACACACTAATTAGAAGTAAACCTTTGTGAGCACAGTGTTGATGATGAGGTCTCGGCAGCTGAGAGGCCTCTGACACCGAGAGGACACGGTGGTATTTCAACCAAATGCCATTCTGTTTCATCCTCCGCCGGGGAAACGGACACGACGGGGACGGGGAGACCTTCAATTTGGTTTTGAGTCCTTCAAAACATATACAAGACACAGTGTGGGAGGAGAGGCGACGAGAGGAGAGGTGATTAAAGGTGAACTTCTGTGCACGAGCGGGAACAAAGAGAGTGTCTCGAAAATGACAGTGGTGAGAAGAAATGCGAGGAGGACGGCTTTAACACATTTAGACCTGAGGACGATTCTACAAATGTCTTCTAAATGCTGACAGTTTTCTGTTGTATGTTTCTATGTCAGTGGTTCTCAAACAGTTTCATGTCAAGGAACCCAGAAATGGTATAAAATTGGCTGTCGACCCCCATCTGAAAATATGTTGTTCCAGGGACTCCCCAGAAGCAATGTTTTGAGTTAAAAAAACGTTCGCTCGGAAAGAATATATATTCAACATTTGTGCCACATTTTAACGATTTTTCAAAAATAGCAGACCTACAAGCTCGTAGCGCGCCACTCGGTGGCGCGCTATGAGCTTGTAAATCTGCTATTTTTGAATAGCTAAAGCATAACATAAATGCTAACACCAAAAGGGGTTCCCTCCCAAAATGGGTTAATGGATCTGCTGGGTAGAGACGGGCTCTACCTGCGTACCATCAAAGGCCAACACTGTCCCTGAGTGCAACGAAGGACAGAGGAGGAATGGCTGAGAGAGAGCGTGCGTACTGTGTATGTGTTTGTATTACTATATTGGTGAGGGCCAAATGTCCCCACGCAAGTGGAACAGCCTGGAAACCAGTGTTAAACTGACCTCCAATCTGAGGACATTTAAACAGAAGACTAAACAATGGCTACTGGAAAAGGTTCCCCTATAAAGGGTCATCTTAGAGGGATGGATAGGGTCGTACTTGTTGTGTTGTGTATGTAATGTATATGTACTGTTATGTATTTGTGATGTATTTTAAAGTATTGTTCCGTTCAGTGTGAGAGGACCTCAGTGGAAATAAGTCTTTGGACTTTTCTGTGTAATCCTTGAATCGCTGATTATAATGTTGTATTATGATTGCCTTTCTAAATAAATCAAATCAAATCAAAAGTGGGTTACCTGGTCGTGAGGTCCTCACAAGGAACCCGGAAGGCTCGCCCCAAAACAAGCTCGCCACCATTTATTTTGCGGACTGCTCGTCCATGCAGCGGTTCTTGTGTATTTGTTTTATTGAGGATAATGTTAGAAATAGGTTTAGGGTTAGGTATTTTTTTTTACTGAGATTAGTTACATTTAGGAATAAGGTTAGGTTTAGGCATGGATTTACTTAAGTTTAGGAATAAGCCAGGTTAGGTTTAGGCATAGTTATACTGACATTACGTGTAGGAATAAGGTTAGATTTAGGCATAGTTTTTCATGTCAGTGGAAGTGGCTAAGTGGCGTTTTGAAGCACCCGGAAGAGCCTTCTACTTCCGCCTTTTTTTCGATTTGGGCACCAAAATTTGGTGCCCAAAATGCGGAAGTGCAAACGCGCTCAATGTTAAAGCCCAGCTGCACGGGGTTTCCCAATCATACTTCCACGGGTCCGCCTGCAGTCCCTCCTCTTACCACTAGGGCCCAGTGCTTCAATGTTGGATAGCCTCACTGGCCCCTTGGTTTCACTGAGGTTATGTTTAGGAATAAAGTTAGATTTAGGCATATATAGTTACTGGGGTTACATTTAGGAATAAGGTTAGGTTTAGGCATAGTTTACCTGTAGGACTACCTGGCCGTTCCGATCCACTGCGCAAAAAGCATGGAATACGGATGTGTATATTACAGTAAACTCCCGTTAAACTTTCCAACAAAGTCCGGTAAACTCCCGAATTGTACCATCACACCTGTATATTACCGTATATTAATTCCTGCTAAACTTGAGGTTTACGGGCAATTCTAGTGCCCATAATTGCCCGTTAACTCCTCTTCTCACGCAGTGATAGTTACTGGGGTTACATTTAGGAATAAGTTTAGGTTTAGGCATAGTTTTGCTGAGCACAGCACTGCTCACCAGCATTGGAAAAGCGCAGCAGAGCTGAGAGGTGCACATCGAGTATATGGACTCGGGAGGGATACGTAGCATGCAGGCTGGCGGGCAGGCTCGCAAGAACATGTGTTTTTGTTTGCAGAAAGTCTGCTCGGGGGGTTCCAGGCCCACGTTCAGTCTGCGCAAGCAGATGGGGCGAACACACGTGGTTTACACTAGTGTATATGCAGGAGATGTCTGGGAAACAGGTTGGACAAACAGGGGTTTTAAAGGGTAGCGCACACACAGGGTTTAAGAACCCCATGAGGGTTCGTCCGTCTGTCCGTCCGTTTGTTTGTCCGTCTCAGGGCAAAAAAAATGAAAATCATAGGGGCGCTCTTATCATTATGTCATCATACATCATCTCATTCTGGCCAATCACAATTTGCGTCCTCACTTTTGTCTTCAATGTTTGTGTTTACACAGACCCTCAAAGCTGGACATATAGGGGCTAGCTCCCCTAAAAAAAAGGAAGGAAAAAAACATTCCAGTGAATACCCTGCAGGCAGCAACTCATAATGCAACCTGATTTGAAACACGATACATTCATAGAATATTAAGTCACCCTTCTTCTATCCTTTACGCTGTAGAAAGATATTCTGAAAAAAGCTAAAACTATACATTCAGTGAAAGCACCATTCTCATAATCTATCAGGTGTAGATCAGGGGTGTGGACGTTTTTTAAACGATATTTCTCTCAGATCGTGAAACAAAGGCCAAAATAAACTAAAATGGATTTCATTCTCCCCCTCATTCAGATCACAGTATCCAGATATATCCCATCCTCCTCAGCTCCGCCCAACGTGACGTATCTACACAAAGTGACCTCTGGTGTGTGATTTTGTTTCCGTGAACGGAAAAAAGCTATAGTCGAGGACAGGTGATATTCTGGGTCAGATCTGACTAGTCTTGGTTTGACTTGATCTGGCCACAATAGAGACATCACCAATTCACCCAAGTCCTGGACCGTGCTTGCTGGGATGGTACGCCAGACAAAACAGCTATAGGCCTACTTACAGAGCATGCATCTGACAGATACAAGTACGACGAGAGCCAAAATAGATGCATGGTGAAGGAGTCCATTTTGAGGAGGTGTGGGCCACAAAAAAGAAAACAGGTCGCTTCCCAGAGGCGAACAAAATGGACGAAGAGGAGAAACACAGCGAAAGAGGAGAGGAGAGGAGAGGAGAGGAGAGGAGAGGAGAGGAGAGGAGAGGAGAGGAGAAGTGGCAGGCTCTATAGTAGTACGGCTGTCAGCCAGACACAACAGCTTGTGCGCGTGCGTGCGTGCGTGCACAGTAGAATACACTCATGAGACCCAACTGTCCCCATGACAAGTGCAGAATGGTTGAACAGCAAAGCAAAAATAGCCGATCTACAAGCTCACAGCGTGTCGTAGTAGATCAGCTATTTTCCTTGCATAGCTAGTATAACTCAGTTTGATTGATTGGTCGATTGATTGATTGATTGATTAGTCGGAAATGTATACTGCAGCTTGGTCGCGTCGCAACCGAAGCATTGGAAATTGGAACTACTCCAGTAAAGTAAAAGTAACTCAAAATTCTACTTGAGTAAATGTACAGTACTTGAGTAAATGTACTTGGTTACTTTACAACACTGTGTGTGTGAGAGAGAGAGAGAGAGAGAGAGAGAGAGAGAGAGTGAGAGTGCGTGAATGCGTGCGCACCGATGCGGGTGCTATACGTTGAGGCGGTGGTCTAGGGGGCAGGTTGGATGATGTGCTCGGTCGGGCGTGGTTTCCACATATGGCAGGGTGGCGTGGAGACCATGCCCTTCGCCCCGTGACACCGGGGCTCCGGCACAGATTTCCTTCAATTCCTTTTAACCCTCAAGAGCCACTTTTTAAGCATTATTTTATACTATTAAAAGAATAGCAGATCTATAAGCTTGTAGCGTGGCTGTTTTAGAATAAGTAAGAAATGTGTGCAAATCTGAATAATGGAAAGGGGTACATAACACAACCACATAGTCCTGCAGCTGGGCTTGTGGGGTGGGAAATTTGGTATATAGTATTTTTATTGGCCTAAAATATTGTCTATATACATCATGAATCCACTTGCTGACCGGCTGTCAGCATTGAGCTATTTTCTTAATAGGGGTTTCTTCTGACCCTACCATTAACATTCAATATAAGGCAAAAATGTCAAACTTTCCTTATGCTTTAAGTAGTATGTGACATGTCAAACTAGGTTTTCATGATTCTAAATCCATTCCAAGCATTAGTTTTGCACAAAAAACAGCACATTTTGGGCACATTTATGGGCAAGTGGCTATTGCTGTTTTTTGTGCAAAACTAATGCTTGGAATGGATTCATAATCATGAAAACCCCCTAGTTTGATGCTACTTAAAGCATAAGAAAAGTTTGACATTTTGGACATTTTTGCCTTACATAAGATGTTAAAGGAGCATTCAGTGATTTGGGTGATTTGGAAAACCACCCAGTCCGCCCCGGTAACAAAATGTGCACATGCACGCTCTACAGTGGGGGGAAGTGCAACAGGCCAACAGCATGTGCACCAAGGCCCGCCCCCACTCGATCATGATTGGAGGAAGGCCCCTCTCATCCTGATTGGATGAAGGCTTTGCCACCCGCCACCAAAACTGAAACTAGGGTTTTTTTACCCCAGGGGCTCACTGGGGACAGGGAGGAACTCCTTATATGGTCAGCACACTCTATAGTAGGGAGGATTATCCAGAAAAAAAAACAAGTTATATTTGAATTAAGTCAAATCACTGAATATACCTTTAATGGTTGGGTCACAAGAAACCCCTATAAAAATTGCTCAATACCGACAGCCGGTCAGCAAGTGGATTCATGAATGAATGTATATAGACAATATTTTAGGCCAATAAAAAAGTCTATACACCAAATTTCCCACTTTAAACAAAATAAGCCTGTCGGCTGCCGGACTAACATGGCCGTTTATCCGTTTGGCTTCTCTAACCAAACCACTCCGTTAGCACACATCTCTGTACCCCCCCCCCCCCCCCCCCCCCCCTACATTTAACAACGGTGCAATATATTAAACATTGTAACTCGTGTCCCCATGGACCACTCGTTGAGAAACAGTGCGCTAAATGACAGAAGAACAGCATGTTCTGTTCTCTGAACAACTGCCAAAAAAAAGCCCCAAACATCCACATCTATTGAAAGCAAGAGAGATGCTGCTTATTTCTTATTCTAAACCAGATAAATAAATCAAACACAATAAAAGTGACTCATCTTCTCCCGCCCTCGTTGTTACCTCTCATTTTCCCTGTGCCTTTCAACCTCACTTTATCTACCTCCCTCCGCCTCCATCTTTTATCAGCGTTCGTCTGCGAGAAAAAGAAAACGTTCATTTTCCAGTCGCTCTTTCATTATTCTCCCCGTCGGTTCACGGTCTCCATAAAAGAAGCATCCAATCTGGTGGGAAGAACATGGCTCCTTTGAGCACGCCGGAGTTTCCTTGCGGGACACGTTGTGTTTGGGGGGAACAGCCATATATTCGGGGCGGGTGGTAGTTAGAGGCGCCGAATCTAAGAAATATAAATGAGGTTGAGTGATAAGGAAAACAGAGCAGGAAGTGGGATAAGGATGGGCGATGAGGGAGGTAGATAAGCACATAAACAGATGCCAGTGCCATTTATCCTTTGGCTTAATGTAGCAGCTAATTAATATCGCTTTCACTTGGCTCTCCGTGCACGTCTCTGTTCGTGCACGGCCTATATAATAACTCACACTTCATTCTCCTCAGTGTTCAGCTACTGTTTTCTCTGCAAGGCGTAAGACGTACTCAGCAAGTATAGTAAGTGATTCTCAATTTGGAATACTCAAGTAATGTACAAATACCGTACCCGAGTACCTCCACATTGTATTTAACCGAATCTGTGCCAAAACAACATAATCGTGTGAATATTGTATATATCCAACTGTGCCAACCTGGAGATTATACGAGATTTGATTAAAAAAAAAAAGAATACTATTTTACTTTTTATTTTTTTGTGCATCCGTTAGCTTCCGCCGGTAGCATCCATAGGCCTCTCATTGTAGAAACAGCCTACATGATAATCTGAGGTGCATGTGTACAAGCACAGGGGTGTTATTTATGCTTAGAATTAGAGATGTCCCGATACTGTATCGGTATCGGGAAAAGTATCGGATCGGCTCTTATTTGTCATATCGGGTCATATCAGTATCGGTGAATATGCCAGTCTAACCACAGATCCGACACAGGGGTAAGGGGTTGACACTATGGCAGGTAAATAAAATGTTGGGAGTTTGCTTTGGAGTTGCCCAAACTGCAAGTGCACATTTGAGTGAGGAGTCTGCTATAAACACAACAGGAGATATATAGCTAGATTGCTATAAACACAACATGAGATTACGAAATGAAATGAAATGAAATGAAATCTATATTTACCCAGGGTATCTGGGCTAAGCTCAAGAACTTGTTTCCAGCCAGGCCCTGCTCATAGAACACATTTCATCGTAGTGGTTCAATGCCTTGTTCAAGGGCACTTTCAGCGGTGGTAATTTTTAACGTGTCGGACGGCTGATTCGAACTGGGAACCTTCCGGTATCAAGACCGCGCCGCTATCCGTTCGGCCACCGCTGCCACGACACTGGTATCGGTATTTGGTATCGGTATCGGTTAACACAGAAATGGTGTTATCGGGATTGGATCGGAAGCGAAAAAAGTGTATCGGGAGTTCGGGACATCCCTACTTAGAATGGAATAAAATGCCAGGTTTATAGCCTATTAAAACATTAATCCAATCCGCGCTGATCATCATGGCAGCTCTGGGGGTCAGGGGTCAGTCATCTGGGGGGGTCAGGTCCGTCCGTTCCATAGAGTATATAAAAGGATAGAGACTGAACTGGCTCAATGTTAAAGCCCAGCTGCACGGGGTTTCCCGGTCATGAATCCACGGGTCCGCCTGTAGTCCCTCCTCCTACCACTAGGGAGGAGAGCTTCAACGTTGAATAGCCTCACTGGCCCCTTGGTCCGTTCCCTATAGGCCGACACAATAGATACGTCAAACTCATTACATCACTTCTGGCGCGGGCGGAAAGTGACCCGTCTTCTATGCTAATTTTGCTGATTTCTCTGGCACTATAGCGCCCCGCTCTGGCCTGGAGGGCTGGGGGAGGGAATGTGTTCAGTACTTAAGTAAATGTACTTAATACCTTCTTAAATCTCCTCCACCTCATTTTCTCTGGGGAACGCCGCCCCCGCTCGCTTCCCCTTCCTAATTAATCCTTTGTTTGACTTTACTGGAGAGTTTCCATGCAATGTTCTACTTCTACTCCACTACATCTCAGAGACAAATGTGACCAGATTTGACTGAGAGACTGCCATCGCGCAAATTCCAGCTTTTCACCAGAGGAGACATTTTTTATTTTATCTTTTTTTCAAAAATGAGTTAATAGCACAGGCAGACTCTTCACATACTAGAGCATGTCTGAAATAAGTGTCAGAGCTGAAATCGACATGTAAATATGAAATAAATGCTTAAACATGCAGCTAGGTGTAATGTTAGAGACCACAGAAGTGAACCTTTCAAGCCTGTTTTCTCAACTCGCTGTTTTCTGCAAGACATTACTCTATAAGCCATATCTCCAAAACTGGTGGGTCAAACTGAACAACCAATATGTCAATTTGAAGCTATGATTCCCTGCTTTCATATGACATGAAAAAAAGAAAATTAAAAAAAAGTCAAATTTAGTCACATATTATAAACAATGGGAGAAGGGTGGGGCCGAGAAAGGCCCTTATTGAAAAGGATCATGCTGATCTTTTTAGTAAAATGGCCCATCTGAAGAGAGACTTTTTCAAATCTTATACTTACTAGATTTAGAAAATATATGCATCAACCACTTCAGCCCTATAACATACTTTGGCTATTTGAAAATTGACGATTTACAAGCTCACGACGCGCGGCTCGTTGTGAGCTTGTGCAGCTGCTATTTTCACAGGATTTGATACATTTGGAAACTTGTGAAATGGGACATTCTGTATAATGAGTACTTTCTACTTTTGGTACTTAGTTAATTAAGTTAATTTTGATACCAATATTTGTGTACTTTTACTCAAGTACATTTTGTATTATGGATTATTTCTGGACTATGCCTGGACTATATTTCTTGCAGTATTTGTACAGTGCAGCATACTTTTACATAGTAAAACAAACTGGGCTCTTTCTGCTGATCTCCCCGCCCTCCATAACCTTCCTCTCTCCCCCCTCCCCTTTCCCCTCCCCCTGACAGCTGTAATAAGCCAAGTTTTTTGGGGCTTAGCGAACGCAGTGAACAGTAAACATTTTACAGCTGGTCTGGGAGCAATAAAAGAGCAGCGCAATCCTTAAAATCTTTCTCGTTTTTAATAAGGTCATGGATTTGCTGCAAAGAAGTGCACCCCGGTGCAGTGGGTGATTAGAAAGTTGCACCGCGTGTTTGAAGTGAAGTGGAGGATTTACAGAGTCAGAACAGAGTGAGTTTCTGCATCTGGAAAGGCATTTGTGACTCTTTTTGATATAGAGCCAGTCATGGTGGCAAGACTAACTGTTCAGGAGAGGAGGAAAACTTTATTTTTTTTCTTTTATCCAAAATGAGTTAATAGCACAGGCTGAAAGATATATCAGAGCTGAAATCAAAATAAATAAATGTAATATGAAATACATCCTTAGGCCCGACTCACACCTTTCGATCTAGCATACAACATTGATGCATGCTAGATGCATGAGACTTATTGACTGATGCAAGCTCACAATGCATTTCCAATGGGAGTCACATGGTTTGACACAACATTTGTGTTGTACGGCTTTCGGCTGTGTTTCGACTGCCCCCCACCCCCTCATACAACACAAATGTTGTGTCAAACCATGTGACTCCCATTGGAAATGCATTGTGAGCTTGCATCAGTCAATAAGTCTCATGCATCTATGCATCAATCTGTTGCGAAGGTGTGAGTCAGGCCTTAAAGGGAAACTGGTTTTAGATATTTTAGATTTTAGCAGTGAGCCCAGTGTCTCTGATGTCATCGACACTGCAGGGCTCACTTCCTTCTTGGACTACAATTCCCAAAATGCTTTGGTGCACTGCTCCTCCGTGTGGATAGGGGGAGGGCTGTCTTACTGAGACAACATGTAGTCCAGGAAGTAAGTGAGCCCAGTGTCGATGACATCAGAGACACTGGGCTCACTGCTAAAATCTAAAACCACATAATACACACATAAAGACCCCCAGGAAAGTGTTCTAAATCTTCTAAACTTCATTAATATATTTTTTTTTGCAAAAAGGGTGAAGTGTCCCTTGAAACAGGTGTAATGTTAGAGTCCACAGAAGTGAACCTTTCAAGCCTTCTCAAGTTTTCTCAACTCGAATGTTTTCTGCCAAGACATTGCTGCATAAGCCATATCTCCAAAATTGGTGGGTCAAACTGAACAACCAATATGTAAATTAGAAGCTATTATGATGCTGCTTTCACATTATACATGAAAAAAATATATATAATATATACATATTAATTTAAAATACTTTTACTTCTACTCCACTACAACTCAGAGGCAAATATTGTACTTTTAACTGCACTACATTTATTTGAGAACTTTAGTTACTAGTTACTTTGTAGATTTTGATTCTTTAAAAAATATATATATTTGAAAATAGCCGGTCTACAGGCTCGCGATGCAACGCATTGTGAGCTTGTAGATCTGCTATTTTCAAAAGATGTTTAAACATTTGAAAACTTGAAATGGGACATTCTGCACAATTAGTACTTTTACTTGTAACAGAGTAGTTCTACATTGCCGTATTTTTTACTCAAGTACAAACTTTGAGTACATTTTCCACCACTGATGGTCTGTCACTGGAAGCGGTGGTGTTTGTGTATATTGGTTTATGTCATCTCTTTTTTCTTAACAGTTCTACTGCCGCTAATTGTTTGATCCAGTGTTGCGCCGCTGCGTAATACGACATCCCCGCTATTTGTTTTATGTGTCTAAATCGCATCGCATTAATAATAATAAAAAAAAGTCCGCCTCTGCCGCGGAGCAGGGGGAGAGAGCTTCATGTTATGATGACGAAACCGGAAATCGATACTTATGCTGGGAAATTGAGCCCAATGCAAGTGGACGGGGGGTTTGTTTGGACTACAACTTGCTCTGCACTTTGGTTTCGTTTCGCATTGTCATGGCCGCTGGCTCGTCTCATCATAACAAGACGACGGACCATTTCTTACCCGATTTTCACGGAACAAACGCCCAAATACTTCAGCGTATGCTCCAAAGGTAATAAAACAATCCAGGCAGCGTAGGATATTTGATTAAAAGGCGGGTTCCGCGTGATGTGGCGTCAAACTGAATATTCCATCAGGACATGTTTCTGTCAGTTGGAGTTTCAGTTCCTTGCATCACTCCAAACTGTTTCAGCGGAACATTCTGCGCATTACTTAGCTTTTCGTTTTTATTCATGAGCTGGTTGGTCAAAAATGTTTGGGCAAATGTTTTATATTCATTTCTTTATAGAAATAGTGAAAGGTGCACAATTAAGGCATGCATCGCAGAGCTTTCTACTGAACTGAATGTCGCTAAAACCAAGGAGATGTGTGTTGACTTCAGGAGATCCACCCCAGTTCCCCAGAGCAGTGTTGTCCATTGTGAGCCCTGGTGACCACTTACAAATATTTAGGCACTACATTTGACAAGCAAGCTGAAATTTGATGTGAACTGTCAAATGCTGTGTAAGAAAAGGTCAACAACGCCTCTTTTGTTTGAGGAGGCTTGCCAGATTTCAGGTTGATAAATCTTTAATGAAACTGTTCTACAGTGCTTTCATTGAGTCAGTTATCTCCTTCTCCATCATTTGTTGGTATGGAAGCCTGAACGTAAAGGACAACAAAAACACCTCAGTAGGATTGTATAAGAACGGCATCACGGATAGCCAGAGTAAATTTCAGTAGCCTGGATCAAGTATTTCAAAGACAGGTGCTTAAGGAAGCCAAGTTCATTTGTATGGGCAACTCTCATCCCCTCAGCTCTGAATTCAGGCTGCTTCCCTTCTGGCCTTCGCCTAAAGGTCCCATGGGGCCACTCGTAATAGATATAAATCGTCCTTCGTGCCTATATCTATCCAGGCTTTAAATGCTGATAGGAGGAGGAGGAGGTATAACTTTATCGCTTCTTGTATGTATTAATAATATACAACTGTTCTTGCAATGTGTTATGAATTCCAATGCTACACTGATACCTTGAACTGTCATCCTGTTTCTATGTGCTTTTTACTGTGTTCTATGTGATTCATGTTGTCTGCCTGTTATGATGCTCTGCTGTACACCAAATCGCCCTTCGGAGACAAACAAATCAATTAACCTGAACCTTCTAATTGTCATGTGACGAAGTATATTGTCGTTGTCGGGAAGACTTTTCACGCAGTTTTTTGCACAAAAGTAGTGAAAATAGCCGATCTACAAGCTCACGACTGAGCTAAATATAACTGGACATACAAGGTTTCCAGTGGACAACGAAGTGGTTAGGCTCCTGCATTGCTTAACCACTCACAAAAACATCTCGTCTCTATACTGCCTAGTGCCTCCCCCTGGTCAGCCTGATGGAGGGGAAAGGAACTGGTTGGAATAACGTGGTCGTTACTTTATACGTCCTACCGGGGAAACTCCCCCCTGTCAGGAGAGAAGAAGCGGCCTGCTCACTCCTCATGCATGCATTGAAGGAAACATATGAGCTGAGTCCGAGGCTCTCCCCAGGTTGGCAGTGGGAGAGTAGCCAATTGCAGCTTAGGCAATTGGCAGGTGAAAAATGGGTTACAAAAGTGTGGGATAAAAAAAAGGAAAGCTCCTGCTTCCTTAAATAATTTGACTATAGAAAAGGCAGTCCTCCTATTGGCTGACTGTGTAATTAGGAGCATGACATACATTTCATGCAGATTACTGCTAGTGCAATTTGCTTGAAGTCGCTTGATCAATGTCAACACATGGGCCCCATACTGTAAACTGTACAAAACTAAAATCACACCGTGTGAAGCGAGGGGCGCTCTAATCATCGTACATCATCATCAAGAATGGTGGTCCCTTATTGGCCAAGGATTCCCACCGACATTCATATGCCAATTTGCTCAGACACATGTAAATTCTCCGTTCATTGTCAATGGCATTTTTAGTGTTTGTTCAGACAGCACATACATCAAAGCTGCAGGGGCTATAGTGCCCCTCAAAAATAAAATGAACAAACTGTACAAAATAAAAACCAGAGGGCCAATTAAAGGGCAGGTGCTCTAGCACCACCTAGTGTATATCCGTGCACGTCCCTGCACGTCCCTGCATTGTTTCCAACCTTGATTCGCTGTGTTCTGTGATTTGTTTTGTCACTTCGCTACTCAGTCTGGAAAGGGCAAGCCCCCAGTGAGGCTCTCCAGCATTGAAGCACTTGGCCCTAGTGGTTGGAGCGTGAACTGCAGGCGTACCCGTGCATTCATGCAGCTGGGCTTTAACATTGAGCGCTCGGTTGCACTTCCGCATTTGACCACCAAAGTTTGGTGCACTTCCGCATTTGACCACCACAATTTGGTGCACTTCCGCATTTGACCACCAGAATTTGGTGGTCAAATGCGGAAGTAGACGGTTCTTCCGGGTGCTTCAAAACACCACTGAGCAACTTCCACTGAAGGGGGGCGGGGCCTATCGCTCCGGTTCAGTCTCTATCCTTGTATTACTCCATGGGAAAGGGTCCTATCTCCAAGGTAGGCGGGACATGTAAAAGAGAAAAATCGACATGGGGCTTCTGATTGGTCTGTGGTGCGGGGTTGGGGAAAAAAACCCAGCAGTTTGATGTATCAATGCGCACTGCACCGCTACTGCTGTTGCCCTGCAACGTATATCATTCACTAAACTCAAACCACACAGCCGTCAGTTTTTTTATACTATACTGAATCTGACATAGTGGACTACTGAATCCAATTAGTGTTTACTTTTTACCATAATCTTTACTCTCGAGTCTCGAACTGGTGCAACAGGGTGTAACCCCAACGTGACTCTGCGTCCTAATTGGGCTTCACAGCCAGCTAAACTCTCCTCCAAGGAACAGGCAGGTGTGTTGTACATGGACTGGATTTATTATAGGAAAGTGTAAAACTGAAAGAAAATACAGAATAACATGACAATACACAAACAAATACAAACAGCTTGTTACAGGCAGGAATAACAAGGCAGTATAAGGTAAGTGTTGTAAACAGCATCCCAAAAATACTACAAGTAGGCCCAAAGCCTGAACTTCCATCACTGACATGGATGGCAATAAAGTTACACAAATGTATGAACATGTGTCCCAATAGTTCCCAAAATACACTGTCACAATGATAGATAACATTTCTACTTACTCATTTTGCCACTCAAAGGGCTAGAAACCAACAGATGACTTTGGATGAAACATCACACAACTCTCAAACATGCTGCTTGTGTTGCAAACTTGTGGAAAATGGCAGAACCAGGATCACTTCCTGTACTATAAGGACTGCAGCACAGCAAATAAACAGTGCCCCCTGGAGACAGGGAGGTACTAACTTAAAGAACAATGTAGCAACTATGCCCCCTAGCGGCAGTAAAGTAAAACAGGGTAATAAGTTCCATGACAGTTAGAAAAGCATGGACAGAGCGGCGCTGGCTGATGACGTATCAGCAACAACGTGGCTACGTTACAGGTACGAGTCAAACAGAAGACTTTCCAGACAGAGTGTAGTGATGTGATAAAAACAAATCACGGAACGCAGTGAATCATGTTGGAAACCAGGCTACCTGCTCGTCGCAATGCAACACACTGTGGTCTTGTAGACCTGCCATTTTCAAAAGATAGCTTTAGGCCTACATTAAAATAATGGGAACTGGGCCATTCCTCATAATGAGTACTTTCGCTTTTGGTACTGTAAGTACACGTTGATGCCAATACTTTTGTAGGCCGACTTTTACTCAAGTACATTTTCAATTCCAGACTTTTCATCATCATCATCATTTTTCGACCGCGGTCGAGATCGTGGATTTCACAATAACACGCCAGACTTCCCGGTCCTTCATTGCCATCCCCAGTTCCTGCTTACTGATGCCTGTGTCCCTAGCGATGACATCAGGGAACGACAGTTTTCTACCTCTGAGGAGAGAAGAAGGGAAGATATAACCTCATTGTCAGCTCTGTAGCAGTGGCCGGCAAACTGTGTTCTTCGGACTAGTGAAGAAACACGGGGAAGGTTGCCGTATATTAGATTAGTCGAGGGGTGGCTCTTCCAAGACAGATTTTGCACTCTCATTAGAAGGCGGGTGTAAGTGCCATCCAACCGTTTCTCTAGTTTATTTGAAAGTGTCCATGTCTCGGAGTCATAGAGTAGAATCGGTCGCCCTAAATATTTTTTACTTTTAACATCTTACTAAACTGGGATGACCAGATCTTATGCATGTCATTGCAGGCTGACCAGGCCATACCCTTTTACTTGTAACAGATAATTTCTACATTGCAGTATTGATACTTTTACTCAAGTAAAAATGTGAATTATTCTTCCACCACTGTGTACATATAACACTTATACATCCCTACATAAAGGCCCTATATACCGTCAGCTCACTAAGGGTCACAGTGAGTTTATACTAACCACAGTGTACAGAGAAAGCTATAGAATCGACTGAGGGAAGGAAGAAAAAAAGGTCACAGCAGAACAATTACTTGCACTCGCGCAAATGCTCACAATTATATTTCAAGGTCACACAGATTACATTCCGGGAGCATATTATGAGACCAAAACAGTCACAATTTCCAGCTCCCTGTATATGCGTGCGTGCGTGCGTGCGTGTGTGCGTGTGTGTGTGCGTACACACAGTGCAGTGCTGTATCTTTAAGCTTCTTCTCCCTAAACTATTGACCCTATACTTTCCCCACGTTTGCTAAAATAAATGGAACATCTGTCTGCTGGTTCTATAGCCGTGTGTGTGTGTGTGTGTGTGTGTGTGTGTGTGTGTGTGTGTGTGTGTGTGTGTGTGTGTGTGTGTGTGTGTGTGTGTGTGTGTGCGTTCAGCGTTCAGCGTTTGTGTGTCCGCTTGTTTTTAGAGAAACTTCCATTGCTTTGTTGTTAAGTTCGATCTCTCCCGTCTCTCGTTTCTCACGTGAATGTCCTCGGCTTTCATAAACACTTACATTACATTATACGCCGTTCAGAGTCCCCCAGGGGTCTGTACTAAGCCCCCCACACGCTGTGCGTGGTGGAAAAGGTACTCAATTGTAAAATAAAAAATACAATAAAAACAGTAAAAGAATCAATACAGCAATGTAGAAACACTCTTACTCTTAACGCTGTTAGAAGTGTAGCAGGGCTATATAGTCATGAAATGACTACGCCACCCTCACACAGGAGTGACTGTTAGAAGTGTAGCAGGGCTTATAGTCATGAAATGACTACGCCACCCTCACACAGGAGTGACTGTTAGAAGTGTAGCAGGGCTTATAGTCATGAAATGACTACGCCACCCTCACACAGGAGTGACTGTTAGAAGTGTAGCAGGGCTTATAGTCATGAAATGACTACGCCACCCTCACACAGGAGTGAGAGATCATATACAAACACATTAACCATTATGTCACGGTGAGACAAGTGATGGACCAAATGCAGAACCAAAAGCAGGCAGGCAGATAAAGTTGAAGGGTGATTTATTCACAACTGGACAGGACATACAAGGGCAGGACACTGTGACAACAAACTATAATCTGACAAGGGAACACTGAACACTGGGAGGTTTAAATAGACACAAAGACTAAATAGACACAGGTGCAACATAACTACAATCAACACATGATTGGCTGACACTAAACAGGTTACAGGACACAGGTGAATTACAATGCAGACTGGTGAGACAAGGCAGGTATCAACAAATGGAGCAGACAGGAAACACTATAGGAACACAACTACACAATAAGAGTACACAGTTCGTGACACATTAACCATATATTAAACTACTATACAGTATACTGTGCTGGACAATGTAACTGAACAAGGTATATGGTTCCCCAATTTGGTAGGGGTTCAATCAGAATGATTGGAAAGGCTAGAATAGAAGGCTTCAGGGCCTACTGGGTACTCCCAGTATAGGTACACAAACTGTACACAGTACTGTACACAGCAAACAAACAAAGCAAAGCAAAGCAAAGTTCTTTGTTTACCCAGGGTGAATGGACTAAGCTCGAGATGCTTGTTTACAGCCAGACCCTGCTCATAGAACATTTCATGGTAGGGGTTCAATCAGAATGAATAGCAGGCTAGAATAGAAGGCTTCAGGGCCTACTGGGTACTCCCAGTATAGGTACACAAACTGTACACAGTACTGTACACAGCAAACAAACCAATAAAGTACAATCAATAAATAAGTACAAATATGCAAAACCAAAAGCAAATAAAGACCAGCTGGAGGCTCTGGAAGTACAGAGGGTTAATTAAGGTTGACCAAACAGTTGACCAACATTATCCCCGTGTCAAAAACCCTCTTAAAACCCACTCCCCTACTAAAACAAACAACTAGTAACAAGTTTTAAAATAATTGTAGTGGTGTAAGACAAAAATATACAGGTGTTAGTCTGAGATGTAGATAATTGGAAACACTCCAGTAAAGTAAAAGTGCCTCAACATTACAGTACTGTGCGTGTGCGTGTGTGTGTGTGTGTGCGTGTGTGTGCGTGTGTGTTCCTGCCTACAAGTCAAGTCAGGCATTCCTCTAGGTATAATTAGTATTATTGATTACAGCCATTGATTGGCAACTCGTCTCATAGCCGCAATCCCTTTCTTTCTTCAATGTTTTACATTGCTCTCGTGACTTCTAACAGACACACGCACGCACGCACGCACGCACGCACGCACACACGCACACACACACACACACACACACACACACACACACACACACACACACACACACACACACACACACACACACACACACACACACACACACACACACACACACCTGTTCTTCATATAAAAGTGCAATGGAATCTATAATCATAAACAATTCATATATATCTCTCACGCTCTCTCTCGCTCTCTCGTCAGAGTGGAAGGCACCTGGGCGAGGCGGAATCTCGTAATAATGAAGCTTTCCGAGCAAACACATTTCATATTCAGTGGTGGAGGAGAACCAGAAGACACGTTGGGAAGGAGGTGTGTGTGTGTGCGTGTGCGTGTGCGTGTGCGTGTGTGTGTGTGCGTGCGTGCACGTGTGCGTGTGCGGGGAGTGGAGGAGAGGACATAATGAAGTGCAGTGTTTCGTCAACTTGCTATGCCAAAAAAATGTCCGTTGACTACCTTTTTTCACAGAGGAAAACTATGTGAAAACTAAATAAAAAAATAAGCTAGGCTATATGATGACTAAAACTACGACTAAATATATTGACAATTTCATCAACAAATACAAACTAGACTAAATGTTAGGGAGGGACTATAGATCCAGTAGAACTAAAATAAGTCATTTTAAGTGTGGTTCCACTCGGGATTTAGTCCACATTTTAGTGGACTAAATCTGTCAACCTCTCCTGACGTCACTCTCAGTAGAGGGTGCCAGTCCACAGGTTTGTGTACGTTTTATTTGCATTGTAATCTCCATAGGGGGATTTTAGATCTGATATATATCTGATATAAGAACTGTGTTTGAAAAATAAACCGATCATCCCAGCCTTTTCACTCATATGGATATGAAGCATCGACTGAAGGTGGAAATGTACAAATATACCCAAAGAGTAACACAATAAGCGTTAGAAACGAGTCAAACAACCCAGAGACTACATTTCCGGGTAGGCGGTGTTTGCAGCTGCCAGTCGCACAACATAAACTGACATGTTAATTACGTTTTAAAAAAATAAAAAATTATTGATATTTAATGTTTCGTGGTACGAGTCGAGTCACCGCCAGCTGAGCTTACGTCAACGAGGAATCTCAGGAACGCAATGTGTTGACAGCTGAGCGTGACGTATATTAGCAGCGACATTGCTTTCATAATGTAGTTTCAAGGCTTTTGCGGCCAAATTAATTCCATTTTCTCCAGAAACTGGCTGTATCAAATATGAATGGACATCATTAACAACGCACAGCCACCCCCCTGACAGAAAGGCCGGGATGACGGTTTATTTTTCAAACACATTTCTTATATGAAGCGACCTAAAATCACCCTATGGAGATTTCACTGCAAATAAAAAAATACATGAACCTGTGTACTGGCGCCCTCTACTGAAAGTGACGTCAGACTTCGGTGCTCTATATAATGTGCATATAGTGCCCCTGCACCTACACACCACACCTGTACAAATTAACCCCTCAGGAGAGAGAGAGAGAGAGAGAGAGAATATGAGACAAGATATGACAAGAGAAGGTATATATAAGAATATTAAAGGCAAGCTTGACACAAATGGGAAGAGAAGGCTTGTTGGTTAATTTCACAGTAAGCTATGTGAGGTACGGTGACCCGGCTACCCTTGTGGGTATGTAAGCAGGCGTAACATGTAGCAGCCCCCCACCCCCCCCCCCACCCCCCCGAGGCGGTCAGGGGATGCAAAGCTGTTCCGAGGTCAGCCGCAAAGGCGACGACGACGTACGTCAGGGCCCCTTTGTACTCGAGACGGGGCTGCCAAATCCCCTAGGCCCGCCAGATCAGATGGAAATTAAAAATGCACACGCACACGGAACTGTGCGTCTTCTCTCTTGCGCCTGGGGCGGCGCTTTAGCACATACTGAACAGTTGGTAGGAACAGAGGGGAGGATATGAGGAGGGAACGAGGGAGGGGAGAGAATGAAAAGAGAGCGGGAGGGAGGGAAGATGTCAGGGACGGAAGATGAAGGGAAAATGGAAAACGTGAATGTTCCTTGTGGAGGGAGGGAGCGGCGGTAATGTTCCTTGTGGAGGGAGGGAGCGGCGGTAATGTTCCTTGTGGAGGGAGGGAGCGGCGGTAATGTTCCTTGTGGAGGGAGGGAGCGGCGGTAATGTTCCTTGTGGGGGGAGGGAGCGGCGGTAATGTTCCTTGTGGAGGGAGGGAGCGGCGGTAATGTTCCTTGTGGAGGGAGGGAGCGGCGGTAATGTTCCTTGTGGAGGGAGGGAGCGGCGGTAATGTTCCTTGTGGAGGGAGGGAGCGGCGGTATGTTCCTTGTGGAGGGAGGGAGCGGCGGTAATGTTCCTTGTGGAGGGAGGGAGCGGCGGTAATGTTCCTTGTGGAGGGAGGGAGCGGCGGTAATGTTCCTTGTGGAGGGAGGGAGCGGCGGTAATGTTCCTTGTGGAGGGAGGGAGCGGTGGTAATGTTCCTTGTGGAGGGAGGGAGCGGCGGTAATGTTCCTTGTGGAGGGAGGGAGCGGCGGTAATGTTCCTTGTGGAGGGAGGGAGCGGCGGTATGTTCCTTGTGGAGGGAGGGAGCGGCGGTATGAATGTTCCTTGTGGGGGGAGGGAGCGGCGGTAATGTTCCTTGTGGAGGGAGGGAGCGGCGGTATGAATGTTCCTTGTGGAGGGAGGGAGCGGCGGTAATGTTCCTTGTGGAGGGAGGGAGCGGCGGTATGAATGTTCCTTGTGGGGGGAGGGAGCGGCGGTAATGTTCCTTGTGGAGGGAGGGAGCGGCGGTATGAATGTTCCTTGTGGAGGGAGGGAGCGGCGGTAATGTTCCTTGTGGAGGGAGGGAGCGGCGGTAATGTTCCTTGTGGAGGGAGGGAGCGGCGGTATGAATGTTCCTTGTGGAGGGAGGGAGCGGCGGTATGAATGTTCCTTGTGGAGGGAGGGAGCGGCGGTAATGTTCCTTGTGGAGGGAGGGAGCGGCGGTAATGTTCCTTGTGGAGGGAAGGAGCGGCGGTAATGTTCCTTGTGGAGGGAGGGAGCGGCGGTAATGTTCCTTGTGGAGGGAAGGAGCGGCGGTAATGTTCCTTGTGGGGGGAGGGAGCGGCGGTAATGTTCCTTGTGGAGGGAGGGAGCGGCGGTAATGTTCCTTGTGGAGGGAGGGAGCGGCGGTAATGTTCCTTGTGGAGGGAGGGAGCGGTGGTAATGTTCCTTGTGGAGGGAGGGAGCGGCGGTAATCTGGTTTTATGTCAACGGTTATGATTTCAAATGCAATAAAAAAGTACAATATAATGAAACATTTAATGCCGATGCATACATTTCATTGCCCCGCGCATATATCTTTAGGGAGGCGCCTATGGATGGGTGTAACGATAATAATGATGATAGCACAATCCATTAATGCTGAAGATACATCACCGGAGATTATGGCCACCGGCAGCTGTAGGCGAGGTAGCTTAATTAGCTCATAAATGAGCGGTAAGAAGGCTGTTTTAATCAGTTACCCTCCTGCTTTTTTATGTCACGCAGTACTACAGCAGACGTGTAGTGCTTAAAGTGGAATATGGCTTTTCGATACCACACCGTGACGCGTTTCCTATAGTGAAACAGTGGCTGAGTGCTTCTCTGACTGAATCATTCAGCGCAACCGGGCCCCCAGAGCGTCTGGGAAACGGTGAAGCCGCCCCCAAACCTACTGGTCAAAGCTAGAACTGCAGGCGGGTGAAGTACATGCACGAGCAAAAGCGCGCACGGCTGGGGTTTAACAGCGCGCTCGTTCATGAATCGATTCAGGCGCGTTCATGGAGTTAGCACTTCAGCATTTTGAAGCGCTAACTCCACGTGTGTTTCAAACACCATCCATCTTCAACCGCTTATCCGTAGTCGGGTCGCGGGGGCAACAGCTCCACCAGAGTGCTCCAGACTTCCCTCTCCAGAGCAACATTAGTGACTTCCTCCTGTGGGATTCCGAGACGTTCCAAGGCCAGTGAGTCGATGTGTTTCCTCCAACTGCGCCTTGGTCTGCCCCGGGGTCTCCTCACAGTGGGACGTGCGTCGAGGACCTCCCTAGGGAGGCGCCCGAGAGGCATCCTAACCAGATGCCCGAACCACCTCAGTTGACTCCTTTCCAGGCGAAGGAGCAGCGGTTCTACTCCGAGTCTCTCTCGTGTGACTGAACTTCTCACCCTATCTCTAAGGGAGATGCCAGCCACCCGTCGAAGAAAACTCATTTCGGCCGCTTGTATTCGCGACCTTATTCTTTCAGTCATGACGCACACTTCATGACCATAGGTGAGAGTAGGAACGAAGATTGCTCGGTAGACAGAGAGCTTTGCCTTCTGGCTCAACTCTCTTTTCGTCACAACAGTGCGGTACAGCGACTGCAATACCGCCCAGTTTCAAACACCAGTGAGCTAATTCCATTGAAATGAATAGTTGGGGGAGGGGCAGTCTGCCCTCTAGTTTATATATAGCCTAACTCTATGAGCGCAGAGAGTCCCACCCCCTCGGGCTATGGGTTTTAAACTCACTGCAACAAGGCAGTGTTCAAGTTCACGTTACTGCAACGTGCCTTGTTGCAGTGTCTATGTTGGCTGCTACTACTACCTGTACTTGTAATGTAAACGCTATCTACCATCTTTAATAGACAAGGTAACAAGTAATTAAAAGGTCATTATGACCACCAAAGTGTGAAAAACATGCTTTTCATTTCATATAGTCTTTGAAGTGATGGCAATCCAGGACTTATTTAAACAACATTTCCATTTGATTTATTCTGTCTGTGGGTAGTTTTTTAAAACAATATGCCTATATCTATAATCTAGCACATATACTTGATTGCAAAAAGTGCCAAAAGTCGGCCTAAAAACACACACACACACACACACACCCCCACACACACACACACACACACACACACACACACACACACACACACACACACACACACACACACACACACACACACACACACACACACACACACACACACACACACACACAAATCCCTTTCAGTGTCCTTGTTTATTTCTGTTTACAATAATCTGATTTGAGCAGCCAAAATAAAGTGGCATTTGAGTAAAAACACCACTGCATCTGATATAAGCCTGCAGATTATTGCTGACATTAATGCATTGTTCTCCTTCAAGCGTCAAACCAAAAGCCTGTGGGGAGTTGGTGACATTTGGATGCACAAAGCAGAAAATAATCGAACGGAAACCCAAAGTTGTGCAGTGGTACTTTTTGTCCTGCACTGCTCGGGACAACAATTACCCTTTGTCATAAAAGCACCACAGATGACTCAAGATTCCAACATCCAGCTTCTTTTCACCTGACAGGGGTGAGTTTCCCCGGCCGGAACATAGTTGTACAGAAAGACCCTTTCGCCAACCTCGCCTCGGGTATGGGCACTGATGGGCAACCTTCAGATGTTTTTTTTTATGTTTTTTTGTGGCTTTCGCCTTTATTTTTATATATTTTATGGAGGGAAAGACAGTAGGCTGACAGGAAATGGGGAGAGAGATGGGGGGAAGACATGCAGTAAAGGCCGTCGGGATCGGGAGTCGAACCCGCGGCACACTGTCGGACTGGATTACCAGCCAAGGTGCCTGGACCACTGAGCCATGGCCCAGGCAACCTTCAGATGTTTTAAGCTCCATCAGAATAGTGCAGTTTTTTTGTTTGTTTGTTTGTTTCATGCAACTACAGCTTTCTGTCATATACTAATTCCATTAACAAGCAATAACCACATAGCCAAGATAGCAAACTATAAGAAAGAAGGGCTTTCGCGGGAACCTCAAGAGGAAGGACTCAGCCGCAGCATCGGCGACACAAAGTCGAAGTTTGTGAAAAGTTGCGGAATGAGTGACTCAAGCAGGTCGGAATGAAGCAGGACCCCAGTTGCTGCTTCTCACGGAAGTGCCTGAATGACTAAAAGTGTGTGAGTGACAGTAAAACTCAGGAGTCCGACACACGGTAAGCCTTTAACGAGACACGCGGTAAGCCTCTTAATGTCATCGCCCGACAGAGGGAAACAGGGCTCAGGGAAGACACAAACCACCAACGAGAGGAGGAGGGATGAAGGCGAAGAGATCGACCTGAGACATGATGCGGCGGAATGCGCAGGAAGGAGAAATCGTGCGTGCATGTGCGTGCGTGCGTGCGTGCGTGCGTGCGTGCGTGCGTGCGTGCGTGCGTGCGTGCGTGCGTCTTTAGAGGAGAGATATAGAATGACACAGTCAGGCCTATAAGCATCAGCAGCAGTTTTTAAAAAAAAGCAAGCGAGAGAAAGAGAGAGACGATACACAGAGGCACGCTGACAGGCACGCCATCACTGTAATCCAGGTAGCGTGGCAGGAATGAAGGATCAGACATCAAACATCAAACATCAAACCCCGGCGCTCTCTCTGCCAACCTCGCCCCGTCAGCTAAACCCACCTGCAGCCAGCCTGCGGTGCTGCCAGGTTCTGACGAGGAAAACAAGCGACCGGGGCTAAGAAAACGAACCTGCAAAAGAATTAAACGACTGGGTCACACTCAGTTGTGGAAAGTACAAATTTGAGGTATTTGTACTTTACTTGAGTATTTCCAATTCCTTTACTTCTACTCCACTACATTTCAGGTCCAACATTTTGTACTTTTACACCACTACATTTATTTGAACACTTTAGTTAGGCTACTAGTTACTTTGTATATTTTTATTGTTATTACAAACCATACATTCAACACTTCAGCCCTATATACATTTCGGCAATTTGAAAAAAGCCGATCTACAAGCTCACAATGCGTCGCACCACGACGCATTGGGGACTTCTACAGGTAACCAGTATTTATACTTTCCACCACTGTACACACTGTATACACATCGGCTATTTGAAGGGAAACGTTTTGAATATATTTGAAAACGTTTTAGCAACACTGATTAAGATAGGGGGGGAGGGGGGGGGGCACTGGTTTAAACAACTGCACTTTAGAAAGTGTTTCTAAAAAACAAACAAAAGCAAAACAAACAATAAACATAACCCGCAACCACCAATAATGTACTAGCAATACTACCATCGATTCTACAAATGCCTTCTAAATCCTGACAGTTTTCTGAAAAACCTATGTTTCTACGTCAGTGGTTCTCAAAATATTTCATGTCAAGGACCCCAAAAATTATATGTAATTGGCCACCGATTTGAGTTAAAAACGTTCTGAAAGAATATATAAAGATTTGCGCCACATTTTCATGATTTTTCAAAAATAGCAGACCTACAAGTTCATAGCGCGGCACTCGGTGCTGCGCTATGAGCTTGTAGATCTGCTATTTTTCAATCGCTAAAGTATGACATAATGCTATAAACACCAAGTGGGGTTCCCGCCCAAAATGGGTTAAAGGAAAAACAAAACCAAAGTTGCTTATAATAAGCGGACATGGCAACACTGCCAGCCAGCCCCGTCCATAATAAATATATGTATATAAAGAACCTTTCATGTTACCATGGCTCAGTGTGATCCAGGGCTCTTATCACTGTTGACAAATCCCCCTTTTCCTCTGTGGGCAGAGAATAAAATACAAATAAAACGATAGAAGAGTTTGAAGAGTTTGAAGTTTTGTAGAATTCATACAGCATACATATGCATGAGACCAGGGAGAAGGGCATATAGAGTTTTGTTTATTTGGTTTTTGGAATGCTTTGGTGTGTCTCTATATGGGTGGAGCTGGGTGGGGGTCAGTGGTGGACACTGGACAGTAATGAAGTAGCCTACTGTACATATACCTTTTGAGTACTGCACTTTGTACAATTTGTTGGTATCTGGACTGTACTTATTTGTATTTTGGGATACTTTCACTGACTCCACTACATTTCAAAGACAAATATTGTAGGCTATACCTTTCTAGGAATGCAAAACAGTTATATTATGAATTAACCACTTATAGGTTAGGACCTATAGGCCTATTTCCAACAGCGATGTGAGCTTGTAGAACTGCTATTTTCACTATATTGATCTATATATTTTACATTTCGGGAAATTGTCAAACAAGTAGCCTATACTCCAGCACTTCAACCCGGGTGAAAATCTAACAGGGAGCAACATTCACTTGTAGTGGACTAGTGGAGTAATATTTAACCAGGAGTATCTTTACTTTCACTCAAGTACTGGAGTACTTGTCCACCACTGGGTGGGGTTGGGATGGGCGGGTGGGGGGCAGTGTTCATTTTTAGTACATTTTAGTAGACTAAATCTATGCTTAACACATAAAGCGCCATTCTCTAAATACGTAGATTTGGGTTCATCTGAACATAATGTCATAATGCTACTCACGTTAGCATCGAGTGTGACACTGCATGGTGTCGAGTGTGACACTGGATGGCGCCATCTTGGAACTGCGCGCGCACCCAAGCCAGTTGTATCTGTTGCTTTCAATCGTCTTTATCTCTAATTCCTTGTCCCAGATGGCATTTCTGGTCAAAACTAGGTTTTTCCGCACGGCAGATTACCGACGCTGAAATGGTCGCGGTCATCCGTTCAGCGAGAGAACAACATTCAGTCGAGACAACACACACACTATTATGTCAACATAACATCCGGTCGCGGCGTTTTCGCGGCCCTTCAAAATAAGGATTGAACAGTTGGAAATCCTGGCATTGAATAACAATTCTTAATCGTGGCGGGTTAAGGGCAAAACATATTTTGGTCGGCCTTGATGGCGTGCTAATGCCTGATTTTACACTGAGAATAGCCAATCTACAAACTCACAATCGGTCGCGCTGCAAGCTTAGATCAGCTTTTTTCAACACCCGAGTGCAACCAAACATAACATGACTTGTTATGATGTTGCAAAGTTTTCAATGTGCCCCTGCATTTCCTTTCTTTTTATATTTGGCCCCATGGCCCTTATTTGTGTATGTTCACTGTTGTTCCTACAAAATGTTTTTTAATTTTTCATGGCTTTTATATGGTCGATTCACTGTTTTGCTTCATATAATTAACTGTTAAACAGCGTTTATTTCCATATTTGTATAGACTGCTGGCAGTATGTGGTTATTACATGTAACATGGGCATTTGCCATTGGCTCATTGACAGCCCAGGCCTTACCTACCCTATATTTAAAGACTTCCCCAAATGCTGCCACCTTTATGATTCTAATGAAGACCGCATAGGTCGAAACGTTAGTCGTTTTCTGTATACTAGCACCTAAATAAAAGGCTTAAAATGTCTGTGCTGCTCCAGTGTCCTCTCCTTCTTCTGCAATAACATGACTTGTCTTTTAGTTCTACTGGATCTCTTCTTCTCTTCTTATTGACAAAATTGTCAATATACATTTAATCATAGCTTAGTTTTTCGTCAGTGAAGAAAATTGGTATAGGAGACGAACATTTTTCGTCCTAGCTTTAGGCGACCAAATCAACACTGGTGGGTGCTGGGTGGGGTTGACGTGTGGCTGAGGGATGCGCCGGGTCCCACCCCTTGGCAGGAAGACAGAGTGCTGGTGCTGCCGCGGTGAGGATCTGAACGCCTCGTTACATAAACATGGGCCCGTTGAGAAGCGGGAGGTGCAGGTGATTTAGAGACGGGACGGGTCATTCTTTCTTCCTTGTCTGGTAATTGCAGATGCTGCATGATCAGAGTGGCGTGGTGAATGATCTGCTTATAGGGGAGACGGGGGCATGATCAGAGCGGCGTGGTGAATGATCTGCATATAGGGGAGACGGGGGCATGATCAGAGCGGCGTGGTGAATGATCTGCATATAGGGGAGACGGGGGCATACTCAGTGCACTGTATGGATGGGCGTAGAATGATCTGTTGATCTGTGAGGTTGACGTGTGAGCTGGTGGGGGGAGTTTTGTAAATTGTATATGCATATAATAGCGTAACAGGACGGCGGTTTCAGATCCGCAACGCGTGTGGACCTAAACGCTGCCATTAGGAGACACTCCGCTACGTGTCGTGTCTCACCACGCCTCTCAGTCATTATAAAACACCCGGTAACCTGAGACCTCTTGTGGCTTATTGCTTTAATCGTGTTGGCATTCTTTTTTTTCTTCTTTTTTTAAATAATTTTGATCCCACGATTTTGCAACCCAGTTTTTTTCACCCAGTGCCAATTATCTAATGTAATCCTGGGCGCTACACTTCCTCTGCCAACCTGGGGGGGCAGCAGACTGACCTCATGCCTCCGTCTATGCATGTCCAAGCTGCTTCTTTTCACCTGACAGGGGGGAATTTCCCTGGCCGGACGTACCGCGTGGAAGGAACACACTATTCCAAACAGTTCTTTTCCCCTCCATCAGGCGCCCCTGCTGGCCAGGAGGAGGTAGTTTAGAGACCAGGATTACTGCATGTTTTTGTGAGGGTACCTACCCTAGGCCCTATAGGGACACAGGGAGAACATGCAAACTCCACACAGGCGACAGCACTACCGACTGTGCCACCGTGCCCCGCGTTGGAATTCTTGAGGAAAAGTACATGTGTTGTTTCTATATGATTTTTAGGTGCTGAATCCATTTCTGCCGTATGCCGCGAGCTACGAGTCACCATTTTGTCTTAAAATTGAGTAAATAGCATAATGAGCTAATGTAATCACATAAAACCAAAGAAACTGATACAAAGGGGTTTTCAATTGATTCAGAGCGAGAAACAGGCATGCTGTGAAATATGGACCGTGGAAAACACTCGAAAGTATGGCTTCACTGTAAAAGAGAACCCAAGCAAATGGGAAAGTGCAATATGTGTGGAAAGTTAATTATTAGCACTATTTTCTTGTTTTTCTTGTCCGGGAATAAAATTTGTTTAGCTCAGTATCGGACCTTTACTTTTTGGATAAGATGTGCAGAAAATGGTAAGAAATGTTCCTATATAGTTGAAACCATGTGCCGGTTCTGAAACGTGGTGGAAGGCTAAAACGGTGGGACCTCATCTCGGAGCTACAGAATGAGCGTAGGGACTAAGGGAGGGACGGACGCGCGCACACGCACATGCACACGCACACACACACCTAATCAGGGGAGCAGAGTCCTCAGGGTTTTAAGGAGGCTAACAACTGCCTCTCTCTCACCCACTATCTGTCTCCCCCAACGCCCCCACCAAGTGGTGGACAGTAACTGTATACTTGAGCACACCTCTGCAGTACTTGACTTGAGTGCATTTTCCCAGTGCTGTATACATCCACTCCACATGTACAATTTTTTTGGAAAACTTTAGTACACTTTACAGATTTAGATTATTGTACGACCGAAGGTAGGCATGTTAACTATGAAACCTTGCGTTTTTTGTCACGTCACGTCACTCACAATCTGTCACTCAATCTGTCACTCAGTCACAATCATCAATCACAATCCTGGGCACATTCTCGGTCACGGTCTCGGGATGATAGTAAAATCCCCATACATGGGGAAAGCCCTCATATATTGTGCCCAGGTCTCGTGAAATCATCAATGACATCATCAGGGATGATAATAAATCAGGGATCATATCATAGTAAATGTGACCTGCTGTCGCAATTAAGCCCATATATGGAGATCTCTGATATTAAGCCCATATGTTAACTATAATCTTGTGTTTTTTGTCACTCAAAATTCCCATACATGGGGAAAGCCCCCATACATTGTGCCTAGGTCAGAACATGTTCTGACATTCCATATGTTGATCCTTCCCCATCCATCCTTCCTCTTTTGACTGAAACCAGTCCATTCAAACTCTAGACGGGACTGCCCCAAAGTTATTTGTGCAGCCGCGCACGGAAGCCGGTGAAAACCTCAGTTACTGTGTTAAACTGTAAGTAAAGCGTCTCGGTCGGCGGGAAACCTCATGTCCATGAAGGCCAGAACTATTACCTTTACTATACTGTTACCGTGTTTCAAGCATGCAGATCATGCTAGATTTGCACTGCCGGGAATTCATAAATTCATTAATAATTCATCCACCACAGAGCGTTTTTACTAATCTTCCGAGACCCACGCAATTTTATTTTCCAAAGATGTAAACAGCAGATGTCTATGGGGGGGAAGATGATGTTCTCTTCTGTCATCTGGAGAAAATTAAATGAATAAAAAATAACCGCGATCTTCCGCTCTTTAGTTATCGGCAGTTGAATTGATCGCATAAGGCCTACATGGAAACAAGAGCTGTCCGTTTTCGACCAAGCGTTTTGATTGTACTCTGTTGCTGTTTTACAGTTCTCTCTAATCAATCAATAAATGGTAAATGGTGCATTTATATAGCGCTTTTATCCAAGGCGCTTTACATAGATTGTGCATTACATTCACCCATTCACACACACATTCATACACCGATTGCGGCGGAAGCCATGCAAGGCACCAACCAGAGCAATTTGGGGTTCAGTGTCTTGCCCATGGACACTTCGACAACAGGAGGAGCCGGGATTCGAACCGCCGACCCATGGATCATTGGACGACCTGCTCTACCTCCTGAGCCACAGTTGCCCAATCAATAAAAGTTGAATATAGCTTGTTTTCACCAAAAACGCAATCATAAGTGTTGGATTTGAAATTACTTATATTATACACACACACACACACACACACACACACACACACACACACACACACACACACACACACACACACACACACACACACACACACACACACACACACACACACACACACACACACAGTTAGAATAAAGAGAAAGGAGGTTTCTGCCCGACAGCAACGACATGTTATGCACGCAGTATTGGTATTTTTCTTTAGTATCAGAGTACTTCTTCCATCACCCAACCACCCCCGTCCCCCTCCCCTCCCCTCCCCTCCCTTTCTCCTCAGAGCCCCAGAGCTCAGGCCTTAATGAAGACGAATGCGAGGAATCAATTTGCAGCATCTTCCCTCCATCTGCTGGAGTTAGTCTCTGCACCTCAATTAACACGGCAGCTGGAGGAAAGGCGCTCGGCGCGCGTACAGTACACGTACGCACGCACGCACGCACGCACGCACACCTCCCACACCTCCTTCCCAGAGCAGGCAGCTATAGGGTCTGGAGGGAAATGAGAGGAATGTGCTTCTTAGACTCATTGAACTGAATTATTGTTTGTTATAACATTAGTTTGTATATATCCAATATGCCAGAGCTTGTCTTTCTTTCCATTCTTATACTCCTCCTAGAGTGGTATATATACTATTCTTAACATTGGTTTATTATTGATAGAATCCAATTTGAAGTGGGAGCTGCTTGACAGTGCTGCAGTAACTATATGCAACAAAGTCATCATAATGTGTCCTGTGTGTACGCGTGTGTGCGTGTGTGTGTGTGTGCATGCGTGCCAAGCTTGTGGATCTGATACTTTTGATGCTTTTGTGTGACGCTATTGCGTGAGCTGTAGTTTCTCCTGACAGAGAATCTAAATGCACCAGATGTAGTGACATCACAATATCATCCCCTCCCCTAACCCCTCCCCCTTTACAGCTGTGGGTGTGGCTTCAGTTCAGGTGGATTACCATCCACCTGAAAACCAGGTACACTTATAGTGCACTGTGCACTGCGCACTGAGTGCACTGTGCACTGCGCACATAGCGCACTGCGCTCTGACCGCACTGGGCATTGCACACTGCGCTCTGACCGCACTGGGCATTGCACACTGCGCTCTGACCGCACTGGGCATTGCACACTGCGCTCTGACCGCACTGGGCATTGCACACTGCGCTCTGACCGCACTGGGCATTGCACACTGCGCTCTGACCGCACTGGGCATTGCACACTGCGCTCTGACCGCACTGGGCATTGCACACTGCGCTCTGACCGCACTGGGCATTGCACACTGCGCTCTGAGCGCAATGTGCAATGCAAACTAATAGGCGAGTGCTCTCTGGTGAGGTATGTCCGAACACGCCCTTAATGAACTGGTGTGTGTGTGGCAACATAATTTTAACACTTTCTGTACACTTAAAACTAGAGAAAGTGCCCTTCTGGGCACAGGTCTCCACCAGGAGGATAGGAGTGTGTGTGATGTTTGGCAAAATGTTTAGGAGTAATATAATCATGTTTTGTGTGTGTGTGTGTGTGTGTGTGTGTGTGTGTGTGTGTGTGTGTGTGTGTGTGTGTGTGTGTGTGTGTGTGTGTGTGTGTGTGAGACACGGCTTGGCCTGTTGTAGCGCCACCATGAGGCTGATTTAAAAACTGTCAAGTGGCATTTCTTCCTCAGCCTAGTGGGACTATGCATGCAGTTTCACTGCAATCGGACACTGCGTTGAGTAGTTGTGGCGATTTGTACAAAACGGGCACAAAGCGGGCTACTCCTGAAAAGTTTAGAAGCCAATCGTAGGCAATGAAGGTGGATTATGAGAAATCAAACAAACCCGTCTTGATCACATGACTATGGAGAGCATGTGTACCGATTTGCGTGAAATTTGGATAACATCTGAAGGAGTAATATTAGAAAATGTGTTTCACATATGTCGGCCTCCTGGTGGCACTATAAAGAGCAGATGTGAAAAAATCTAGGCAAAGGTTTTTCCTTGGCCTCTAGGGAGTTGGCATACAAAGTTATCCACAAATCCGTGCAGGTGGAGGTAAAAACACTTTTCGGCCAGTTATAGCGCCACCATGAGGCTGAGTTGAAAATGTTCATGTGGCATTTCTTCCTCGGCCTAGTGGGAATGTGTGTGCACAATGTCACGGAAATCAGACGATGTGTTCATGATTTGCAGCATTTTGTTTGAAACTGAGCACTCCTGCGAACTTTGGAAGCCAATCTTAGCCAATCAGGATGGAGTCTGAGAAATCTGAAAGACCCGTTTCGTTGACTGGCTCTAGAGAGACTGTGTACCAATTTGCGTGATGTTTGGACAAAATCTGTAGGTGTACTGTCCAAAAACTTGTTTTGCACAAAGCGGCCTCCCGGTGGCGCTATAACAGGCCGTTCTGGAAATTTTGGGGCAGAGGTTCATCGTTGGCATCCAGGGAGTGTGTGTGCAATATTAGGCATCGACCGGGTTAACGGTGCCGGAGATTAGCTGTTCACAGACGGACGGACACACGGACGGACGGACACACGGACACACGGACACACGGACACACGGACACACGGACGGACGGAGTGCAAAACATACTCTCTCCCCATGCCTTCGGCCTGGTGGAGACAAAAATCGTTCTCCTATATAATCATAGTACCTGACGATCGTGTTTTTTGGGGGGGAAATCGCAGCATTCCATCTTAAAAAACATTTGTTGGCCAAATTTACCAAGCCAATATCGGGCCAATATTGGCCTATCGTTCATCTAGCTGATATTGTTGTCCAATATATGTAACACAAAACACAATGTGATTCTGGACAACAATAATGTTCATTGTTAAACTGTAAAATAATCCATGTGCTTGAGGATCATTGCAAACATCGTTTTTACCTGTTAATTTATTTTTGAATTATCAGAGCCAATATCGGATTATCGTTTTTGCTTAATCCCCAATATCGGTGCCCCCAAGGGTTCGGGATCGGATAAGCACATAACGCTACTGCATCTGGAACCGCTGCTGTTTTGACTGGATCGTACATTGACTGGACTGTACTGTATATGAGCACAGCAGCAGCAGTGCCAAGCTTACCAAGCCTGACCAAATATTGACACCCCCCCCCCCCCCACCCCTCTGTGGCTTTGGCTCCAACTGGCCCAAAGCTGCCAGTCTGTCAGAGCCCATGTCGGAACATTAAATCCAGCAAAATAATATGGCTGCACTGGATGCTGGAGCAATGTTAATTTGTGTTAATTACATGCATGTAGAAATAGTAGTATACTCAGGTTTAGTAAACCTGAGTATACTACTATTTCTACATGCATGCATATATGTAATATTCACATGTAATATATAATAATATGACTGTTTTGGTAATGCCTTACACAACTCATTGCTGTATAATATATACATTTATATATTCAAATTAACTGGTTTTACAATACACACACAGGACTAAGTTTTAGAACGACTAAATTGGGGAGAAAAGGGGGTAAAAAAAAGAAGCAATAATGATAATAATAAAATAAGGGGACACGGGACAAAACGGATTATAAAGTCAATAATAAACGTATTTCATTTAAAATACTTCCACCCGCCATTCTTTCACATCATAAACAACCACACACGAGCAGGTGCTGTGATTGGTCAAAAGCCAATGACCTCACGGCCTGAGGCGGGCCTTAGGGCTGAGCACAGCCCTCTATTGGCTCTGGGGCTGAGAGATTTTAGCCCCAATGGCAAGTAAACCAAGCAGGCGTGTCTTGTCAGCTGTCAATCATTCAACGCAATGAAAGCCAATGGAAGCCTTTTGGGCTGTAAAAAAATCAGCCCATTTTGACCGATTTTGTGTTTTTCTTGTAACTATTTGAAATATTGCTTCTTTAGATTATACCAGAATATAAAAGTATCTATTCTAAAACATTTTAATAATAATTTCTCATCTTTACTCCATAAAATAGGGAGGGCTGAGCCCCACTTGCCCATTGATATACGAGCCACTCCTGGTAATAAGTAATACCCTTGTGAGCAAAATTATTATGAACTGCCACGTTGGATACAGGAACAAATCAAGCAGCACACCCAGTTATAAGAACTTTCCGCGGCTGACTCCACTACATCTCACCCATCTACACCCAGTTATAAGAACTTTCCGCGCCTGACTCCACTACATCTCGGAGGAAGATATTGTACTTTAGCTCCACTCCGCTGCTGCTCTGACAAATCTCTGTCTAATCACTAATCAGCACAACTGATGATATTTCTAATGTGATTAATCTGTTCTCTCTCAAATCTTGTGCTGTCATGCTCATTTCAGCACGGCTGGATAGCCTATTTCAACCAATTGCTTGGTCAGAATCAGGGACGTGCTGGCCATTGGGAAATTCAGGACAACTCCCGAACGGCTGGTCCAGTCCAGGCCGGTCTGGGCCAGCCAAAAAAAAATCACATTTAATTAAAAAAAACCTTTTGTGTAAAACAATGCAGCACTATCTTCTGTGGCAGGTATAAACATGACATCCAATGATTTTAGGTCACTGTAGGACCTAAAGTGACCTAAAATGCGCTCGCACGCCCTTGATACGTCTGTGTTTCAGTTCGCCGGCACACAGCTTTCGGCCACGCGCCTATAGGGCCTCCGCAACTCCACTTCCCGGGCTGAATTATGGGCCCACCACGTCCCTGGTCAGAATAACTACCTGTAGTAATATATTTGTAATAATAAATACTTCATTCCACTTTTGTCTTTTTTCCTCCTTTTTAGGGCGACTCCTCGACTGTGTACCACCAGAGGGGGGCTCAGTGGTTGGGAACCTCTGCTCTATGTCACTGATCACATGACCCCAAGTTCTAGACCTCCAGTTCTAGGCTACATTTAGTATGTTTTCTTTCCAGACAACAAAAGACTTTGCTCAATGTTGAAAATGAGTGCTAATCCCCCTCAAGGTGAAGGGAAAATGTACAGCCAGAGGAGAGTTGGAAAAAGACAATGTCAAAGTGATAATAGATTCCTCAACGCCTCCATTCTTCACCGTGTGCGAGTGGAGGTTGCACTGCAGCGTTTTAAGAAGCCCATCATAGCGTGACACATCAGACCATTTTCATTTTCTATCGATTGAGCCATGATGAAGGCTGGCTGTGTTTACTGAAGAGCATGCTTTCTTCATTCATTAGATTTCCTCTCACAGTTCAAAAGAGCTTACTGTTATGGAAAAGGTGCGTTCGATGCGTTCTAATCAATATAGCTTCCCTGCATATGCACGCACGCGCGCACGTGCACACGCACACACACATGGTGGCTGTACTGTACCATATAAGCCACCTCCTTTGGTCGAAACAAAGGGAACAGTGACAGTTTTGTAATAATGTTTCAGCTTCGTGTTATCATCTCTCACATTAAAACGGTCTCTTATCAAGTTGCCATCGCCTTGCTCACCTAATTGAGTTCCCTATGTAGGTCACGTGGTGTGTTACACAACATGGCTCTACAGCCCCCCCCCCCCCCCCCCTCTCTCTCTCCCTTTCAGACCAAATCGTTGTTATTATTCTATTTATTATATACAACAACCTGTTTTTCCGACGACCGCCTCGATGAAGAGAAATAATGCTCTGTCAAAACAATGTTCCGGCTCGAAGGAACGCAGAGTGAACCAGGACCGCCGTACGGTGCAGTACACGGTGTGACAATGTGTAAACACAACACACAAACGCAATGTACAAAATAGTGAAGGGTGTGTGTGTGTGTGTGTGTGTGTGTGTGTGTGTGTGTGTGTGTGCGCGCACCGTGCCGTACCTGTTATCCCTTGGTTCGCACGACAATGTTAAAAAGTAGTTGGACCCGTTGGCCGCCTCGTTACCCGCCGTCGTTACCCAGCGGCAGCGCTCGCTGTCTTTGACTTGATTACATCAGTCCCTGCCCGCCGCCATGGAGGTTGTGGGTTTAACCGCACGCCGAGCCACGTTGTCGGACTAATGCACCGTCGGGAATTACCAGCGGATCCCCTTTGTCGGACTATGCGAACACAAATGACCCTTGTTTGGGGGGAGGAAAGCCGGGCGGGAAGGGTGATATTATTCATTGCACGTATACTCCTGCGGGCTGGGGGTCGCACCTGTCAGCAGGAAGTGTTGGGACGAAGGCTCTGCTTCCTCCCGGTGGGGGCTCCTCGCTGGCAGGTGAGTCAGTAGGATACGACAGCAGTGACAACACAGAAATTGCACAACGACTAATTTGGGGAGAAAAAGCTAGCTACGTATAGCAATACTAAAATACTAGACCTGTACGTGCCCATCGCAGTCGGCCACCGGCCTACTTGGGAACGATGCAACTTGGGAACCTAATGATGTCATAGCACCCGTTTTAACTGTCAGCCGGTGTCCCACATGGAGATCTGTGTATGTGCCTGTGTGTGTGAAGACTGCAAACTGAAAAGTGTACTTGGCAATCAATTCGGCCCACTGGCAGAGCCTGATTGGTGGAGCCTCAATTGGCTGAGGCAGAGCTGGAAATTGCACAGGTGAAAGGAGTTGGCCTCATTAGGCCCACTGGCAGAGCCTGGCCCAGGTGAAAGGAGTTGGCCTCATTAGGCCCACTGGCAGAGCCTGACCAGAGCCTTTTGTGGTGGTTCTGGAGAACCGTGGGTCCGACCAACTCGATAGCTGGCACTGCACTCCCTGTGAGGGTGTCAAACGGTTCTCGAGTTACGTGGCTTCTCCCTAGCCCTTTTTCGGATATCGGACAGGACATGAGCAACGGACACTCAAAAGGAGTAGAAAAAGAAAAATTAAAAAAAGGAAACTGTGTGCTATGTATGAACTGTATGTCCACCATTCCGAAAATAAAACTAAACTGAACTGAACTGAACTGAACTGAACTGAACTGAACTGAACTGAACTGAACTGAACGTAACTGAACGTAACGTGCATTACAACCGTACACACACGTACGTACGCGCGTACGTACGCAGAGACGTGCTGCATTTATAGTAGGATATATAAAAAAAGCAGACAAGCAGAGGCCATGCTCAAACAGCATAATACAGTAGCTGTGTGCGAGTGTGTGCACGACTGCGTGTGCGTGCGTGCGTGTGTGCGTGTCAGAGTCAAATAAACATTCATGCCTGGAGGACATCTTGGCAGTACTGGCATGAGTTTCAAGGAGACACACACGCAGGAGACCTTTGATCCAAAATGTCAAGGTCCCTACTCGACATGGCCGACCCAGCTCTCTCCGTGCCATCTCCCGCGCAGTGCATGCCATGGACGCACTGCGCAAAAAGCATGGAATACGGATGTGTATATTACAGGAAACTCCCGTTAAACTTTCCAACAAACTCCGGTAAACCCCCGAATTGTACCATCACACCTGTATATAATAATAATCTTTATTGTCCCGAAGGATATTTGTCTTCACAATCTGTTCAACACCCACATCAAAAACAACACAGAGCACATAACACCAAGACAATACAAAAACAAAACATGAGGTCCCCACTGTGTACAGAACCATCCTATCGGCGGGGCAGTTTGTTTAATGCCGTGATGGCTGAGGGGACAAAGCTCCTACTAAAACGGACCTTTTTCCATGGCAAGGTTCTGTATCTTTGTCCAGATGGCATGAGGTTAAAGAAGCGATACAGGGGATGATCAGTGTCATTTGATATCGAAAGTGCTAGCCGTGTGATGGCCTTATTGTTCATATCAGAAAGTGTGGGTGTAGGAAGTTCCGATGATCTTGGAAGCAATATATTCCCGTATATTAACTGTATATGCTGCTAAACTTGAGGTTTACGGGCAAAATACAGTGCCAATAATTGCCCGTTAACTCCTCTTTTCACGCAGTCGTGCGTTGTGGTTATATCATTCTAGCTCCTAGCGGTGTCCATGAGGTGTGAACGGCTCATCAGTGGAGTGACTGATAGTATGCTTATATCAAGGTCAAATATACTTCTATATATTTCTTTTAACCCATTTTGGACTGAGGTCGATTAAAAAAGGCTTCAAAATCTGAAAAACCCATGTTTCTATGTCAGTGGTGCTTAACCTTTTTCATGTCAAGGACCCCCAGAATTATCTCTATTGGGCCACGGACCCCCATCTCAAAGTATGTAGTTCAAGGGACCTCCCAGCAGCCAATATTTTAGTTCAAAATGTTCGCTCTGAAATATATATTCAAAGATTTGCGCCACATTTTCACGACTTTTCAAAAATAGCAGACCTACAAGCTCGTAGCGCGCCACTCGGTGGCGCGCCATGAGCTTGTAGATCTGCTATTTTTCAATAGCTAAAGCATAACATAATGCTAACACCAAAAGGGGTTCCCGCCCAAAATGGGTTAAAGCCAGAGAGCGAAATGGCTTGAGACAAGCTCTCAAACACAATCAGCAGTCTCACCACTCTATGATGAATAGTTCAGAAGTTATGCTGATGAGTTTATCAATAATGGACCTTGGAAGTTTCACAACCAAATTGCAAGATACCGACTTAGAGCTGTAATGATGTGAAACTTGCGGGTTTTTCTATGCAATGAAAACTATACTGCAGGCTGTGGCTCAGGAGGTAGAGCAGGTCGTCCAATGATCCATGGGTCGGCGGTTCGAATCCCGGCTCCTCCTGTCTACATGTCGAAGTGTCCTTGGGCAAGACACTGAACCCCAAATTGCTCCCGATGTGCTGGTTGGTACCTTGCATGGCTTCCACTGCAATCGGTGTATGAATGTGTGTGTGAATGGGTGAATGTAATGCACAATCTATGTAAAGCGCCTTGGATAAAGGCGCTATATAAATGCACCATTTACCATTTACCATTTATACCCGTGGGCCGGTTCAGAGTGGACTTCTGACTTTGTCCATGTGATTGAAACTGTGCTCCTTGCTGTCATCCCCATTGTGCTATAGTCACATTCTCGGGCGACACTCGTGCTCCCTTAAAGGGACACTTCACCCTTTTTGCAAAAAAATATATGTTAATGACTTTTAGAAGATTTGGAACACTTTCCTGGGGTTCTTTATGTGTGTTATATGTGGTTTTAGATATTTTAGATCTTAGCAGTGAGCCCAGTGTCTCTGATGTCATGGACACTGGGCTCACTTACTTCCTGGACTACATGTTGTCTCAGTAAGACAGCCCTCCCCCTATCCACAAGGAGTATAGTGCACCAAAGCTTTATGGGAATTGTAGTCCAGGTCACAGTCCAGTGTCCATGACATCAGAGACACTGGGCTCACTGCTAAGATCTAAAATATCTAAAACCACATATTACACACATAAAGACCCCCAGGAAAGTGTTCTAAATCTTCTAAACGTCATTAACATTTTTGTTGCAAAAAGGGTGAAGTGTCCCTTTAAGCGCTTCAGCAATACACTGCCAAGTATGAAACTGATTGACTGAACGGTTCCCAAGATACAGTACTCAAAGACAAGTATAAATGCTTGGATGTAAATCGTCTCATACGAGAAGATTTGTGTAAAAGATCACTTTCAACAACATTTTCCAACACTTTTCCAAAAAAGCAGATCAACAAGCTTGTCACTTTGGACCTGGTATTTTTTTAATAGCCAGCATAATGCATGACGTGGTTGAAGCGACGCTATATTAACTAATTTTGCTGGGGACCCCCTGGAACGGCCCCAGGGACCCCAGGGGGTCCCCGGACCCCACTTTGAGAACCAATGCTATATAGGGGGTGGGAAGGCAGCCATATAGGAATGCTGCATCTCTGCTGCCTCTCTCAGGTAATGACATGTAATTGCATCACTCACTCGTGCACGCACACGCACACGCACACGCACACACACACACACACACACACACACACACACACACACACACACACACACACACACACACACACACACACACACACACACACACACACACACACACACACGCTCTCTCTCTCAGGGAATATGAAAGCTATTGCTGACGTGCCATTGCTACAGAAACCACCTATTCTATCCGGCACTCAGCCTGCATGGCCCTTCCGCTCAGCGCTCTCCTCTGTATCTGTACTTTTGTGTGATATCTTCCAGTGTGGCTTCCATCTTTATACCGTCCCATTCTAACATCTATATTTCACAACACAGACACTATCAATCCCTCGGTTGTGCACCCCCCCCCCTCTCAGTCTCTCACGTCAAGGCAAAATCCCATGACTGAAGAATTGTGTCTCTTAAAAATAACCGACAGTAGACAATCTACAAGCTCTCAATGTGTCTGCGAGGCATTGAGAGCTTGTAGACATGGGTTGCTTTTCCTGTGTACAACATCTTGAACACATGCCATCATAGAAGACATGCTGGCTTCTATGATATGATATGATATGATATGATTTAGTACTTTATTGTTAGTTCACACTTAAATGTGTCTTGCGACCCAGCAGCCAAGTATGCAGAACACATATACACACATTTGACATTATAACACAAAGAACAAGACAATTTACATACATAAAGACATGAAGACAAGAGCAATGTCCACCGCCTAGATTGCCCCATGGCTACTACAACTCCTGATTAAGTCGACTGGTGGACAAAGGACCTCTTTAGTCTGACCTTATTGTATGCTGGTATACACCAGATCTCCTTCCTGAAGGTAGCAACCTATATTCTCCATACAACACATGCTTAGTATTAGAGGTGATATTCCTTGTTAACCTTAGGATGCTGTTATCATACGTGGATGTATAAAGTTTCTGAAGTGGTTCTCAGGGCTGTAGCTGATGTTTTTGTTGCCCTACTCACAACTATCTTCTGGTTGGATACGATGGAGACGGGAGAGAGAGGGAGGGGCAACTACAGCTGTGTCAGAGCAGAGCACCGTGGTGTAGTGGAGCCACGCAACTTACGCAAGTGGCGTTGCAGGAGGAACATGTGGAAAAAAGAAAAAGGGGGTTTTCTGCCGCTCATTGTGTTGCCCCTGGCGACGTGTTGCCCTACGCATTATGCGTATTGTGCGTACCCTTAGCGACGCGTCTGAGTGGTTGTCCAACAATCTTTGAACAATTCAGTCGTGGCGACTGAGAACTTTTGTCCATGAGTATTGTAAAATGTTTACTGTACATTCGCAGTGGTATCAGTTAGCAAATACAGCATTAATTATTCTGCAAAAGGTGTAATGAGGTGTAGTGACACTAATATCATTCAAATATCCATAATAGAATGGCAGAATTAAAATGCTATATCTATAGTTTATGAAAACGATAAAAAAGGATTTAACAGGGACGTTTATGCTTGGTGTCGAGCAAGTTTTCTGACTTAATTCAATGTTATGGTCAATATGAGTTTTGAGAGAGGTCATTGTATCGTCTACGGAATCAGAAATTAGTATTTTGATATTAATTTTATCAGACACGCCCCCTTCCCCTTTCATGACCCCTGTACACTCAAGACACTGCTCCATATGGTCAGTAGAGAATTCATTCCATACATTGATCTGACCCCCCATGCCAAAGCGCCAGCGCTCACCCAGCAGTCTGCTGTCACCCAGGCATCCGGATGTGTGCACACGGGTGAGGTTGCTTCTCGCCCTCAGGGCGTCTTACTGGTATAGGTTTATGTATAGTAAGAGAAATCTATGAAAATCTGGGAACTAAATCATTACCAAGAAATTTCTTCACCAATGTGTTTCTAAAGGTGTCTAATAACATGTACTAAAAGTTCTAAATTCAACTCCCGTGGGAAATTGAGTTATTAGCATAATATGTGACCATACCCTTAACATCCTATATAAAGGCAAAAAAGTCAAAATGTCATCATTCTTTATTTAAGTAGCATGTGACATATGAAACTAGGGGGTTTTAATGATTCTGAATCCATTCCAAGCATTAGTTTTGCGTGGATATGGATATGGATATGGCCTAATTTAGCCCAAGGAGTGTTTTTTGTGCAAAACTAATGCTTGGAATGGATTCAGAATCATGAAAACCTCCTAGTTTCATATGTCACATGCTACTTAAAGAATGATGAAATTTGGACTTTTTTGCCAACATATAGGATGTTAAGGGTATGGTCACATATTATGCTAATAACTCAATTTCCCACGGGAGTTGAATTTCAAACTTTTAGTATATGTTATTAGACACCTTTAGAAACACATTGGTGAAGACATTTCTTGGTAACGATTTAGTTCCCAGATTGGTCAAATACCTGATAAAATGCCCTTACTAGTATGCATTATTTTGCCAATACTTTTACGCGTGGTAGTGATACTTTTACTTGAGTAACAATGAGTACCAACACTGGGATTACAGGGGCTTGTTTGACACACTGACTGCACAGACTGGGGCTGGAACTGTCCTGGGTGCTGAAACATGAAGCGCACACACAGCAGAGAAGCTGTCAGCATGTGGAACTGTCCCTGGTCCTGAACTAGACGGCAGAAAAACGAGGAATGGACCCACAAGTCACCCCAGAGAACAAGCTGTCAGCATGTGGAACGGCCCCTGGGCCTGAACCTAGAAGGCACAAAATCAGGAACGGACCAAGTAAAGTCACCCCGGAACATCACACGACAGCAACCCAGTAAAAAAGAACCAGCCAGGTGTATTATTATGTCAACGCACTTAAAAAAAAGACCTGCCAGATCGTTGGGAAATTGTATTTGCACCGGGGCTGGCTGGCGGCTACTGCTGTCTGCTCCGAGGTCCAGAACATTATGTTCTGGGGCACACTCGGGTTGTGTTCTGGACAGTGGGAGCTTTAACAGTGCATGCACTGCAGCAGATATATAGCAAGCCATGGCTTTGTGTATACCAGGAGTCCTGGGAGAGAGAGAGAGAGAGAGAGGGAAAACACTTGCACGCTAGACAGCAAACGCTGACTGCAGAGCACTGACCGCCGCTGGGACACGGAGGGGAGGAGACATGAGAGAGAGAGAGAGAGAGAGAGAGAGAGAGAGAGAGAGAGAGAGAGAGAGAGAGGAAGAGAGAGAGAGAGAGAGAGAGGGTGGGGTGGGGGGGGGGGGAGCAATGGCGAGAAGAGGATAAATGAGGGGATGACAGAGGAGCCTCCATTACCAAACAGAGGAGACATTAACCCATTTAGGCCTGACGTCGAAATAAATAAAAAGTAAAACGTTTTTCAAAAATCACACCCGTGTGAACTGAGTGGTGCAAGGTCTTATATAGTCTGATCAGCTATGTCAGTGACGTCACATACTAACCATAGCAACCATGCTCGTTTTTTTGGTACGAACACGGGTACACGGGTACAAAGCCAGTTGTTGGAGTGGTTTGCACCACTCAAAAATAGCAGACCTACAAGCTCATAGCGCGCCACTCGGTGGCGCGCTACGAGCTTGTAGGTCTGCTATTTTTCAATAGCTAAAGTATAACATAATGCTTAGTTAAAACACCGAAAGGGGTTCCCGCCCAGAATGGGTTAAGAAGATTTAATTTGCCTAATGACGCAGGCATACATCCCCAAATGGCTTCACAGTATATTGTGGCGACGCATTATTCCCATAATGCAATACATCTCTGGATATTTAGGTCTGCCTCCCTCCCTCCCTCTCTCTCTCTCCCTCTCTCTCTCTCTCTCTCTCTCTCTCTCTCTCTCAGCCTATTCAGCTGTTTCTCCTCCTTTCCTTTCCTTTGAGGTTTTTACTGCTTGCCTCGCTGTACCAGTTCTTTCCTGTTACATAACCTGGTAGAAAGGAAGTACGTAGCGGTTAGTATATAGTTACTAACCCCCCCCCCAACACACACACACACACACACACACACACAGCCGAGGATTGAGGGAACAGATAAGCCTTCTTTTTATGCATACTGAAGACTCATCTCTCTCTCTCGTGTGCACACACACACACACACACACACACACACACACACACACACACACACACACACACACACACACACACACACACACACACACACACACACACACACACACACACACACACTCCTGCAAAAGATGAAGTCTATGTTGCCCATGTTCCAGTTGAAGGTTCAAGGTTGTATTTAATTGTTACATCTCGTGTACAGGAATAGGCTACATAAGAGTAAAACATATTTTTGTTTGGCTTCCTTCAGACAATGCAGCAGCATAGATGACAGCAAACACAGAAAACAAAGGGATAGAATTAAGAGTAAAAAATAGTATTACATGTATATGTGCATGTTTTCCCCAAGCAAGTGAAAGTTAGGCCTATTTTGCATGTAGAGTATATTGTTAATTTTCAATTGTATTACTAGACCTGTGCCCGGCCTACTTGGGAACGATACAAGTTGGGAACAATGA
>NC_136804.1:34202535-34347535 GCF_951216825.1 Electrona antarctica | reverse complement strand
CAGTATTTCCAATTTCCAGTACTTTTACTTCTACTCCACTACATCTCAGAGCCAAATATTGTGCTTTTACTCCACTCCAATTATTTGAAAACGTGTTACTGGTTACTTTGGAGATTTTGATTATTATTACAGAACGATTAAGAAATAGCCGATCTACAAGCTCACAATGTCTCGCGATGTGACCCAGTGTGACCTTGTAGATCGGCTATTTTCAAAAGACAATAATTAAACATTAGAAAACTTTAACAGAGTATTTCTATATTGCACTATTGATACTTTTATTACCCAATTAAAAACTTTGAGTGTGCCTACTTTTTTCACCACTGCATATATTAACCCTAACCCTTCATGCACCACCTCTCTGTCGATATCAAACCATGCATGTCCAATTTACTCTACCGGGAGAAAAGAAAACAGAATAACCCGTTTTCCAATTTGCTCCAATGTACTTTAGTCACATGCTCTTTTCAAGACCTTCCATTGGTTGAATAAGTAAATAATTAACCCATTTTGACCTGAGATCAGATTCTAAAAATGTCTTCTACATCCTGACAGTTTTCTGAAAAAGCTATGTTTCTGTCAGTCGTTCTTCGATTCTTCAAAAATAGCAGATCTACAAGCTCATAGCGCGCCACTCGGTGGCGCGCTATGAGCTTGTAGATCTGCTATTTTTCAATAGCTAAAGCATAACATAATGCTAACATCAAAAGGGGTTCCCGCCCAAAATGGGTTAAGACCACAGGCACGCTGAACGACTTTCACTTGCACTGCCCGACAACAACGTATAAGCTCGTTAGCACTGGTCATCGTCACCTCCAAGCCCGTCTCCCACTGTACACAAAGGCACTAATTAGACCCATATCAGGTAATTAAGTGCAATTAGGGGCTTAACGACCACGCTGCATGGCAGAAAAAAAAAACCTATGACCTCCCACCACCTTTTAGTTTTGAAAACTTTAGTTACTAGTTACTTTGTAGATTTTGAGGTTTCCACTCACGCACGCACATGCACAAGCGCGCACGCGCGCATACACGCACCCACCCCACACACACATGCTCACACGCACACACAGCAACGCTCTCTCTCTCTCTCTGTCTCCCCCTCCCCGCGCTCTCTCATCTTCAACTGTTCTTCCTCCATGCTTGCAGTCATAGTCTTCCTCGCTGTTGTCATTCAGTGCATCGTTACCCATCGAGTGAAGATGGAGCGTAGACGCAGAAGAAAGCAAGGTCACCTTCAATAGGACACGTATAGGAAAATTAGTGAACAAACCGCCATATAAGGAGCATAATGGTCGCTGCATGGCGGCTGGAGACCTCATGCTGTATGTCCAAAGCTATTACTTCACAATTTCACAAAATAGCCGATCTACAAGCTCACACCGCGTCGTGGTGTGACGCATTGTGAGCTTGTAGATCGGCTATGTTTGCTGCTTTGGTGTGACACTGTAGTGTGATGAGGTAGGGCATGAATTAATTCTCTGCTAACTACGATTATAATCGTACCCCCTAGGCTATAGGGTACGGCAGGTGCCAGCTACGCACATGTTCGTAGACAAACGTATAATCCATATATGAAAGTGGTGACCGTCAATTTACCTTTTAGCATTGCTCCGGTTGCTATGGAGAGCCTCAGTCCCCAAAAGCTACTATGGGATTTTTAAATCCAGCTCCATTGAGCCTCCATTATAACAGGATTTTCAAAGCCCTGTATCTCTAAAGCGATCATAAATCATTTGTGACTTTGTCTCGCATGCATCGCTCCGGACCAAGCCCCCAGTAAGGCTATCCAACGTTGAAGCTGCCACTACCTACTGGCGAAATGTGGAATTGCAGCACTTTCATGGAGGTGGACGTTCATGAAGTCACGTGCGTAAGCCCGGACCTCAAAATTGAGGTCTGGGGCTAGGCTAGGCTAAATTTCCGCTCACTCGAGCCATTGACTTATAATTATACTTCCGGCAGTCTTCCGGGTGTTTCAAAACGCCACTGAGCAACTTCCACTGAAATGAATAGCGGGGTGCGGGGGGCTAACGCTCCGGTTCGGTCTCTATCCTTTTATTACTCCGGACATGTAACTGTTTCTGACGAGAGCTAAGGGGTATGAGCTATACGGCTAACGATCACTGTGCTCCACAACAACAGCCCCCGCACCTCACTGATAACCCGGAAATGAAACGTATAGGATTGTAGAGGTGAGAGTGGACGGCTGGCACAGCTTAGGTGTGCTTATGCTACCACCTAGCGGGCAATAAAGGAGTTTTAATTTCCGTTAAAAAATATATGTAGATATAAGGTTTCTGTCTAACAACGACAGGTATATCAGCACGTACGTGTAGAGGCGGCCATAGCTGAGTGGGTAGAGTGGTGTAAACTATAAAGAAACTATAAATACGTACTCAAGCACCTTATGTAACCGGTTGAACCCCTACATGCATATAGACAAATCCATGCAGGCTGCCCTGGGTGCAATCATAGACCACAGCACATTACATTACATTGTCACATTAAGCGCAGCTTGACACCGCAACATTGATTGCCTACACCAGCGGTTCCCAAACCTTTTTGGCCATGCACCCCCTGTTACCTCCTGACCTAGCTGACACACCCCCCCCACATGGAAATATAAATGGCATAAGCTATATAGAGATACATTTCCTATTTATCCACATATATGAACCTGAATATGGCATGGGCTATATTCTGCATATATACTTACCATATATTGGAATAATATGTTCATATATTTAAAATAACCCGATAGCACCAACATTAGCCTTTTCATGTCGCTCGCGCACCCCCTAGACGGCGCCCGCGCACCACAAGGGGTGCACGCACCACAGTTTGGGAACCACTGAACCACTGAACCACTGAACCACTGGCCTACACCTATCTGTCTGTTACCAAATCCGCCTTTTTCCACCTAAAAAAAAACATGTTCAGACTCCGGCCATCACTCCCAGACTGTTGCAGAGACCCTCATCCACGCTTTCATCTCCTCCTCCCGCCTGGATTATACTGTAATGGTGTACTGTTCAGGCTCGACAGACTGCACTACGTGCAAAACTCGGCTGCCCGTGTCCTCACCCGTACCAAACACTGGCAGCACATCACCCCCACCCTCAAACACCTCCACTGGCTTTCGGTTAAGGTCTGCATCACCAACAAACTGCTCCTCCCAACAAACTGCTCCTTTTCTTGAGGAAACCCTGTGCAGCTTGGGTTTAACTAAGCTGGTTTAATTAAGCACTTCCTGCATATTTTCGATTTGGACACCAAAACTTGGTGTCCAAAATGCGGAAGTAGACCGTTCGTCCGGGTGCTTCAAAACACCACTGAGCAACTTCCATCGAAATGAATAGCTGCAGAGGGCAGGGCAGTCCGCCCTATATCCTTTATAACTCTATGGCTCCTCCTCACTAAATCCCTCCATGCCCTATAGCCCCACGGTATCTGTCAGACCTCCTCAAGCACTACACCCCTGAGTGGAACTCCTCACCATCTGTCACAGAAGCGGACGCTCGGCGTTAGAACTCTCTATGTGGCAGTCCCTGCCCTTTCCCCTGCATGGAGATTCGCCAGACAGCAACATTGGACTCTGTCAGCTCTAATGAATTGCATTTTTATAGCGCTTTTCCAAGTGCTCAAAGCGCTTTACAATGGTTCATTCATTCATACATTGGGAGGTGAAGCGGCGAACAGTCGACGCCAGCGTCCTCACTTCCCACATTCACACACCAATGGTGGCAAGCTAAGCTAACACCGACCAACTCATTGGAGGCAATGTAGGGTTCAGTGTCTTGCCCAAGGACATTTCGACATGTGGACAGGAGGAGCCGGGATTCGAACCGCCGACCCAGGGATCATTGGACGACCTGCTCTACCTCCTGAGCCACAGCCGCCAAGCTCTGAACTGAAGAGACACTTGTTTACTCAGGCTTTTGGTGATTAGTTTGTTTATTCTTTTTCCCTGTAATGTAAAGCCTCCTTGGGTTTCTTGAAAGGTGCTATATAAATTCAAGTTATTTTCATTATTATTATTATTATAATATAGGGCACAAACGGCCGCCCTACAAGCTTGTGCGACGCGTCGTGAGCTTCATAGATCGTCAATTTTTGCCAAAGAGATTTGGTGTAGACAGAAGAGAACAAAAACCGAAAAAGAAAAGTTGTAACTTAAATCCATTTCAATTCGAGTCTAGGGGTCTTCAATGTTTGCTCATGAATGTATATTACCTATTTTGCATTGATTTCATAGATAAGATTCATAGACTTGTTTGACACCATATAGAGTTGAATTATTATTTTAAAACACTAGACACCACTTTATACTTCCAACTATTTTAAAATGAGCTTATAGATTTTGCCATTTCCAGTGGTGGAAAAAGTACTCGTTTTTTCTTTACTTAAGTAAAAGTATCAATATTATGTAGAAATACTACTAATATACTACAATGTAGAAATGTACTTAAAGTACGCTTTCAAATGTGTACAAATCTTTCGAAAATAGTAGCTTGTAATCGACATATATTTTGAAATGGCTGGAATATAGAGTTGAAGTGGTTAATGCATGCATGTCTTGAAATAACAATCAAAATATATAAAGTAACTAGTAAAGTTCAAATAATTGTAGTGGCCGGAAAAGTGCAGTATTTTGGAGCCGAGATGCACTGTGGAGTAGAAGGAAGGCTATTGGAAATACTGAAGTAAAGTAGAAATAACTGGAGAACCTCTAACGCCACGGACACACTCAATCTCATTTCAACACATTGTTTATGCCGTCTTCTGCTTCCACCTCAAAGGAGACGCACATGAAAGAGGAGAGAGAAGCAGCCGTCCCTCCCGTTAACCCATGTTGGGCGGGAACCCCTTTTGGTGTTTTAAAGCATTATGTTATACGTATAGCTATTGAAAAATAGCAGATCTACAAGCTCATAGCGCGCCACCGAGTGGCGCGCTATGAGCTTGTAGGTCTGCTATTTTTGAAAAGTCGTGAAAATGTGGCGCAAATCTTTGAATATATATTTCAGAGCGAACATTTTTAACTAAAATATTAGCTTCTGGGGGGGTCCCTGGAACTACATACTTTCAGATGGGGGTCCGTGGCCCAATAGAGATAATTCTGGGGGTCCTTGACATGAAAATGGTTGAGCACCACTGACAAAGAAATATATTATAGGATTTAGAAGCCTTTTTTTAATCGACCTCAGTCCAACATGGGTTAAGAGGCATCAAAACCAAAACATCAGACATGCCGGGAAAGCAATTCACATGCAAATACATATAGTCCTCCCTGCCTCAGTCGTGAACCATACCCGGAGCAGGGAAAATAAATAATCAGCAAACTTCTATCACAGCCTCTCAACAATGTCAGCGAATGGGAGCTGTGTGTGTGCGCGTGTGTGTGCGTGTGCGTGTGGCGGGGGTGGGGCATCAGATAACACATTGGAAAACATCAAAACACAAGAGTCGGGGGGCCGCACAAAGCGGTTGCGGCAAGAGCCATCAATTAGAGTCCGTGATTCCCCTCCCCCGCATGGCTTCGCGGATCAAACGACAGGATGGTTTCACTTAAGGCCATCGATGGCGTCGAGCAGAGACACCTTTGTGCTGCATTCACACAGCAGGCAGATGCAAAGACACAGGCATTGTTTTTGAATGGAAACCTGCAGTGACATGAAGACGCAGAGATGCATCAACATTAGTAGCTTGTTGGCAGATGCAAGGACACAGGCATTGTTTTGTTTTTGTGGAAGACATGAAGAGATACATACAACGTTAGTTGCTCGTTAACAAAAGCTACAACAAGAGCTATAAAAGGCTACAAAGAAGTTGTGCTGGTTTCAACTCCAGCTATACAAAGATACAAAGCTACACATGTCTTTGTAGGTGCGGTAGGTGGGTTTCTGAAGTGTCCACTCTGCAGCCCTCCTCCCGAGACACAGGCCGAGTAGACCAAAAACATTGTACCATATTACCGTATAATGAGCATTAGTGAGGATCAATTATATGAAGGTAGGTTGAAAAGTGAAGTACATGCAGTGCTTCAGTCTATGTACTCAGTGAGTGAGTGCGTGCGTGCGTGCGTGCGTGCGTGCGTGCGTGCGTGCGTGCGTCAAGGTGTTTGTCATCAGCACATCAGCACACCGATCAGAGCCCGCCGTAATGTTGCCGTGTACAGTTATACATGGAGGGAACCGCTAGAGCTAATAGCTTGGATCGGGAGCCAAAACATCTCAGAGGCAGTTATGAGCCATTTAAATGAGAACGGGGTAGCTATCATTTCTGCTCTGGCCCGGAGCAACTCAACGATAAGAGGCGGACAGCAATCATAATAAGATTTTATTTATATTTTTTGTGGTGGTGCAAGCTGGGGGGGGAAAGCTGCAATAAATCCCTATAAAGTACACACAAACATGCACATATGCAGGGTTTATTGTCTGTCTGGATTCCTATGGCATGCGCGCGCATTCATCCTTATGCTGGGAAGGACGTAGGCAACCTCGACAGCACGACAGGTTTGTTTTGAGCATCGTCTGCTTGGAATTTATATAAACCTTATAATCCACGGCACCGCAGGGTTGGCAGTCAGCGGGCGGCCAGTTTTGCTCTCTAAGTGTTAACATACTGATGTTACACCCTCTGGACATGTATGTATTTTGGTTGAATATAGGCCTGTAGGAGGAGCCAAAATATACATTTTGTTGTTTATTATATTCTTTGTTTATTTTTTCCCACGCTTGGTTTTTGATGTTCCACTTCCCTTACCTGATTGATGAGCTCCTGCTGTGTGTCTGCTAATCACCTCTACTTATGTCAGCTGTGTGTCTGGGCAGTGGCATTCAGTGAGAGAACAATGGGGGTGAGCTCTACGCTCAATATTTTCTGTTGACCGTTTTTCTGCGTTTAATCCTTTATCTATACGTTTTCATTTATCAACCTTTTCAGTACATTTTTGGACCTCTTTGTTTTGTCAATAAATCACCTTAACTACAATAAGAAGTTTTCTGGATTTGATTGGAAACGAGTCATGTCAAAGTCTCACATGCACACCAGTGGAGATATGTTAACTCTGTTAACAACCCAGCAGACATGGCTTCGAGAGGCTTGACAGTTAAATCTTTTCTGAAGAAAACCATATGGGTGTCCGGCAGAGTTGGGGTCCGTTACTCAAAAAAGTAATACACTACACATTACACATTACTTTTGAAAAAAGTAATGCCTTACATTACTTGATTACGCCCTGGAGAAAGTAACTAGTTACACTACTCGTTACATTACCTTTGCGTTACTCCATAACATCGCCTGAGATGCAGTCACATAATTTGCCCCTTAACAAATCTTTATAATCCTAATAAGGAGGACATACACAAGATCTTTCTTTATGCTCTTTAATACCAGGTTGTTGAACAAGTGAAGGAATAAAACAAACAAACTCCACTCGCGGCGGGGGCCGCTGCAGGGGGCGCTGAAAGCAGCAGCAGGACGCAAGTAACTAGTAACTAGTAACTAAAGCAACCAGTAACTGTAGTGTGATTACTCAATTTGGAGGAGTAGTGTCGTTACTTACTCGTTACTGACAAAAGTAGTGTAATTACAGTAACTACACTACAAGTAGTGTAGTTACACCCAACTCTGGTGTCCGGTCCTCAGTTTCTTCTTCATCCCCAAGAAGAGTGGCCTCAGAATCCTGACAGGTTGGAAGGAATCTCAGCCAAGGACTGTAAATGCAGCTCAGATAACATCTGAAGAAGTGGATGCAACAACACGCTTCATTCATCACTTCTCATCCTGGACTCGTTTGAAGAAGGCCGCGCTTGGATGCTCAGACTTAAAGGACTGCTTCTCTACCGTATCAGAAAGAGAAAACAAACAAAAGATGTCGCCACTGAGCTGCACAAAGATAACATCCCACAAAGAGATCTGAGACAAGAAAACTTGAAAATCAGAAATGCCAAGGTCTAACTGTTGAAGAACTGGTTACTGCTGAGATTACTTTATATTAATCTGCTTCTGCCAGAAGAAGAGATTTGCAGATGAAATCTCAAGTTTGAAGAAAGGTATGAATGTTAAGAGGTCAAGTCACATTCATAAACTCAATCCCGTTTTGGACAACGAAGTGTTAAGAGTTGGAGGGCGACTTCACAGAGCAGCAATGCCAGAAGAAATGAAACATCCTGTCATACTGGCCAAAGAGTTTCATATTTCAGATCTGATTCTTCGACATATTCACGAACAGGTGGGACATGGTGGTCGCAACCACATGTTATCCAGACTACGCCAGAAATATTGGATTCATGGTGCCACTGTTGCAATCAGGAGAATCATGTCAAAATGTGTTGTTTTCCGCCGCATCAATGCTACTCCAGGACAACAGCAGATGGCAGACCTGCCTACTGACAGAATCTCCCCCGATGAACCTCCATTCACATATGTGGGAGTCGATTATTTTGGACCCTTTGGAGTGAAACGTGGAAGGAATATTGTGAAACGCTATGGTGTCATATTTACATGTTTGGCTACAAGAGCAATTCATATTGAAGTGGCATCATCACTTGAGACAGTCTCTTTCATAAATGCACTTTGTCGTTTTACAGACGAGGTCAAGTGAAAGAATTGAGATCCGACAATGGGACCAATTTTGTAGGAGCACAGCGTGAGTTGAAGGAGGCGATTCAAGGCTGGAATCAAGCCCAGATTCACAATGTAATGCTCTAGAAAGGAATCAATTGGATCTTCAATCCCCCTGCTGGCTCACACCATGGAGGTGTATGGGAAAGACTAATTAGATCGGTGAGAAAAGTGCTCAATTCTACACTTAGTTAATGTGCAAAATCTCGATGAGGAAAGTCTGCACACCATTCTGTGGGAAGTTGAAGCTATCCTCAACAGCCGACCGATCACCAAGGCTTCTCTTATACCCCGAACCACCTTTTGCTTCTGAAGACTGCACCTTCCATGTCACCAGGACAGTTTCAGAAGGATGACATATATGCTCGTCGCAGGTGGAATATATGTCGGATTTATTTTGGAAGAGATGGGTCAACGAATATCTTCGCCAGTTACAGGAGAGACAAAAATGGTCTAACATCAGACGCAACTTTACACCAGGGGACCTCGTGATCATAGTGGATGACTCGGTGCCTCGGAGTGTGGAGGGAGTGGAGAGAGAGAGAGACGCAGCTTGTCTATATCTCCTTACAACAGTGTTTTGCCGGATTTTTCTATGAATAAATAAATAGTGCGTGACTGCGTGTCTAGGAACTATAGGAAAGGATAGGCATGCAGAACCGAAATGTAATTATTTGTATGGGGTACCCGCCCGGTACCCAGCATGTTGTTATCGGTGTATGGGGTACCCGCCCGGTACCCATGGGGTACCCGCCCGGTACCCAGCATGTTGTTATCGGTTCCTGCATGGAACCCAGTTTCGGTACCCATTCCTTATTTCCAGATTACATTTATTTCCTGAGCAAGCAGGCAGGCTCTACTAGCTCAATGCACTGCGCAGGAAAGTGGGTTCAGATCCGGATTAGAAGAGGAATAGGTTACATATATAGTGCTGCTTTAACTAGAGTACTTATAGACGTATAGTAGGCTACTTAATTACATACTCAGAGTACATGTACTCATGCTACTAGCAAACCACGGTCGCACTCACACTCCCCACCTCTGTCTCTCGTGTTTTTAACTCAGGCAGCTGCAGTGCAGTGCGTTCGTGTGTTGGTATTCGTGTTGTGTGTGTGTTCGGGTGACGGTGGTGGTGATTGGGGGGGGGGGGGGGGGGGGGGGGGGGGAGGGGGAGGGTAGCCCTCCGCCCTCCCACCAACCCCCCATTCCACGTTGCTACATAAACATCCGCCAGGCACCATGAGGAAACCAAAAGACAGCACGTCATGCAGAACACCAGGGGGGCTGTGTTTGTGTGTGTCTGTGCGTGCAGTGCATGTTTGTATTACTACACTTGCGAGGACCAAAATGTCCCGAAAGTGTAGTACATTTTGGGGAATACACATTGTGATTACGATTATGGTTGCAACAAAAAAACAATTGCCATTCATAAAATCTGTGTGTGTGTGTGTGTGTGTGTGTGTGTGTGTGTGTGTGTGTGTGTGTGTGTGTGTGTGTGTGTGTGTGTAGATTGTGCATTACATTCACCCTTTCACACTCGCATTCATACACCGATTGCGGCGGAAGCCATGCAAGGCACCAACCAGCACATCGGGAGAAATTTGACCCGTGCAGGACAACCTGCTCTACCTCCTGAGTGTGTGTGTGTGTGTGTGTGTGTGTGTGTGTGTGTGTACTGACACGTAACGTCACAGCCCACAAAACAGGCGTGGTGTCTTCAGGCGGTGTAACCGCGTGGTTTCACCTTCAAACCACAGAGAAACCCCACAGCTGCTCTCACACGCAGAGAGCATGCTCCGTCACCCACGCACGCACGCACACACACACACACACACACACACACACACACACACACACACACACACACACACACACACACACACACACACACACACACACACACACACACACACACACACACACACACACACACACACACACACACACACACACACACAATATTTTGAGATGGGGGGTCCGTCGGCCAAATACATTATTGTTTCAGGGGGTCCTTGACATGAAAAAGTTAGAGCACGCGATTGATGTGGCAAAAGTTTTTCAGAAAACATATTGTTGCTACCTGGAAGAAACCACTATAGCTATTTTCTTTTCTCTTCATAAATCAATGCTATTGAACACCATTTACGTCCGTGTGTTGGTTACAAAAATATCAAACCAATGAAAAGTATTGAAAAGCGCTTTGACAAAACCTCCCAACTCCACTGAGCTTTTTTTTCATTTTCTGAAAAATTTGCATTTTGGAGTTAGGTGGTTTCTTCCAGACAACAGAGATATACATATACATTATAATCGACCTCGGGGTCTTAATGGGTTAAAATGGTGGATCTGCAAAAAAAAAGAAAGTGTAAACTTTGCCTTTGAAGTATGATCTGAATTCACCTGGATAGACAGGTGGGGCGGCGGTGTTACCCGAGGCCCACAACAGTGGCAGAATAACTATAGCACTATCTCTAGATGTTGGGGGCGTGGGAGGCCTGCACCGTTAAAAGAACATCCCTTGAAGATGGAGGAGAGACTGTGTGGACCACGAGAGATTTATCAAATGCTGCACATTCTCTATTCTATTCTGTCTGTGTTGCGCACTGCAGATATAGCACGCGTGCATGTGTGCGTGCGTGCGTGCATACGTGCGTGGATGATGTGCACATGTTATGTGTGTGTGTGTGTGTGTGTGTGTGTGTGTGTGTGTGTGTGTGTGTGTGTGTGTGTGTGTGTGTGTGTGTGTACGTTTTTTTATTTTTTCCTCGAGGTTGAAGTTTAGAGGACTGGAGACAGCACAGAGAGAATCAATTAACATGCACACAGGCACGCACGCGCACGCGCACACGCATGCGCACGCACACACACACACACACACACACACTACACTATGCACGCTATGTCCTGCCAGCTGCCATTCCCACCTCCTCTATATCTTCACATGCAGTTTTCTCATTTTAGGCCCTCTTCATCTCGTCTTTCCCCCTCCTGTGTCTCACCAAACTCCTCCAGGCCCCACTTTACGCGCTATCCCGCCGCGATGGATCCTCGACTTCAGTGAATCACTGTGGGCCGCACGCTGCGGCCAATTATATTTGACGGCATGGCGCGGCATCTCTGCAGCCGTCGAGTCTAGTGTTTACCCTGGCAAGACTATATCTATCGCCAATACTGACCGTGGAGACAATGTTTCCAACGTGGCTGTCACATTGCTATACTTGGACTATAGGCTGTCATGTCATGCAGAGAAACTCGTTAGTGGACTTCATGGCTTCCGGAGGAAAGTGTACTTTTGTGGCCAGATGTAATTGCTTAGGACTGAATAACACTAATCTTTTACTTTCTCTAATAACCTAAACCATGAACCTTGGTTGATATACTTGGACTCAGCTGTCATGTCATGGTTAGAGAAACTCGTTAGTGGACTTCATGGCTTTATAAAAACAGCTAAAATCCCTAAAACGAAAGAAAGCAGCAAATGAAAAAATAATTAACACTCATCTTTTACTTTCTCTAATAACAACCTAAACCATGAACCTTGGTTGAAAAAAACTAAAGTTGTCCTTTTTAATGAGATTAAAAACGGAGTGGTTCTGTAATCAACATCAGCTGTGTTTGGAGGAGCGTGCAGTAATGGGAATCAAACATGGTGAATGAAATCAAGATGCATGTCTATTCATGCGGGACTCGAGATGTCATCATGCATCACATTTCCGTTCAAAGGAAGTAATTAAAATTGGATTTTTTTTTGGACTGTTGACGGTTTTGTTACACCAAAAAATAACTTTCCCATTGTTTTGGCATCCATTGTTAGGTATGCCCATATTATGGGCATACCTAACAATGGATGCCAAAACAATGGGAAAGTTATTTTAATTAAAAATATGTGATGATCATGATCTAAAAGTGCTCTAAAAGTGTGAAAAATGTAACATTTTTAATTTCAGTATTTTTTAAAGGTACAATAAGTGATGTGTTTTGGTGAAAAAAGTACACCAAAGTCTCACCACCGGCTGTTGAAGAATACTTCTCCCGAAAGACGGACGAGTCTATAGAACTGACTTGCACCGCGGGGATTCGCAGCCGCAAGACGGTGTTCTTTCCACGAGCTAACTCGAGGAACAGTAATGATTGTTTGTTCAGTAAGAGGGGTCTCCTCGTCTCTCCATGATAGTAATGATTGTTTGTTCAATAAGAGGGGTCTCCTCGTCTCTCCATGATAGTAATGATTGTTTGTTCAATAAGAGGGGTCTCCTCGTCTCTCCATGATAGTAATGATTGTTTGTTCAGTAAGAGGGGTCTCCTCGTCTCTCCATGATAGTAATGATTGTTTGTTCAATAAGAGGGGTCTCCTCGTCTCTCCATGATAGTAATGATTGTTTGTTCAGTAAGAGGGGTCTCCTCGTCTCTCCATGATAGTAATGATTGTTTGTTCAATAAGAGGGGTCTCCTCGTCTCTCCATGATAGTAATGATTGTTTGTTCAATAAGAGGGGTCTCCTCGTCTCTCCATGATAGTAATGATTGTTTGTTCAGTAAGAGGGGTCTCCTCGTCTCTCCATGATAGTAATGATCGTTTGTTCAGTAACATAATGGGTCTTTTGCTTCTCTAGCGAAATGTGTCAACCCCTTGGATACTAAACTCCGTCTATAACATGTCACTTGTCACTTTGGATGAAATCACCTGCTGAATTGTAGCTTAAAGACCGACCACAATTGCACTTCTTCAAATTAAATGATGTCTTCAGAGGCGCTGACATGCACACTGGATGGCAGGTGAGGCGATAATGGGCCACATTTCGCTGGGAGTGGTACGACGTGTGAGATGAAGACGTGTTCTCAATTAGAAGGTACATGCGCTACAGTGCACACAAACCCACCCACACGCAAACACAGTGTGTGTGTGTGTGTGTGTGTGTGTGTGTGTGCGTGCGTGCGTGTGCTTGTGCTTGTTAGCATGGCGATGCATATAGACTTTAGATATACACGCCACACAGTTCAAACTCTGTGGGTAGAGAGAACAGAGACATTGCTGAGTGTCCATCTTCCATACCCAGCGCTCAACTGTAGCTTTGCCCTTGATCTTTAATAATAAAGAGACTCTGCACAGCATTGATCTGGGGCTATTATATGAAATATCATCCATGTGTCTCTAGCCTTCTCTTGGCTGAGCCTGCAGATCGAACTGTATAGGAAATCATGAGCGGTGTGGGTGGGTGCACGTGTGACACGCCTGTGCGTGCCTGCATGCTTGCGTGCGTGCATGTGTGTGCATGTGTGTGTGTGCACTCACAGCGAGGGATCACTCACAACCCAACGCAGAACGGCGTATCAGGCCGTATCTCGCCCTGGACCTCGCTCACGTGCGATGGCACGAGACCTACATGGGCACCATATATGGGGCTTTGCGTGCGTGCGTGCGTGCGTGCGTGCGTGCGTGCGTGCGTGCGTGCGTGCGTGCGTGCGTGCAGCATTAGAGGGAGTGACAGGGAGAGATTTTAAGTCGTCTTAACAGCTAACTAAGATGTTGATGAAAACCGGAACTGAAGATGACAGCTTTTGGCGTGAAGAGGCTGAAAAGATACAGAGGGAAAAAAGCATAATCAGCTGCCTCCAAAAAAGTATTAACTGTCATTTAATTCAAGCCAAAGTCAAAATGAGCGTCCTGTCTATAGAGACCCACATGGATCATTTGATGAATAAAACCGAGCCCCGCCCAAAGTGGGTGCCTGGTGCCGTGACGTCAGTCCATGGTGCCGCAGAATACTTTGATATTTGGAATTCATCAATGGCCCAATCCCAATCCACTCCCTTGCTGACTCAATGAGCCCTCACTGATTTAGCTGCGCGTTCATGTGAAGTCTGCAAGGGCTTGAGGGATGTCCCATTTGAAATCGGTAAGTCAGTGAGGGCTCCGCCCCGCCCCTTTATGTGCCCTTTGCCAAAGTCAGCATTGATGTTGACTTTGGTCAAAGGAATTGCCCACAATGCAAAGCGTTGTGAGAATTCTCCGTAATTATCCAATAACAGCGCCTACAGCGGACACCGTTGGGATATAAATACAGAGTAGAATTTTAGTTTGAAGAAGAACGGGTAGCGTTGACATTGATTATAAAGGTTGATTATAAAGGTTGATTATAAAGGACTCGGAGAAGGACAATGGCTGCAAAAAAGAAGTTTACATGTAAGTAGAACGCTCTCTGATGATGAATAAGAACAAGCAGAAATTTACTTTAGTTCTGTGCTGAAATGATTCCCAATTGCACTTTGCTCAGATCTGATTCAATTACTTTACTGTTATGTGTACGAACAACAGGGACCGATGCGCAAACCACGCAGTTCATCCAACTGCGTGTGCAGAACGAATCCCATTTCACAGGATTTCGAAATGCCTCCATGGAAGGATATGAGTAAGTAAACTAAATGTTATAATTTATAAATGGTTTCATTACTATGATTGCTACCCCAACATTGTGTTGTGCGTGTGTACACACACACACACACACACACACACACACACACACACACACACACACACACACACACACACACACACACACACACACACACACACACACACACACACACACACACAGTGAAACTAATACAATTGCTTCTCTCATCAGCTTGATCCTAAGAGAGATGTCTTTGGAGGGTATTGTGACAACTATACAAGCGTCAAAAAAGTGGGAAAACCTTAAAAAAAGATATAGGGTAAATAATGTATTATGTTTATGTGGTGATGTGCCCCTATAGGTCACCTGGATTTCTGGATGTGGGTGGGTTACTTTACACTGGTGGTGAATCTTCATGAATACCAATAAGTAATTAAGGTTCATCAAAAATATATATGTAATGTGGTAATTTATCCTTGTGTTTCTTATACTCTACACACAGGACCTGCTATTACCCAAGACTGGGTCAGGGACAGAGGCTGGGGAGAAGACTCCTGCAACCTGGGTGTTCTTCGAGGAAATGCACAAGGCAATGGGGGACAAGGACTCGATAAAGCCCCTCAACACCATCTCCACCTCAGTGGACTCTGATACTGAGCAACAGCCCGATGATACCTCATCGGGCTGTTGCTCAGTATCCGAGTCCACTGTGGCCCCAGGAACATCAAATGCCCAGCCAGGAACATCACATGCCCAGCCAGGAACACCAAATGCCCCAGGAACAGCCAAAAAAAGAAAGAGTGACGTTTTGGAGTTCCTCACAGACTATACCGACAGGCAGGAAAAGAGGCAGAGGGAGTTGGATCAGGTGGAGGAAGAGAGGGAAAAGAAAAAGGAGAAGCAGCTTGACGCCCTCATTGGCATCTTTGCCAAATTGGCAGAGAAACCAAATTAGGTTCTCTGCCAACTTGGCAAAGATGCCAAAAAATACTTTATTTCTTTTGAGTTTATCCACCCTATGGGTGTAGACCTTATTTTGTTTATATTGTTCATTTCAACAATAAAAGATTTAAGTCGATTCATATGATTGCTGTTCCTTTAATTGAAATGTCCAGCATGAATATTTATTTGCTTTATACAGTAGGTCATTGTGGGTAAAGAAATGTGTTTGAAGGTCACTGTTGAGTATGAAGACTTTTATACAGTATGTATCATAAACAAATGAAATCACAGAAGGCAGTAATATCATTGCAATGTCATTGAAGCTTTATTTCCACAACATAAATGGTCAATAAGTGTAACTGAATTTATATTAACTGTAAATCATATTTGTGGTAGCTTTGGTGGGTTCGGAGGCCAAAATAAGTTCACAAAAAAAAAAATCAGATGTTGGCATAACCATGATCTGCCAATACTCTGTGGAGCTGCCTGGGTGCTGAGATTTGGGCACACATTTGGGCTCTTATGTGGTTCCCACTGCTCTCCCTGTCCCCAATGTCAAGTGGAGCAGGCGGACCAGGCTCTTCAGGCTCCTCTGGCTCTTCTTCCAGGACATCTCCATTGGCCAAACAAATGTTGTGGAGGAACGCACAGGCCAAGGCAACCTCTGACACAAAGGCGGGTCGGACCTCCAGTGCCTTGAATAAGGTGGACCGCCAGCGTGCCTTCATAAGGCCAAAAGTTCTTTCGATAATACTGCGAGCCCTGCTATGCATTCGGTTATATCGATCCTGCATTGGTCCATCATATGGCTTTTTAAATGGTGTTATAATGTTGATTGGCTGGTCAATGCAGGGGTAGCCTCCATCTCCCAAAATAAAAAAACCAGGTGGTGGATATATTGACTGAACATAAACTGGGCTATTTCTGAGTATGCGGGTGTCATGTGCAGAACCGGGATAGCCAACAAAAATGTCCAGGAATTTCCCCTCAGAGTCACAGATGGCTTGTAGTTGGATGGAGTATGAACCTTTGTAGTTGTAATAACAGCTTTTGTTGGTTTTGGGTGGTTTAATTTTTATATGACATCCATCAATGGCCCCCACAGCCCTACTGAAGGCCTGATGCCGTGCCAATTGGGCAAATCCTTGGCCTACTTCTACTAAGGTGTCTGGTGGTGGGAAATGAATAATTTTGTTCCTGGCCTTTCTAATTTCTTTGCCAATTCTGTGAACAAGACGAAAAATGGTTGATTTGGGGATGTCAAATGCATTGCTGGTAACCCGATATGATAAGCCATGAGCAAGCCAGTATACAAAAACTAAAATTTCTAAATGATGGCCCCAGCCATGGTCCCGCTCCTGGTGGAGGGTGGTCAGCAGGCTGTTGAAGGCCTGTCTTGAGAGCCTGAACTCAGGCTTCATGCTCCTCTCGGGATCCATGTACAGCCTGAGGACTGGTACATGTATGTTCAGCCTGGTGTACTGTAGGCGCTGGAATGCCTAAATGCACAATAAAACACTGCATTAACATGGATTCAGGATGATACAAGTGGTTAGCATATAGGCTATTACACACAGCTAGTGTATGCATCAATGTAATATTGTTTATTTTTTCTATAAAAAGTAGGTTAAGTCATTTTCTTTGGCTAAAATAAGTGTTAAATATCTTATTCAGATAGTATTCATTGCTATAGTTTGTCCAGTAACAAGAGTCTCCTTGTCTCTCCAGCTCTTTATTGAACAGAAAATGCATTTTCAGGTCAGGATAGTAATTCATCTGAATCATTTAATTTTATACAGAACAAATACTAGCAATGATTACTATCAGAATAGTGCTTTAACCTTTTACTGAAAATCGTTTTGTTTTAACCATTAAATATAACTTAACCTACCATTAATTCATTCATACTTTAGGCTTTAATTTCTTATTTATATATTTATTTATTTTAACCAATGTATACTAATGTCTGTTTTTTATTCTGTTCTGGAGCACTTTGAGGTTTTTTTGCCGTTTACCTGTTGTCCATCTTGAAGAGCAAGAGCCTGTAATGCAACCATATCGATACCAGCCCGTCTTCTTCGGCGAGGTTGGCTCAAAAACAAATAAAGTATTAAAAGGCCCAGGGAAGCGATTGTCATTAGCATCGTCACAATTTTGCGTTGTCAAGGCAACGTTTCATCTGTCGTCAAGGCAACGTGAGACGTCGCAAAGTGCTGTCCCATTCCTTTTATACCCATTTTGGAGCCCTTGGAGCCTATCACCCTCAAGCACTTACAGCTGACGTCACTAAAGTCAATGAGGGTCCAGGGCTCAGGGCTTGAGGGAGGCAATTGGGATTGGGCCCATCAATGTCAGTTGCACTTCACTTTGGTGCAATGCGTCGCGTTGTGAGTGACGCGCTGTGAGCTTGTAGATCTGCTATATTTTTGAGAGAGAGAGAGAGAGAGATTTCTAAGATAGGATGGGACTTAAATATATGGCTTTAGAAGAAATATAACAATGACACTTATACGGGGGAACAGTGATAAGTCTCGCTCGACAGACGGCATAAAAAAAAAGAAATAGATTTAGGGTTTTTGCATAAATCAAATATAGGATTCCTCAGAGCATTAAATGGAGAGAAAAATGTATGCAGATAACTGGTTGGAAATGTAAAGTCGTATAACAGCATTTTAAAAATAACCTAAATAACCTAAGCTAAGTGAAAACAATCAGTAGGCCTACACAACATGTTGCAAAAATATATATATATTTTGTTACCAACATTATATCCTCCACTGCATACAGCTAACTACTTGTATAAGGTTCTGTGCATGAGTAAAGACTGACCTCATCAAACCCTGTACACTCAAAGACATAGTGAAATGAAAAATATGTTTTTCCCAATTTTAGAGCATATCCGTGGTCAGCATATGGGCATACCTAACATATGCCAAATTTACATCATTTTTTTTTTAAATTTGTTCCTTTGAACGAAAATGTGATGCGTGATGACGTCTCGAGTCCCGCATGAATAAAAAGGCATATTGATTTCATTCACCATCACCAGTTTGATTCCCATTGCTGCATGCTCCTCCAAACACAGCTGATGTTGATTACAGAACAACTCAGTTTTTAGTCTCATTAAAGATGACATCCAGACAGTGTATTTACTCATTTTAAACTTAATCAAACCCTGTACACTACACTCAAAGACATGCTCCTTATATGGCCAATACATACTTAATGTTGATCTGACCCCCCCCATGCCAACGCGCCAGTGCTCATCCAGCAGTCTGCTGTCAACGAGGTGGAAGTGGACCTGGACCCTGCTAATTAGGGGTGTAACGATATAGTAACTGTATCGAAATATTTATTTTAATTTTAAAAAGTATATCGATATGTAAACAGCAAAAATCGTATCGTATCGCTTGACTTTGTATCGTATCGCCAATGTAAATAATCGGTATCGAATCGTTTTGCAATGTAAATAATCAATTTAATCAATACTAAGTATTGTATTTAGCAATTTTAAGAAGAAAAAAAGAAAAATATGGTTTTAATTACATTTCCATTCCATATCGCTACAATTATTGGTCTATCAGAAAATGTGTGTATTCTGTGTTCATGTCAAGGTTTGTCCATATGTGTTCAAATACAATGTCCATCTATTTGCAAGAGAATCACTGTGTTTACTTGTTTATATCCATAAAAATACATATTTCCCTTAAAAACTGCACTATCCACAAGTTTCACACATATTGAATGTATTTGCTAAATAGTTACTGTATCGATTTCAAATCATTGAATCGAATCGTATTGTATCGCCATAATTAACCAATATCGTCCATATATCGTATCGTCAACCATGTATCGTGATACGTATCGTATCGTTGTTCAGTCAGAACGTTGTTCGGCATGAGGAGACGCATTATGTGTATCGAAATTTCATTGGCGACGGTCAAACGGTTCATGAGCTATGCACGTTCATTTGCATATTCAATTGAGTGCTATAGCGCCATCCTTTGGCCAATGGTTGTGGGCTTCGCGTCCTCACCGGTTGGCATAGCCCTCTACCATTTTGCCACGTTTCGCGAAAACCGACTCAGAACTGCTATTTTGGTGGAAGAAGGAGAAGAAAAAAACAGGTCCCTTAATTAATGTCAAGAAACCTTTATTAGTTTCGCGCGCGCGCGCGCGCGCGCGCGCACGCACACACACGCACACGCACACGCACACGCACACGCACACGCACACACACACACACACAATCAAGACACCCTGGAAAGTGGTTTAAATGAATTGAACATTGACAATGGAAAGAAACAATGATGCAAATGTGACATTTATGTTAATTTCATCCAGCTGTTTGTATACGGATGAAAGGAAAAGATTCTACCGATTATTCAAAAATATAATTGTATTTTCTCAAAGGCAATCAGGCGATTATGTAAATAATTTGGAGAGGCCTTCTCACAGACACTGACTGGGGAATGCAGTCAGACAGTCACAGGTGTCAATATCATGTTAATAAGCCTTGCAGAGCCATGTGTGTGGCCCTGGTGTTGATTTTGAGTCATAGCTCCATTTTCGTCACCGCTAAACCCCTTATCCCTAAACTTCTTTGCCTTTTTTTTACTTTTTTGCAAAACATTTTTGAATAGTTAAAATGGCCAGTCTACAAGCTCACAACGTGTCAATGTAGAGGAAGTTTAGGGATAAGGGGTTTAGCTGTGACGAAATGGAGCCCATGGTCTTTTGAGTAAAATTGTATTTCGTTTTAGTCATATTAGTCGACTAAATGCTAGTCGACTAAATAGCGTAAAATTACTAAAATGTATCTTGGCGGGCCACACACACACACACATACATAAATGCATAAATCAAACTATAAATATCGTAAAATTACTAAAATGTATCTTGGCGGGCCACACACACACACATACATAAATGCATAAATCAAACTAAATATAGTAAAATTACTAAAATGCATCTTGGCGGCCCACACACACACATACATAAATGCATAAATCAAACTAAATATCGTAAAATTACTAAAATGTATCTTGGCGGGCCACACACACACACACACACACACACACACACACACACAAGCAGCGAAGCTTGAACAGAAGGGAGTGGAGATTATAGCAGACACCTGGCAAACCACAGACAATACTGGGAGAAGCTGCTCATCATGGAAGCCAAGAAAACAAATCACACCTGTGTGAAATGAGGGGCGCTCTTATCATCATACATCATCTCATTCCGGCCAATTAGAATTTGCGTCCTCACCTTCGTACACAATGTTTGTGTTTACACAATGTTTGCGTTTACACACACTAAAAGCTGGACATAGCGCCCCTCAAAAAAGGGATACTTCCAAAAGAAAGATGTGCGGAAAGGTTGTAGGATCATTTTCTCTTTGCAGAGGAGTAAGGCTGGCTGGGAACGAGGCCAGGAGAGATGAGGAGAGCATAATTATGAAGAGGAGAGGAGAATTGAGAGTTTCTGCAATCCAGCATTGTAGATGGATGTCGATTGATGTTGATCCCATTTCAAACTCGCGTTGTATAGCACAATTCAAACTAAATATGCAGCTCAAAGCATTTTAAAGAGAACAGGAAACATAGAGGCAACATTAAAAGAAAACAAGAAAAAAACTTAAATGGTAAAAGTAAAGCACATTATGGTAAACAATGAAGTAAAATGTGTTTTTAAATTATGAAAAATAATGATGCTATAGAAATTCTAGGTTGTCTTACTGGTTATTAGAATTCTAGGACCTCAAACCCATAGATTAGCTGACCTGTGTTGACATTCCATATGTTGATCCACCCCCACCTGTCCTTCCTCTTCGATGTCTCCCTTTTGACTAATACCTGTCCATTCAAACTCTAGACAGGCCCACCCCAGAGTAGTGTAGCCACAGCCGGTGGAAACTAGAGTTCTTAACAGGCCTGAAAATTAAGGCCCGGCCCTACCTGGGCCCTCATCAAACCCTGTACACTCAAGATACTGCCCCCGCTGCCACCCTTAGATCTCCATATATGGAGCTGACCTGCTCTGGCATTCCATGTTGATCTGACCTCATCAAAACCCTGTACACTCAACACACGCTCCATGACCAGTACAGAATTCCTTCCATATGTTGATCTGGACCCCCCCCCATGCCAAAGCGCCAGTGCCAGTACATAATAATGTATGCCGGCTGACATTCGCTTTAAAAAAATATATATATACACTGTATATCCAAGTTTTGCACACAATTTCAAGATTTTTCAAAAATAGCTAATCTATACAAGCCACAAGCTCACGAAGTGACATGAGCTTGTATATCTGCTATTTTTGAATAGCCAAAGTAGAAAAATAATAGTTAGAGTTGTTCAAACCTAAAATATAAAACGAGTCAACGACACAGATGCTTTCCCGGTTGTAACAGGGTTAAGGTGTACCATGAATTGTAAGCATAATAATTGGAGAACTGCATGGAGAAAGCTGCATCTCCAATTTTATTTTTGGGTAGTTTTGTGCATATCTAGCAATCTATCTAGCAGTCTCTCATCTAGTGCAGGCAAGCCCGAAACAGAGCATCTAAGAGCTTGCGAAGGAAGATAAAACCACAGAGAGGCTGGGATATGTAGGCCAGCGCTAACCCGTTGAGAGCTTTATAAACAAGTAGAAGGGCTTTAAAATCGACTGCATCGGAGCCAGTGTATTCTAGTTAAGATGCCCTTTGTTTTTGTTCGCGACCTATAGGAGCAGTGTTCTGAATAAGCTGTACACTTTGAACTATATATACTTAAACCGTATATTATACTTATAGTTGCCCATAGTTCCCCCAGGGCTCTACACTAACCCATTGAGACCTATGCGGCCGATTCTACACATGCCTTCTAATTCCTAAATCGCCGGTATAGTTCTCAAATTTTGTAATAAAAAGCAATAAAAATGATCAAAAATAGCAGCATGTACTGTATAAAGCTCATCTGCTATTTTTGAATACCCAACGGGAAAAACAATGACACAAATGCTTTCCCCATTTGAATACATTAAATATCCTCGCCACAAATAGCTGATCTACAAGCTCACAACAGCACACCTGCCCCCATGTCTCCAGTCTCCTCGCCTGCACGTCGTCTCCAATTAATGATCCAAGCTCTACAAAAACCTGGCCTGCAAGCCACTCGGCGCCAGGGCTTATCCAGCCTTACGTATGGTAAAGTACAGCCAGCCAACACTTAGCTTTCCAGTGCTTGTAGCTTCTAGCCTGCTTGACTTTATGCAGTTGCAGCGCCCTTGCTTTTCCCCTGGGCTTGTTTCACTGGCCCTGCGTCTCCACTCCTCTCCAGAGCCCGGGATCCGACGCTGAGTCGTGGCAGCCAGCGGAGCCCACACACCTCACTCATCTACCCCTTATGTGTTAACCTTCCATTTGCCTCTTCCTTGCTGTGCGCCTGGGTCGCACGCACGCACACACACACACACACACACACACACACGCACGCGCGCGCGCACGCGCGCACGCACGCACGCACGCACGCACGCACGCACGCACGCACTCACTAAGTCCTAACAGCATCACTCTGCTTTATAGATCCCAGTTAGAGGACACACGCACACACAAACAGCACAACACAACACATGCACTCCCAGGGTGCGAGCAGAGTCGAGGGAAGGTATGCTAAAAGTGTAGAGGACAGATACATACTGGTCGTGCTAAAAGCATTGAAGGACACAAGTATAACGCCACAGAGAGACAGAGAGAAGTGAGGGATAGACAGGGAGAGGCAGGATGAGAGGGAGAGAGAGAGAGAGAGAGAGAGAGAGAGAGAGATCGAGTGAGAGAGAGAGAGAGAGAGAGAGAGAGAGAGAAGTGAGAGAGAAGTGAGGGATAGACAGGGAGAGGCGGGATGAGAGGGGGAGAGAGAGAGAGAGAGAGAGAGAGAGAGAGAGAGAGAGAGAGAGAGAGAGAGAGAGTAGTAGTAGTAGTAATATGTAGAAGTAGTGGATCAACAAAACTGGTAATCAGCTCTGTGCATAACTGTAGTCACAGACAAAGACATTCAATTATTAAAGATACGCCATCCCAATTGGAGCCACTAGAGGTGAAATGCTACACAAATGCTACAAATGGTCTCCTGAGTGGACGGCGTCTTATCTTGTGTGAATGTCCGATGTTTACTGCTGCCAGATCACCACGAGAATGTGGTGCTACAGAGAAAGGTCCATAAGACATTAGTAAATCGTCTCTGAAAAAAAGCAATTTTAGTATGAAAATATTGTGAAGATTGTGTGTGTATTTTGTGTGTGTATTTATAGGTATTTTATTCCTATACTCTACTCTTATGCATTGTACTATTGATTTGTGTCATTTTATTGTTGATCAATGTGATGCTCTTGTTTGTTGTGTTCATTTTATTGTACAGCACCTTGTAACATTTGTTTTGAAAGGTGCTTTATAAATAGGTACCTTTACCTTACCTTACTCAACTCAACACAAAAAGACGTTGCGTGTCCATTATCCCATTCTGGGCGGGAACCCCTTTTGGTGTTTTAAACATTATGTTATAATTTAGCTATTGAAAAATAGCAGACCTACAAGCTCATAGCGCGCCACTCGGTGGCGCGCTATGAGCTTGTTGGTCTGCTATTTTTTTTTAAATCGTAAAAATGTGGCACAAATCTTTGAATATATATTCTTTCAAAGTGAATGTTTTTAACTCTAAATGGGTTATAGGAAGTCCATATAGGAAGTCCATATAGGAAGTCCATTATAGGAAGTCCATATAGGAAGTCCATATAGGAAGTCCATATAGGAAGTCCATGTAGGAAGTCCATAGGAAGGCTGTTTCACAGACGCGGTGCTGCGATATGTGATATAACCGGACTGGACATCGCAGTGACATTGACCTCAACCTTGGAGACAAAGTCTGCGTCTATCTGCTGCCATTCACGTGAGAGGCAAAAAGGCCCTCAGCCAATCACACGTCACGAGAGGAAGGAATTCAAGCCTCCGGGCCGGCCAATCAGTGTCAAGGCCAGCAGGTGCCCCTCCCCCAGTGACAGAGGCAGTCTAGTGTGATGTGTAATTAATTTCTGTTGATAAAGAAATTAATATGAGATAGAAAAAAATAATAATAATATACGCAAGGTGACCTTGAGCAAGGAAGTGGAGGATGAAGACTTGACAGGTGGTGTGTGTGCGTGTTCGTGCGTGCGTGCGTGCGCGCGCGCGCGCGCGCGTGCTTGTTTTACTATACTTGCAGTACCGTCGCCAGGCATACGTGCAGTAGAGGGCAACACACCGAGGGGGGCAACAACAAAAACATTGTGTTTGTCCCTGTGGCACAAAGCATGGTCAGATGGGGGACTCCACGGTCAAATATATATCATTTGTGGGTGTCCTGAACAAAGTCTGAGAACTACTACTGATTTGATGTTGTTGTGCAAGTAGTGTGTAAACACAACGAAGAGACGGAGTGATGACCAAAGTGATAGTGAACAAATCACAGCCCCAATTTTGTCCCTGAACTCACAGGTGGGGACTCTTTCTCCATGACATCCTCCGGCACAAAACCACACAACTCAAGAGAGATTCTGCTGCAATATAATGCCGGAGAGAAAATGCTGTGGAGATGCCGGCCGGGAGGGGGAGAGGACGTTTGTCCAGTGCTTTTCAAGTGACGGGGGAGGCGTGCTCGCATCGGGATTCAAACAAACGACTTCACAACATTGACTTGGTTGTCCTTCATCTCCTTTTGTACACAAACACTGCCTCTCTCTCTCTCCCTCGTTTGTAATTGTTTTTTCATCGCTCTGTTGCAGTGTTTGTATTTAGGCTATTACATTACATTACACTTTTTTAGGACGGTATTGAAAATAGCTAAAAGTATTACTGGTATTGTATTATACTCGACGACACTGAAAATGAGTTTGTTTAGGCTACTCAGTGTAATTTCGAGAATAAATAAAACTTGAATGAATTAATGAATTAATGAATTAATGAATGAATATACTGTACACACACACGCACATAGCCTCACGTTGCGATACTAATATAACACTGCGTTGCACTGCGTATGCATTGCAAAGGCAGATGAAGGCTGGCTGTGCCAGGCACGCACGCACGCACGCACGCACGCACGCACACAATCCCCAAGTAAATGTCCTTAGTTACTTTCCACTCTCCCCCATCCCTCTCACCGCCCCACAGCACTGCCACAAACCTGAATTAACAGAGGCATACAGGTCACACGTACTGAAAGAAAGCATGCACGAAGCACACACACACACACACACACACTGTACAGAACCAGCAGCAATAAATAACCCTGATGCACACAACGCTGAGGCATGCAGGTTAGAGAGAGACACACACACACACACACACACACACACACACACACACACACACACACACACACACACACACACACACACACACACACACACACACACACACACACACACACACACACACACACACACACACACACACACACACACACACACACACACACACACACACACTCGTTCGCAACATGACATGGGGGCAGATATTGAGTCCCTGGCCTCTGATCTGAGCAGCAGAGGGACAGCGAGTGCATTAGGAGCGTTCTAGAGACACACTCCATGGAGGAGACGGTACAGAGGACCCCGCTGGGCGGGGGCAAGACCCTCCATGGAGGAGATGGTACAGAGGACCCCGCTGGGCGGGGGCAAGACCCTCCATGGAGGAGATGGTACAGAGGACCCCGCTGGGCGGGGGCAAGACCCTCCATCCCATCTCCATGGAGGAGATGGTACAGAGGACCCCGCTGGGTGGGGGCAAGACCCTCCATCCCATCTCCATGGAGGAGATGGTACAGAGGACCCCGCTGGGTGGGGGCAAGACCCTCCATCCCATCTCCATGGAGGAGATGGTACAGAGGACCCCGCTGGGTGGGGGCAAGACCCTCCATCCCATCTCCATGGAGGAGATGGTACAGAGGACCCCGCTGGGTGGGGGCAAGACCCTCCATCCCATCTCCATGGAGGAGATGGTACAGAGGACCCCGCTGGGTGGGGGCAAGACCCTCCATCCCATCTCCATGGAGGAGATGGTACAGAGGACCCCGCTGGGTGGGGGCAAGACCCTCCATCCCATCTTTACTGGGGTAGTTTAATAGAGAGAGAGCGAGAGAGAGAGAGAGAGAGAGAGAGAGAGAGAGAGAGAGAGAGAGAGAGAGAGAGAGAGAGAGAGAGAGAGAGAGAGAGAGAGAGAGAGAGAGAGAGTAAATGAAACAAACAACCATCTCAGGCAATGTTTTAGCCTCACAATCTTTTCAGTAGTTATCAGGGAGGCAACAAACACTTCCAGACAAGTAGAACACAAATCAACTCTTGGCAAAAATCTTCCATTGTGTATTATACTACAAAATTAAATCAAGTATGATATATACCAAGAAAAAGACCAAAATAATATGAATGCATATTAGTAAATGCAGAAAGCTCTACCTACCGTACTGTATGTAGCTTGGCCTAAACATCAGCAACACAAGCTGTAAAGGACCTGAGAGACATTAAAGGCAAGAAGGGCTTTCAATGCCACGTTCAAAGGAGAACACCAGACAATGCATGCAGAGCAGAAAAGGATGACACGACGAATTATCAACATTGTATTGAAATGTTACATCACCTAACGGAAAGTGACCCAGACATGCTCCATTATATGGAGCGTGTCTGGGTCACTTCCCGAGGCGGCACTGTACGTGACGGCCTTGGCGAGGCATCAACCCAGAACCAGAGCAAATTGGAATGCTGTTTATCCCTAGACAGATTACACAGATTACACAGCGGCAGAATACCTGAGCACTGTGACTGATATACAAAACTAAGACTGTACACTGTCCAGACTCAGTGAGAACAGTCTCACGGTCGAGAAAGGCAGACCCAGCTGGACCCAAGAGATGACAAACTGCACACAAAATGTGGTAGAAACCAAGCTACTGTGTAACTACCGTGCCCACAGAGACTCATAGTCCGCCCCCACAGATTACAATCAACACAGTTTGAAATCATGACTAATGACCAAAAAAAGAATAAAACAGTGTGCAACACTGTGCAGCAAGATTTGTGTGCAATATGAATTAGTGAATATATGTGACAGAAGGATTTCCAATGAAATAAAAACACCTTACGGCCTACTAATCTGTAGAGAGTTCACCTCGACATACAACTAACTACTGTACTGTGTATACTAGTATACTAGTATACTAGTATGTATACTGTAGTGCAACTACCTTTAAAGACATTTGGGGGAAAACTATTGAATGTACGTGCGTGCATGCTACAGTATTTACCCCCTTTGACCATTACATTTGATACTCATTACATTTAGTCACTTTGTCCCTAAGCAGGGCTACATTACATTTGATACTCATTACATTTAGTCACTTTGTCCCTAAGCAGGGCTACATTACATTTGATACTCATTACATTTAGTCACTTTGTCCCTAAGCAGGGCTACATTACATTTGATACTCATTACATTTAGTCACTTTGTCCCTAAGCAGGGCTACATTACATTTGATACTCATTACATTTAGTCACTTTGTCCCTAAGCAGGGCTACATTACATTTGATACTCATTACATTTAGTCACTTTGTCCCTAAGCAGGGCTACATTACATTTGATACTCATTACATTTAGTCACTTTGTCCCTAAGCAGGGCTACATTACATTTGATACTCATTACATTTAGTCACTTTGTCCCTAAGCAGGGCTACATTACATTTGATACTCATTACATTTAGTCACTTTGTCCCTAAGCAGGGCTACATTACATTTGATACTCATTACATTTAGTCACTTTGTCCCTAAGCAGGGCTACATTACATTTGATACTCATTACATTTAGTCACTTTGTCCCTAAGCAGGGCTACATTACATTTGATACTCATTACATTTAGTCACTTTGTCCCTAAGCAGGGCTACATTACATTTGATACTCATTACATTTAGTCACTTTGTCCCTAAGCAGGGCTACATTACATTTGATACTCATTACATTTAGTCACTTTGTCCCTAAGCAGGGCTACATTACATTTGATACTCATTACATTTAGTCACTTTGTCCCTAAGCAGGGCTACATTACATTTGATACTCATTACATTTAGTCACTTTGTCCCTAAGCAGGGCTACATTACATTTGATACTCATTACATTTAGTCACTTTGTCCCTAAGCAGGGCTACATTACATTTGATACTCATTACATTTAGTCACTTTGTCCCTAAGCAGGGCTACATTACATTTGATACTCATTACATTTAGTCACTTTGTCCCTAAGCAGGGCTACATTACATTTGATACTCATTACATTTAGTCACTTTGTCCCTAAGCAGGGCTACATTACATTTGATACTCATTACATTTAGTCACTTTGTCCCTAAGCAGGGCTACATTACATTTGATACTCATTACATTTAGTCACTTTGTCCCTAAGCAGGGCTACATTACATTTCATACTCATTACATTTAGTCACTTTGTCCCTAAGCAGGGCTACATTACATTTGATACTCATTACATTTAGTCACTTTGTCCCTAAGCAGGGCTACATTACATTTGATACTCATTACATTTAGTCACTTTGTCCCTAAGCAGGGCTACATTACATTTGATACTCATTACATTTAGTCACTTTGTCCCTAAGCAGGGCTACATTACATTTGATACTCATTACATTTAGTCACTTTGTCCCTAAGCAGGGCTACATTACATTTGATACTCATTACATTTAGTCACTTTGTCCCTAAGCAGGGCTACATTACATTTGATACTCATTACATTTAGTCACTTTGTCCCTAAGCAGGGCTACATTACATTTCATACTCATTAAAATAAAAATGGATCCAAACGGACCTGTAAGGAACTGATTTTATAGTCTGTTTTTCTGCCATCTTAATACCACAAAGGAGGCTGTTACTTTGTACTTTTACTCTATTCTACTTCCTGCTGTCTTTTCAGTGTTGACCTTGGATTTGCGCAATATTTTACATACCCTATATCTTCAGAACCTAGTATTTAATAGCTTCAACCTCATTTATTAATTTGACCCATGCTGCTTTTTAAGTTCTGCCCCCTCTGACAAATGCATTACTCTCCCCTGACCTCTCTTTATTCGCCTGTAACGCTGACCAAAACAGTAACCTTTACGGAAAATGTCAGCAACTTTCTTCACTTCTCCTCCACACCACACGACTTGCAATTGTCATCATTAACATTAATTGTCTCTGATGCACCAGTTAATCGAACAAATTGACTTAAAATAAATGGGCAGAAACAGCCATGTGTGACGCCCGAGTATCGAACCCGGGTCTCCCACGTGGAAAGCCAACATCTATAGCCTAAAGGGGCTCACAGGAATTATGAGGCATATTATCCCCCCCCCCCCCCCCCGCCTGCTCATCAGGCAGAGGCCACTACTGCTAAACATGCTTGGAATGCAAAAACATCCCCCTATTTGGCCTCATAATTCCTGTGAGCCCAAGGACGCGCACTCACGATATGCAGATACAATTTCATGGGGAGACGCACCGTCTAGTCCCGCCATAAACTCAGCTCTCCCGACAAGCGCTTACGGTATACTTATTAGCCGATACGTCATCGTCTCTCTTGTTCTGCCACAATTCACGGCGCCGGCTTCGCCGTGATGTACTGTAGTCGTGTTACGTTGGAAATGTGTATGTGTATGCGTCGTGCACGCGCGTAGCTGCAGTGTCAGAATGAGTCGGACCGTTTGAAGGCTTGCGCTGACGTCATGTCTACAGTGGTGTAAGGTAAGTACATTTACTCAAGTACTGTACTCTATTCCTAGAGTATTTCCAGGTTTCAGTACTTTGACGTCTACTCCGTTACATCTCAGAGGCAAATATTGTACTTTTTCCTCCACCACAATTATTTGACATTTTTCATTATTATTACAAAACATATACATTAAGCCATTTTGGGCGGGAACCCCTTTTGGTGTTAGCATTATGATATGCGTTAGCTGTTGAAAAATAGCAGATCTACAAGCTCGTAGCGTGCCACCGAGTGGCGCGCTACGAGCTTGTAGGTCTGCTATTTTTGAAAACTCGAAGAACGACTGACATATAGAAACATAGCTTTTTCAGAAAACTGTCAGGATGTATTCACGCTTCGGCATCCCGTCCGCGCCACGTCGTGAGCTTGTAGATCTGCTATCTCTGGCGTGTGATGCCGTCGTGCCAGGAAGTACTGTATATACTATAAAAGGGGGCTTCACTCCCTGACACTAGTATACTGCATTGCGGAGGAGGCTTCCCCTGAAATCCCTTTAGTCTGAACCGGCACACATATCATATCCATGCCCTCCGACCGAAACCTTGTATATCCAGATTTTTGCCGTTTCCTTCGGAAAATACTTTAATATTTATCGCACAAGGAATAGCGAAAGTGGTCGATCTACAAGCTGGCCGCACGTGTGTTTTATAAGCGAAAAGTGCTTGTGACAAGTAAGAGTTTTGGACATGCGAGGTTTCCACCCGACAGTGACAATATGAAAGATGTATAACATCTCTTCAGCCCTCTTCGCCTTAATGTCTCTCAGGTCTTGTACAGCTTGTGTTGCTGATGTCTCTCGCTCATACAGTACAGTATCTCATACTGTACATGTACAGTATAGGCATACTGTATGCATCAGAGGATGCCAGCAGGTCGTCTCAGTAGAACGAATGAGTCATTTCAGCAGCATCTCCAAGGATATAGTGTGTGAAGGAAAATGTATGAAACTCAAATCCTGCTTCAGTGTGTGTGCGTGGCGCGTGCGTGTGTGCGTGTGTGTGTCCATGATTTTGTTTATGGATGACAATGATAATGTCCTTAGCTCGCTACTTGTGTGTTGGTTGAGCAACTTGAGCCCGATCTCACCCAAACACGGTGAATCTGTGCTATTTCACCGTGCTTGTTTGACATATATACGGGTTTGACATTTACGATTCTGTGCTACTGGGTTACAACTCGGACGGAGTCGGCTCTACCGAACATCGCAACGTTCGACACGGCAACTCGCTCGCTTTAGCTTGCTTGGTGGCGTCTCTAGTCTCAAGGCTCAAGTTCGGTAGAGATGCCAATCTGTGCTATTTCACCGCGTGTGGGTGAGACCGGGTTGGTTGACAGACAGACCGACCGACCGACCGAAAGACCGACCGACCAGTGTATGTAGGTCATGAACTTTGTATCACTGTACTATCAACATTGTGTGTACATGTCTGTGCACGCATATGTGCATGCGTGCGAGTGAGTGTGTGTTTTTTGTGCGTGTGTGTGCGTGCATCAGAGAGAGCATTTGGGAGAGAGAGTGGCCGCGGGGAAGAATGAAAAAAGCGTCCCATTCCTCTGAAGGCAAGTGTGTGTACTGTGTGCGTGTGTTTGTCAGAGTGAGTATAAGTGTGTGTGCGTGTGTGTGTCAGAGTGAGTATAAGTGTATGTGCGTGTGTGTGTCAGAGTGAGTTTATGTATATGCTTCTTATTTATTTATTACCATTTATCCTAGATGCCAGAGAAATTAGCATTGCAATGATGGTGGTGACAGTCACTCTTTGATGGCAGACGTGCAAAGAATTTATACTTAAGAGACTTGGAGACGGAGACGTATACAAAGCGGGAGGGACAGACAGACGGACACCGAGAAGACAGACAGACAGACAGACAGACAGACAGACAGACAGACAGACAGACAGACAGACAGACAGACAGACAGACAGACAGATGATTGAGGGCGGTGTGCGAGGGTGAAGAGAGTAAACACAATTGGGAGATTAGCTAGATCCGAAACAGCAGGGGAGAAAAATGTTGAATAGAGATCAAATAAAAATGTGAAAATGTGTGTGAGAGAGAGAGAGAGAGAGAGAGAGAGAGAGAGAGAGAGAGAGAGAGAGAGAGAGAGAGAGAGAGAGAGAGAGATGTCTATTGGAATTAAATTGTGAGGGGGAGCGGGGCACAAAAGTGTGAAGAGAGAGTGCACCATAGAAATAGTTGACTTGTGCGTCACGGTTGATAACAACTCCAACTGGAAAGCGGCAGAGGCAGGAAGGAGAGAGAGAGAACACAGAAAATGAGAGAGAAAGAGAGAGATGTCTATTGGAATTAAATTGCGAGGGGGGGAGCCGGAGCAGGGCACAAAAGTGTGGAAGACATGAAAAGCATAACAGAGAAGTTTAGAGGAGACCAGAGGAGAGCAAGGGCCGAGCCAGGGGAAGGAAGACATCGGGACAGCAGCGGCTGAGGAGAAGTGACACCGTGGAAAATAAGCAAGAGAAAGGTGTGTGCATGGCTGGGGGAGAAAGTTAAATAGTATGGCACGCTGCTGGGCCGGAAACCTTGTATGTCCAACACTTTTATACTTCTCAGAAAATGAAACTTTGCAGCAAATATAACTGCTGCTCCAGTGGATAAAAAGTAGCCTATACATGCCCTACAAAGACAAAGTGCAGTAACTATATACGGGAAAAAAAATTGACTGAAAAATGGGTTTAAAAGTGTTTCAACTGGTCAGACAAATGAGATATAATCATAAGTGCATTACACTAATTAGTATATCTGTTCTTGAGGTAATTGGGCAGCGGTGGCCGAACGGTTTGCGGAGCGGTCTTGATACCGGAAGGTCGCCAGTTCGTATCCCTGGACCGGCACGTTAAAATTACCACCGCTGAAGTGCCCTTGAGCAAGGCATTGAACCACTACCATGAAATGTTCTATGAGCAGGGCCTGGCTGTAAACAAGTATCTGATGCTTAGTCCAGTTACCCTGGGTAAATATAGTAACTTTGCTTTGCTTTGTTTATCCCCCAAAATCACAGAGGCTAAATTTGACTTTTGCGATAAAATAAGTTGGTGTGTCCAAAAACGCGTTCACTGGACTTTGGCTTTGTACGTATATGGGCAGTGTAGTTATTTACGTGTGAATAGGTATGGAGATCCTGTTGTCCAGAGTCACACAGTAGGACAGCCATGCATGCGGTTGTCAGAGCACTATGCCCATATATGGTGATGTGCATACATGGGACAGGTCGACTTCAAACTCGGCTGGTACATCGGCATTGACTCGAGGGAGCGCGACGCATGCCCGCCGCAGAGTCCTTCACATAAGCGGTTGTCCAGAACCTCCGATCAGACAGACTGCTAAGTCCATATATGGGCATGCCAACATATCAGGGTAACTATCTGTCCATTTGGGTCCATCTGTACACTCTCGATGTTAATGGGCCGGCAGCTCTACCGGTGCGCCATCTAGTGGTGATTCCAAATATTTAAGGAACTCTCTATATAGAATCTCTTTGCTATTAGAGAGAAATATTTGAAGAATGGAGGAAGAGGAAAAGAGAAGGATTTAAGGAGAACAGTGTCAGTGACATTGGTTGCCATGGTAATAGACGTTCCATTGGCCGTGTGTGAACACATATGCATATAAATGGATATATATGTGCTCCTCACATTGGCCCTGATAGTATTATTAATAATAATAAACGCCTCAATTGTATTTTCAGGCTTATCGCTGCAGCAAATGTCATTTCAATGATATTCATATAGCTCATTCTGTGTCACGCCACACAGCACCGCAGTGAATAACCCACCAAGGCACTATATGTATGTAGGCCTATTATTGCTAAATGGAATATTACCCTTCATGGGATATGGACGTAATCAAACTTTTCCATAAGCTTTCACATGCAGGGCGTCACTTCAGAGAAACTCTCTGGATGGGATTATTACTAAAAAAAAGTAATGGAATAGTTCTGCACGGCACGCCGCAAAACAATATTTGAATGATTGCAAAACAAGGCTCGTTATTGAGCTCGAGTAAATCCACAGAGGGATCTCTGAAAACCTTATTAAACGGTGTAATAAAATCCGAAATTAAGCACTCCGTCGTGTGGTTTTCAATAATTGGTAAATTATTCGAGAAATCACAAGCTCTGAGTTGTATCGACATAATGTTTCTCTTTGCAGCGCAATGTTTAGTAGGCTATAATGAAACAATCAAACTTTGTGTATATATGAAACACAACATGCATCGCTCCGTATGAGCTGGGCAGAGGCTGGTTTGGATCCAAAACAGTACACACTACTCCGTGGCTGTGGTTACGACGGCATCTGACAAAATGGATCTCTGTCGACAAAATCAACTACATTAAAACTGTACATTCAAAAACTACACCTTTTCAGATGACTAGAATATGACTATGATTAAAACTTAGTCAAAATCAACACTGCAGTATTCGGAGACCCTGGAGAAACGTTAAATGATAGACTGCTGCTGTAGTTGCAATAACTTTGAGGGCACTGCCAGAGTTATTCTGTATTCATGTGATGCAAAGAGATGTGATGCAATGTCTTTGTCAAGTTCAGGACAAAACTACGGACCTATGATGACACCAAATGTTTGCAAAAAACATCCAAAGTTAATCTCATGAAAAACTCGATTAGTTAGTCGAGTATGATACACACAAGGGCGAGAGTGCAAGTGTGAGAGTGCAAGCTAGTTGCAATAACTTTGAGGGCACTGCCAGAGTTATTCTGTATTCATGTGATGCAAAGAGATGTGATGCAATGTCTTTGTCAAGTTCAGGACAAAACTACAGACCTATGAGGACACCAAAGTTAATCTCATGAAAAACTCGATTAGTTAGTCGAGTATGATACACACAATAGTACAGCGGATTACCAAAAAATTGTGCACTTTTTCAAAAAAGCATGAAACTTTTACCATAGTTAGATGATACCATGAGGTGTATTTTCAGATGTGGAGTCAAGTCTGAGGCCCGGGAGAGGTCAAATTCTAAATGGCTGCCGAAAATATTGAAAAATGCTTAACTTTGGAACCAAACACAGTAGAAGAACATTTAAGGTGTCATTTCCCACTAATTTTTGGGTGCCCAGTCAGTTGGTGATACTGAGATCAATAGAATTCAACACTCCTTGGGAGGAAAACGGCCACACAAACGTGTTGAGGTCAGCACATTTGGTCAAGTGGATATGGCCTAATTTAGCCCAAGGAGTGTTTTTTGTGCAAAACTAATGCTTGGAATGGATTCAGAATCATGAAATCACCCTAGTTTCATATGTCACATGCTACTTAAAGAATGATGAAATTTGGACTTTTTTGCCTTATATAGGATGTTATGGGTATTGGTCACATATTATGCTCTACCGGGCCTCAGGGGTCAAATCTGACTTGACTCCACATCTGAAAATACACCTCATGATATCATCTAACTATGGTAGAAGTTTCATGCTTTTTTGAAAAAGTGCACAATACCTCTTGTATTGGGGTATAAGCCGCTGTACTACAAGGGTGAGAGTGCAAGTGATCGCGATGTATATGCTTCAAATGAGGTCTAAAAGGGACACAAAGCCAGTGTTGAGCTAGTAGTAGATCTGCTATTCTTGTCACAAGACACTGGCGTGTCAACCAAGTATAAACCAAGTGTGGTTTATACTTGGTTGCACACCACTCCCACAGAGAGACACAGCAGACACCAGTAGGCGAAGAAAAAGGCGGGATGAAGTGCGACAATTTCCCGGGGGTGGGGAGGGCAACAAAGAGCATCCCAGACAAGTGACAACGACACAGGAATCAAGCCAGGGAGGCGATATAAACATGAAAGGCCTGATTGGGGAATTCGGGTGCAACCTCGCGTATCGTCGTCGCAGACACAGCAATGTTCAAGAAGTTCGATGACAAGTTGGCTGACGATTCCGGTGCAGTGTCCGTGTACTTTCTAAAAAAAAAGATACGAGTGACACCAGTGCGAGCAATGGAGAAGTTTCTTGCTGACACAGACGGACCCACGCGGGAAGATTAAATGTATCATGCAGGACTGACAATGGTACAGAATTTATGGGTTCTGCTACTCAGCAGATTAGATGTGAGACCTCAGCGCCAAACTTGCCACACCAGAATGGTACTGCTGAGCGAAAAGGTGGAGAACCCCTTTTGACATGGCTATAGGTGTACGGTAATAGAGTTGAGTTGTAAAAGTACTTTAACATATTTTGGGCGGGAAGCCCTTTTGGTGTTGGCATTATGTTATGCTTTAGCTATTGAAAAATAGCAGATCTACAAGCTCATAGCGCGCCACCGAGTGGCGCGCTACGAGCTTGTAGGTCTGCTATTTTTGAAAAATCGAAGAACGACTGACATAGAAACATAGCTTTTTCAGAAAACTGTCAGGATGTAGAAGACATTTTTAGAATCTGATCTCAGGTCAGAATGGGTTAAGCTGTGCCGTGCAGACAGCAGATGTAGTGAGGAGGAGCAGATGCTTTCACAAACACACAATGTGGAAACCGACCTTACCAAAAATGTTGACAGGAAGAGGCGCCTATAAGGATATATATATTTATTACATGGCCTGGTTGAATTCTTGATTCACCGGTGTGTTATTTCTTGATAACAGACCGCTCCGCTCTATAACAGATGATTTACAGCATGATGATTAAACCCCCTGTCTGTGAATTATCTCCCGACAATGACCACCTATAGGCAGATATTATCCCTTACATTACGACTTACGCAAGAACAAAAACATGGCGATACATCATATACATAAAGACATATCATGAAACATACTGTACGTACCGGTAAGCTACGATCATAACAGTGGAATATATCTATATATAATGAATCTATGCATACTATATAGTGCTATGTCTAGATAAAATGCTTACATAAAAAGTTACTTACTGTAAATTGAGCCTTTGCAAGTTTCCATTAAGACTTGAAGCCGATTCTACAGTTTTCTGAGAAGAAAGAAAGAAAGAAAGAAAGAAAGAAAGAAAGAAAGAAGCTATAATTAGTGGTGCTCAAATGTTTTCATGTCAAGGACCCCCAACATTATATGTACGGCTATTTGGTTGACCCCCCCCCCAGAAGCAGCTATTTGGTTGACCCCACACCCAGCCCCCCCCCAGAAGCAGCTATTTGGTTGACCCCACACCCAGCCCCCCCCCAGAAGCAGCTATTTGGTTGACCCCACACCCAGCCCCCCCCCAGAAGCTATTTGGTTGACCCCACACCCAGCCCCCCCCAGAAGCTATTTGGTTGACCCCACACCCAGCCCCCCCCAGAAGCTATTTGGTTGACCCCACACCCAGCCCCCCCCAGAAGCTATTTGGTTGACCCCACACCCAGCCCCCCCCAGAAGCTATTTGGTTGACCCCACACCCAGCCCCCCCAGAAGCAGCTATTTGGTTGACCCCACACCCAGCCCCCCCCAGAAGCTATTTGGTTGACCCCACACCCAGCCCCCCCCAGAAGCTATTTGGTTGACCCCACACCCAGCCCCCCCAGAAGCAGCTATTTGGTTGACCCCACACCCAGCCCCCCCAGAAGCAGCTATTTGGTTGACCCCACACCCAGCCCCCCCAGAAGCAGCTATTTGGTTGACCCCACACCCAGCCCCCCCCAGAAGCAGCTATTTGGTTGACCCCACACCCAGCCCCCCCCAGAAGCTATTTGGTTGACCCCACACCCAGCCCCCCCCAGAAGCTATTTGGTTGACCCCACACCCAGCCCCCCCAGAAGCAGCTATTTGGTTGACCCCACACCCAGCCCCCCCCAGAAGCTATTTGGTTGACCCCACACCCAGCCCCCCCAGAAGCAGCTATTTGGTTGACCCCACACCCAGCCCCCCCAGAAGCTATTTGGTTGACCCCACACCCAGCCCCCCCAGAAGCAGCTATTTGGTTGACCCCACACCCAGCCCCCCCAGAAGCAGCTATTTGGTTGACCCCACACCCAGCCCCCCCCAGAAGCTATTTGGTTGACCCCACACCCAGCCCCCCCAGAAGCAGCTATTTGGTTGACCCCACACCCAGCCCCCCCAGAAGCAGCTATTTGGTTGACCCCACACCCAGCCCCCCCAGAAGCAGCTATTTGGTTGACCCCACACCCAGCCCCCCCAGAAGCAGCTATTTGGTTGACCCCACACCCAGCCCCCCCAGAAGCAGCTATTTGGTTGACCCCACACCCAGCCCCCCCCCAGAAGCTATTTGGTTGACCCCACACCCAGCCCCCCCAGAAGCAGCTATTTGGTTGACCCCACACCCAGCCCCCCCCAGAAGCTATTTGGTTGACCCCACACCCAGCCCCCCCCAGAAGCTATTTGGTTGACCCCACACCCAGCCCCCCCAGAAGCAGCGACTTAGTTGAAAATGTTTGCTTTAGAAAATATACATATTCAAAGATTTTCACAGATTTTCATGATTTTTCCAAAACTAGCAGATCTACAAGCTCATGGCGCGGCACGAAGACCAGCCTACAAGATCTATACAAGATCTATACATCACAAGATCTATACCCTCTTAACAGCGGGGAAACTGCAAGAGCACAGGTTGTGCTGCATACTGCATATGTCCAAAAAACGACCATATTGCAGAGCAGGCAGCTGTCACAGCCAGGCAGACATGACATGTCACCTGAATCTGAAGTAACGTCCAGGTTCCAGTAAGTATAGGCCTGGGGTGAACAACCACCACGTGCATGACTGACTGACTGACTGACTGACTGACTGACTGACTGACTCGTCCGACAGACAGACAGACAGACAGACAGACATCAACATGGGGTCCAGGATCCCTAGGGGGTCCTCTTAAGACACTGCAGGCATAGACCCAAGTTTTGTGTGATAGAGACTTTATTGATTTTTTTGAATAAAACACTTGAACCCTCACATCCCTATTCTGGGGGGAACAATGGCCGAAAATAGCCGACCTATACAAGATCACAACGCATCGCAGATGGCTTGTAGATCGAACACCCTTTACGTCTGTGTGTTGGTTAAAAAATATTGAACCAATATAAAGTGCTAAAAAGTGCTTTGGACAAAACCTCTCGACTCCATTGGACCCTCAAACTGAGCTACAGCAACTCCACAACCTCTCCCGTCTCATGCAAGTAATTGACAATACCACCTCTGATGAGGCAGTATTTTCTTCATTTCCTGAAAAAAATATATTTTTAATTTCCTGAAAAATTAACATTTTGGAGTTAGGTGGTTTCTTTCCGACAGCAGAGATATAATGGTTGAAAAAGTGGAGAAAAGGTTCAACGATAAACCTATTATCATCATCCACATGCAAACACGTTGATATCAAGTATACTGTTTTATTGTAAACAAGAGGAAGGTGACATTGGTATAATGGATTGGACACACAGTCTCCTGTGCCAATTCATCCTCTGTAAGCCATCATTAACCGTCGTTGAATTCAGTGTAGGGGTCATTGCCATGTTGGCTTGTGGTGGACAAATTTTGTGCAAATTAATATTTTGCCTGCTGGACAAACAAAATGAGCCGACAATAATATTACCAGAAGCACAACTCTGAGTGTACAAATGGCATGCCACTTACTGTCCCACTGGGGTTGAACCGGTTCTGTTCTTTTTTCCCCCCACCTAATATTGAACCAGTTCATACTGAAAATGAATTGTTTCAGAAACTTAAAAGTTGGTTCGGAACTGAAACCAAAAAATGGCCTCCGCGCGGGCCATTTGGAGACTAAAGCGACTGAAAGCGTGCGTGCACACATGCACGTGCACAATCAAAGATGACGCAGTCCAGTGTCAAGCTAACATCTGAAGCTAATATGAGTATAGCCTTTCCACTAGGTCGAATCAAACACATTTAAACTTGAGGTTTACGGGCAAATCTAGTGCCCATAATTGCCCGTTAACTCCTCTTTTCACACAGTCTCTCCCTCTCTCTCCCTCCTCACTAGGGTAACAGAACTGACAACTGCTCTCAATGCTGCTGGTGTCTTATCACTGTTTACGCCTCTCACTTGGGCAAAGTCAAGAGGCGAACGTCCTTTCAAACTTCCTTCAAACTCCCTCTCAAACTTCCACCTATCAAACTTCCCTCTGTGAAAGCACCAAGGTTCCAAAACTTGAAAAACTGAACATTATTTTGGTGGAAAAGGGGCAATAATTCTTGTTTTCCCCCTGATCTGTTTGTTGATACACGTCCAGCAAAAGGTTGTCATTTCCAAGTACGCCTCTTGTCTCAAACTACTGGATGAAATGAAGAACGTAAAGATGATGTCTTAAAAAAATAAAAATAAAGGTGCTGCTGGAAATGACATTTCGTTGGAGCTCTCGTCTGACGGATGTTGCCATGTGTACAGAAACCTCTGTACACGGCTCTCAGAGTTATGGGGGTCCTTCCTAGCAAATTTAAGCAATAAGCCACGAGAGGTCTCAGGTTACCGGGTATTTTACAATGGCTGGGGGCGTAGGCAGACCAGACGCGGAGCGGAGGACAGCCATTGTAAAATACCCGGTAAGCTGGGGCCTCGAGTGGCTTATTGCTTTTCTAAAACGGTTACAAACATATAGCAATATTAACCTACTACAACTATTAAAAATAGCTACGCTTTCACGTAGATGGTAACCAGCCAATCAGAATCAAGTATTGGGACTAACCGTTTTAGAAACGATGTTTGAGAACCACTAGTACTATAGTGGACTCATATAATGTGCCACAGCGTCGCCGTAAATCAGTGTCATACATATTCTGAAGAAAACCTGGAGACTTGGCATTCAGTTATTTGGTCTTGTGATCAAAATAAGAACATTATAATGGTGTGTAATACAGAAATTAGATTTAGCCACGGACACGGTTGTCCGTGTATGGACATATTGATCGATGACCCCCGATTCGCTGCTCAAGAAACTAATGTCAACACAGTCTACATAAAGAAATGAGCTTGATTCAGGTTAAAAATCTGCAAAAGTTAACTGCGAAAAATCAATCCAAACCAAACTTTATAATCCAATAATACGTATAGATGTTTAACCCATTCTGGGCGGGAACCCCTTTTGGTGTTTTACCCCCTCAGGCCGGGAACCCATTTTTGGGTTCTGTACAGTATGTACAGTATTCAAAAATGGCCTCAGGCCTAAATGGATTAAACTGAGATTACCCATGGGCTTGGATGTATTAATGTACACTACAGTATCCCTCCGTTTGTTTTGTTTACATAATTACGTTTAAATAAGGGAATTAATTAAAAAAAAGACGCTTTGCTTCTTTTTTTAATGAACTCGCACGCATAACAGAAACACTATATTGTGTAAACAACTTAAGGGGCTAGGGCTGTGAAGCGTTTTACACGGAGACTGACTGACTCGCTAATATGCTATAGCTGTTCCTGTAGCCCTCACCGTAACAGAGTGTGGACACTATAGGATACAGCCACGCACGCACGCACGCACGCACGCACGCACGCACGCACGCACGCACTCACGCACGCACGCACGCACGCACGCACGCACGCACGCACGCACTCCTCTCTCTACTCCTCCCTGCAGTGATGCTTGGGTGTCGGTGGGAGGAGAGAGTTTCTGGGTCAATGGATTTCTGCACTCTCTGCACACACAAGGAATCACTCCTATGCATGCGCGTGTGTGTGTGTGTGCATGCGTGCGTGCGCGCGTGCAAGTAATCATGCATTCGTGCGTGAAGTGATCATGACAGATTTTGAGTGGAAGTTTGAGAGGGAGTTTGAAGGAAGTTTGAAAGGACGTTCGCCTCTTGACTTTGCCCAAGTGTGAGGCGTAAACAGTGATAAGACACCAGCAGCATTGAGAGCAGTTGTCAGTTCACTTACCCTAGTGAGGAGGGAGAGAGAGAGAGGGAGAGACTGCGTGAAAAGAGGAGTTAACGGGCAATTATGGGCACTAGATTTGCCCGTAAACCTCAAGTTTAAATGTGTTTGATTCGATCTAGTGGAAAGGCTATACTCATATTAGTTTCAGATGTTAGCGGCGGTTTCAGATGTTGAGCGGCGGTGGCTCAGGGGTAGAGTGGCTGGATGGTAACCGCAAGGTTGCCAGTTCGAACCCGGGCTCCCCCAGAGTTAGTGTCGAAGTGTCCTTGAGCAAGACACTGAACCCCTAATTGCTCCTGATGTGCTGGTTGGTGCCTTGCATGGTTTCCGTCATCGGTGTGTGAATGTGTGTGTGAATGGGTGAATGTAATGCACAATCTATGTAAAGCGCCTTGGATAAAGGCGCTATATAAATGCACCATTTACCATTTACCAATTACACTGGACTGCGCCATCTTTGATTGTGCACGCGCATGTGTGTCTCCATATGGCCCTCTCAGACGGCATGTCTGGTCAAAACAACGCTTATTTCACGGAGCCTGTCGGTCGTAGTAATGGTGCCAGGCCAGTACTGATCATGCTCCAGGCAGACGTTAACAACCGGTATAGAGACAACACACATACACCATTAAGCTGACACAACATCCGGTCGCGGTGTTTTGGATCTTCAAAAGAAGGGTTGAACGGGGCGATATCCTGGCATGTTATTAATTAATCCCGGCGGAAATCGTGTTAAGAAGTAGTGAAAAAACGTGTTGTGAGCTTGTAGATCAGCTATTTTCACTATAGTGTGGATCCCGGGCAAACGTCTAATCTCTCTTTTGGGTCTCGACCTGACAAGTGTGGGAACCACTGATGTAAAGTAATTGAACATGAGTAAATGTACTTCTACAGGGGCTAAGTATAAATACACAGGATTAAACCCAATATGGGGGTGCATGGGGGGGGGGGGGGGGGGGTGTATTTTTGTGTGCATATTAACATTGAGAGCCCACGCAAAACTGCCCAAAAATCACTTTCACCTAGAAAATCCATTCACATTTTTTATAATTCAGCTGACTGTGGAGACACATGCTGGAACTTTTTACTTAGAAATGTTTTATAGTTTGAGTTATTTAATTTAAACGCCAAATGCATTCTCAATGGCGAAAACACAAACTTTGGCACCACGTATCAAAAAAATAATAATCATTGTTTTGATTTTTTTGAATAAAAAATAAATAAAAAAAAAATAAAAAAAAAATATATTTTTTTTTTTCAAAGACGTCCACAGACGTCTTGGGCTATGCACGTGCGGTAATACCAAAGACGTCCACAGACGTCTTGGGCACAAAATGTGTTTAAGCGAGAGACATGCACACGCTGAACGACATGGGTGCCTACATGTGTTTGTTTATGTGCATGTATACTGTATACAGTGATGGCACATACACTGTATGCCATCGTAATAAAATCTCCTAGTTCATCTCTGCATGCATATATCTACTGATAGTGTGCGTGCGTGCGTGCGTGCGTGCGTGCGTGCGTGCGTGCGTGCGCGCGCCGTGCATGTGTGTGTGTGTGTTTGTTTAATTTGGTGTCAGCCTATTTATCGGTTTCCTCACCATGAGTCAACGGTGTGGTTTTCCACCCTAAGGACATTCACATGCATTAATTTATTTAACCTTTATTTAACCAGTAAAAACACATTGAGACGGCGTCTCTTTTACAAGTGTGACCTGGCCAAGAGGCAGAAATAAAATTACACGTCAATATACCACATCGTAAATGTCACATTTCGGAACAGCAAATAAAACATCCATGAATCATGATACACCTCGGAGTACCTATTAAATACAACAAATCACCAAAGTGCTAATCTTTAATCTTTCTCATGCATATGGACAACACTGCTCTGCCTGAAAGGAGGGGTGTGTGTGGTAGGGGTGGAACGATAGATTTTAACAGCGATACGATACGTATCACGATACATGGTTGACGATACGACACATGGACGATGTTGGTTCATTATGGCGATACGATACGATACAATGATTTGAAATCGATACGGTAACTATTTAAAATACATTGACAAGTCATTAAACCCCTCTTTTTCATTTTCTTCTAAAAAATGCTAAATACCACACACAAAAATGTAGTATTGATACAATCAGATTAATTGCATAGCAAAACGATTCGATACCGATTATTTCCATTGCAAAACGATACGATACATATAGTCAATGTTGCTGTTTTCATTTCGATATACTTCGATTCTTGAAATTAAAATCAATTTTTCGATGCAGTTACAATATTGTTACACCCCTAATGTGTGGAGACTGGAGAGAGAGAGAGAGAGAGAGAGAGAGATTGATTTTTAAAAGCTCTTTATTAAAACTTTCCAAATCAGCTCATCTCGTTACAGAAAGGTAAAAAACAAAAATTGTTCCACCCTCAAACAGCTACGCAGTACATGAATAAGATACAGAGTATTTTTTTTTTTTTTTTCCTTTTCTTTTTTTTTAAAAACAAAGGACCAACTCTCCCTCTTCCTGTGGTAAGCATAACACCCCCCCAACAGCCCAAATATGAACAAAACCTTCCATATTATTTGTTAGCTTGTAATATGCATGTTCTACCCTAAGTCTGGCAGCCACCATCCCCGTTAGGACTTGCACTGGATCTATAGACCCAGCCCCCTTTAGCTTGTTCCTTCTGGTGATCCAGATCGCGAGCTTTGCCATACCAGACATGAAGTTTAACATTGTATGCACCATCTTCCTTGCTGCAGCATACTTTGGACCAAAAATAAATTTCTCAAAAGAAAAATCTTCGCCTAGTCCTAAAAACCACCACTCCAACAACTCAAGAACACTTTTTAACCTTGTACAATTAGTAAACAAATGTGCAAGCGTTTCTGGTTGTGAACAGAAAGGACAGCCCTCCCCTGTGCTTGGATCCAGGTGTGTCAGGTGTCTATTAGTGGCAATGGCCCCATGCACAATCCTCCACTGGAGGTCGGCCGCTCGTTTGTCGATTGGCCTCTTGTACAATGACCTCCAACAACCCTTAGGGGAAGAGTCCGGGCCGAAAACCCCAGCCCACCTTGATGCTCTGTACCCCGTCAACGAGCGTGCATGTGAGACCTTAACACAGATGTGATAGGCCTCCTTTTTTTCCATCTCACTGAATTGTCCCAGTTTTGGGGTTTTGAATGAGAGAAGTTGGTCCTCCCCCTCCTGCCACTCCCCAACAGCCGGAGTGACAGTTAGAGATGGGAAACTGTACACACAATCATCATCCCATTGATCAGAGTTGTCACGGTTTTCAGCAAACACTCTTAGGGGCTCCGATAAGGAACCACGGACCTCTCGAACTATCCTCGACAAGAGCCTTGAGGATCTGATGTTGGCCATCTGCCCCAGCACATCCACGGATGTCTGTGTGGCTTTCAGCAGGTGCCCCAGCTTGACACAGCCTGCCTCTCGTAGAGCAGCCCTCAGACTGGGTGATGACAGCGTTTCAGTCTTTAAAAAGTCATTGAAGAACAGTGGTTCCTCGAAAATCCACATCCCAGGTATGTCACCAGGGTCCCTGGAGGCCTGAAGAACCTGCCACGCTTGAAGGACTGAGACATAGAACGGTGTAAGTCCTGTAGTGTCCGCCTCGTTCAGGTTCAATAAGAACAGCTGTTTGTCGTAGCCCAGGCGACCGGCCTTCTTTAATATTAGGCTGGCTGTGCCCAGCCACCTTGCCCCACAGTCATACAGCAGTCTCTGGCCTGCTTCAAGCCTGAAAGCAGACACTCGCGAGGAAATGTCTATTAAGCCTTGTCCACCTTCCTCCACTGGAAGGTACAGAGCTGCAGCCCTTATCCAATGCTGCCCGGCCCAGAAGAAGTCGACCAACAATCTTTGCACCTCCTCTATTAGGCCCCTGGGTGGAGGTAGAACAATCAGTCTGTGCCAGAGCATAGATGCAACTAAGTTGTTCACGACCAAGACCCTCCCCCTAAAAGATAGCTGGGGTAGGAGCCATCTCCACTTTGACAGCCTGACACGCACTTTTTCCAGCACTCCCTCCCAGTTCTTTTCCTGATATTCTGCCGCACCTAAGTGAACTCCCAGAAACTTCATCCCCTGCCTTCCCCACTGTAGACCTCCGGGCAGGTTGGGAACCACCTCCCCTCTCCAGTGCCCCACCTGTAGGGCCTCACACTTCCCCCAGTTCACCCTAGCTGATGAAGCTTTTTGATACATGTCAAGGCATTTTTTTATTCCTTCTATATCCCCCTGGTTCTTAATAAAGATGCTTACATCATCAGCATAAGCTGAGACAACATAAGGGGGACTTTGGGTCATTCCGGGCAGAGATAAGCCATTAAGAGTGCTCCTGAATTTACATAAAAGTGGTTCTATAACAATGCTGTAGAGCTGACCGGATATGGGACACCCCTGTCTGATCCCCCTGCTGACTGGTATAGGTCTGCTCAACCCACCTCCCACCTTAACCATGCAGCTTGCATCCTCGTACAGCAAACCTATCCATTTTATGAAACTCTTCCCAATACCAAAGCCACTCAAGGTGGAGAAAAGATAACCATGGTCGACTTTGTCGAAAGCCTTCTCCTGATCAATTGATAAGACCCCAACATTTATGTCATGTGACTTGCAAACCTCTAGCACATCCCTAATTAAAAACAAATTGTCCATAATAGTCCTTTCTGGTACACAATAAGTTTGGTCTGGTTGTATTAATACACCTAGGTGGTCCTTCAGTCTGTTGGAAAGTGCCCTGGAGAGCACTTTGTAGTCCGAGCACAGTAATGCTACAGGTCTCCAGTTCTTTAGGAGGGCTAGGTCTCCCTTTTTGGGGAGGAGCGAGAGAACTGCTCTCCTGCATGAAGGTGGCAGGGAGCCGTTTTTATAGCATTCCAGCATTATTCCATGAAAGTCATGTCCCATACATTCCCAGAAAGCCTTGTAAAACTCAATGGGCAGCCCGTCTACCCCTGGCGCTCGGCCAGCAGCTAGCTGTCCTACTGCTGTGGTCAGTTCTTCATAAGACAGGTTCCTATCCAGGTCAGCTCTCTCCCTGGGCGTGAGCTTGACTAGACCTTCCAAAAGTTCTGACTGGCACTGCTCCTCACACGGCTCCGCTCCGAATAGAGCTGTGTAGAAGTCAACAGCACATCTCCTCATCTCACCAGAGTCTGTAGAAACCCTGCCATCTGGCAGTCTTAGACAGGACATCTGCCTCCCCTTTGCTTTCTTCTTCTCCAGGTTGAAAAAGAACGAACTTGGAGCATCCATGTCCTTAATTGTCGTATAGCGAGCTCTAACGAGAGCTCCCTTCACTCTCTCCCTCATAAAGGAATTAAGCTCCAGTCTTTTTTTCTGAAGCAAAGTCTCATCATCGGAACTTGTGTCAGAGTGTAGTCCACTTTCAATGTTCTTTATTTCCATTTCCAATTTATCCATCACATCCCTAGTGTTAGTTGTAGTGTAAGATGTATACTGCTGGCAAAGAACACGGATTTGGGCTTTCCCTATTTCCCACCACATGCTCAATGACTCAAAGTCACTTTTTTTCTGAGTCCAAATTGACCAAAAAGTTTTAAAATTCTGACAAAAGGTTGTATCTTGCAACAGTTTTGTGTTGAAGTGCCAGTAACTATTAACTTTTTCTCCAGAAGAAAGACTCAGACATACAGTAGTTAGATGGTGATCACTGAACCCCACTGGACTAATACAACTACTAGTCAGCTGACCTCTGAGCCCTTCTGATATGTATATCCTGTCCAGTCTAGCTGCACTCACCCTGTTATCCACTATCTTAATCCATGTGTACTGCCTTGCTTTTTCGTGTTTCAATCTCCATGCATCTACTAATTCTAAGTGGCTAATTGTGGTTTTCAAACTGACTGATGACTGTAAGTGCGGCTCCTCGCTCATACGGTCGAGAGTAAAATCTGTCGTACAATTCCAGTCACCGGAAACAATTTTGAGGTCCTGATTCATGGCTAGCCCGTCTTTCAGTTTATTGAAAAGAGTTATTCTCTCTGAACCTTGGTTAGGGGCATAAACATTGACAAAGCAGAACACACACCCCTCAACTTCTGCTCTGACCACTGCCACCCTCCCCTTTACAAGCTCTTCTTTAGATAAAATATTCACATTTAATTTGTCTGAAAAGAGAACTGCAACGCCTCCACTGACATTACTACCATGACTTAGAAAAGAGGAGCCTTTCCAAAACAGGCCCCAGTCTACTTCATTTTCCTCATCACTGTGAGTTTCCTGCAAAAAGAGCACATCAATTCTCTTCTGCTCTACTATCTCTGCTATTAGAGCCCTCTTATGCCTGTCCCTCCCTCCATTCATATTCAAAGAACCTATCTTAAGCCCCCCCATCAGAAAACAAGAGTGCAGAGAAATAGAGATCAGTAGAAACAAGCTCAAGAGTGAGCAAGACCCCTTGTGATGCATGATTTACTTTTTTTTCTTGAGGGCAGCAGCCCTCTTTCCTGCCCTCTTTGTGGGTGCTTCCACTACCTTATTCACAGAAGTTACAAACTTCCTCAGACGAAACCTCTTTCTTTCATCCAATAAGTCAGTCCCAACTGTTTTCTGTAAGACATTAACACTCCTTATGAACTTTTCTATATTAGGAAAGTAGTCATTTACTTTAACAGATTTCCCAAATGTCTCATCCAGAAAATCGTTTATTTCATCCAAGGAGTAAAACTCGTTTTTTCTCCCCCCCTTGGATTCTTTTTCAGTTTCACTTTCTGGCTCACTTTCATCATACTCCTCCTCTTCCATCTCCATTTCACTGTTCTGCTGACTGTTTGACAAGGAGGTGTTGCCTCCTCCTGTCACTGCGCTACTACTAGGCACTGACAGTCCCTCCTCTGAGGAGCTTGTAGAGGCACCTACATTGGCGCCATCACCAGCATTAGCCACGTCCGCTTCAATTTGCGAGTGTGTCAACTGTGAAGACTGACTCACAACTTCAGCCTCATCTGCTGATCCTTGTGTCTCATCAATCTGTTCTATCACTGGCTGCTCATCTGTCACGCTAACAACATCATCCTGTTCTACCGCTGGCTGTTCGTCTGCCGCGATAATAACATCATCCTGTTCTACCGCTGGCTGTTCGTCTGCCGCGATAATAACATCATTCTGTTCTATCACTAGCTGCTCGTCTGCTGCGCTAACGTCATCATTATCAGGGGGCGGGGCCGCAGCCGCGGCTGCCCTCAGTGCCCTGGCTATAGCCTGCCTTGCTACGGCTGTAGCCTCGGCTCTTTGTTTTCGCGGACACGCAAGACGCTTATGTCCAAACATCCCGCACTCAAAACATCTCATGTTGCCACCGTTAGCATAGACCATATAATGACTGTTGTCATATTTCACTTTGAATGACACCTCCAACTCCTGTGTAGGAGAGTCGAGGAACATGTATGCTTGTCTGCGAAGTGAGTGGACATGCTTTAGCTTCGCGTCTTTACACCCGAGGCTTACAGCCTTGAGTGGGCTGGAGAACTTGCCAAAGCGTTTGAGTTCTTGCTCTAACAGCTCGTTTGGAATAAACGGCGGTACACCTGAAACTATAATTCTCGTAGAGGGTGCATACAGCGGGGAAACCTGCACAAACAGGTCACGTATAAACACGCCGCTCGCAACAAGTTGATGCACATATCTTTCCTCTTTCACAAACACGATAACACCTTTATTCATGCGCGATGCATATTCAAGGTTAGCGTGCTCAATCAATTCTCCGACAGCCAACAAAACCTCTTCCACCATAACATTAGGCTGAGGTACCAGCCGAACTCCATGCTTAATGGACAGAGACGGCGTCCCTTGAGACGCCATCTCCCCCCCCAAGCCTCTTCCCAAGTCACGCCAAACAGCCGAGTAACTTCACAATCCAGCGAAATAACGAAAAGGATAACTTTACCTGATCATGCGAAAACCAACAGAAAAGGCCAAGTAGAAACAAAAAGTAGAATCCAAGAATGCAGGCCTCTCACTCACGCATTCACCCCTCACAAACTCCCCACCCGTGCTCACAGCATCCGCTCAGAGAGAGAGAGAGAGAGAGAGAGAGAGAGAGAGAGAGAGAGAGAGAGACCATGCCTCCATGCTTGGCACTGCAAGAGGTGTTGACATTGTTGAGTAATTAGCATTTAAACACACATGCACACACACACTACTGATGAAGGCAATATACTGCCAGTTTGTTCAGGCACTCGATCCGCTCCCAAATCTAATCTAATCGATATATTTTGGGCTCCAAAACTAATCTTCTGACAGGCTCCATGCACTCCTGAAACATGGCGCTGGCTGGCAATATAAGCTAAGATAATACTGAACATATTACAGTGCATTTACACTTGATGGTAACGTGCACGTCCCACGCACGAGGCCTCAATCTTCAGATTGCCGAGTGGACAGAAACCTTTAACCCCTGTGTCTCCCCGGACGCCCCAAAGCTATAGAGCTTTATCAGTTATTTAAAGGTGTGGTGCAATGAAAAATACGCATTTTATTGTGATGTTTCACCCTGAAAAGGCAAGCTTTATACTGATTTCGAACCAATCAGAACGTCACATCCCCTAGGCCAGGGGTGGGCAACTTTGACGATGGAGAGGGCCATTATATTTCCACACTCACTCCCTAGGGCCATATATTACTGTCGAGCAAAAATAGCCGATCTACAAGCTCAAAACGCGTCGCGCTGCGACGCGTTTTGAGCTTGTAGATCGGCTATTTTTGCTATTTTCAAATTGAAATCTTGAATTATTTTTTTGCTATTTTTGAATTGGAATCCTGAGATCAAATGCCTTTAATTATACTTGTGTTGAGCAATGAGCTACTAATTTAGACTGAAGTGTAATTAAAGCGGGTAATGTTTGCATGTTGTGGAATTGTAACAGCTGAAACCAATATTATATCAGTATTCTGACATTAACCTGAGGGCCACATTAAGTGAAGGTGGGGGCCGTATGTGGCCCCCGGGCCGCCAGTTGCCCACCCCTGCCCTAGGCTATGGGACGTAGTTCTGCTAAGCACACAGTACATGCAGATCTGTTTGTAAACAAAGTCACAGAACGACAGGGAGCACAGCTCATGGATTATTTCTACCCTATAATGTTTTCAGATACATATTTTAGCGTGCTGCTGAAGTTTAAACCCAGTAATACACCGTCTGGATTTCATCTTGAATGGGATTAAAAACGGAGGATTTCTGTAATCAGTATAGCAGCTGTGTTTGGACAGACGCGCAGATATTGGAATGGTGAAATTGGAGGTGAATATAATCAAGCTTCATGTGTACCTCTACATCATCACGCATAACGTCATGCATTAGTCATTATTAATATTGGATTTGTATGGGCTTTTGATATAAAAATACACAAAAGTGAAAATTATCCCATTGTTTTGGCATCCATTGTTAGGTATGACCATATGATGACCACGGATATGGTCTAAAAGTGTGAACCAATTTGTGCGTCACGACTCGAGTAAAATTCCCATATTCTTTTTGTAGCCCAGTCTACAATTCATCCCTTAATTCATTTAGACTACTGGCTAAAATTCATGTAATATATAAATAGGTTTAAACATTATTCTAAATAAACCTGAATGCATATGGTTTAAATAGGGTCAAATATATGGAAGAAGCCATGTATTAAAATAGGAAACTAATTCACAGTGCTTTGAGTTGAAACATTGAAATGAGTGCATTAGGCCTTTAATGCATAGTTTGTTTGCATTGTACATTGCCCAGCACATGGTGTGCAGGCACACAACCTATCTTGTTAGCAGAAGTTGTGTCAATCTTGTTTTCTTTTGTTTTTGATTTGTTCATGCTTAATTGACAGCCAATCAAGAGTCCAGTCTCAGGTGGAGGTGGGTTCTCAGAGCCAGCTAGGGAACAGGTGTTCTAAATCAGCCCAAAAGCCTCTAATCAGTCATTCTAACAGAGACAGGCAGAGTGTGAAGAGAGTTTGTAACCTTGGTTGACGACCAGTTATCCTGTTTGGTGTGAACTTTATTGATCTACAAGAGGTAAATATGCCTGTGTAATGTTTCTGTGCTGTAACTAAATGTTGGAGTGTAACAGTTAATGTGTATGTATATTGTGACTAGCAATTAGCATTTTCACAACATCACATGGTTTTGTATTATGTTGTAAATGCATAGCTTGGCATTCTAAGTGATTGGTTTAAGTACAAGCTACAACTATCTCTTCATGATGTAGTATATGGACTTGTTGCTTAGCTGATTTATTTGCTTCAGGACACTGGCAATTGTGAGCATCACAGTTCCATTGGAACACACTGCCCTGCTGAAGAGTGGCTGTCTCTACTGTTTCTTCTGGAGTTTGTTCTCCTGGAGTGTTTCATCGCTGCTGTTCCCTGTGCTGCATTCCCACCATCACGCAGCTAACCCTCACCATTCCCCCTCTAACATTATCCCTGGACTCGTGAGTACTGTACATGAGCACGTGCATTTTTGTTTTATGCTTGTGAAACAAGTGAAGCGGCCACTACAGTTTGTAGGCCACAACGCACCCAAGCCACGACTCAGGCCTGCAACGAGCGTTCGGTTAGGGTCACTAAAGAACTTTAAGTTGCAAAGTCAGGTGTGTGTGTGAGTGTGCGAGTGGGGCCCATAACTGTATGTGATCTGTTGTTTACCATTTCTGCAATTATTCACATTCTGAATCCTTTTTATTTTGTTCTATTTCTACTGCATTGAGAGACATACATTGTGTTTTGGTGTTAATAAATACCCCTGTCTATGCTAGGTATTTAACACATTCAGTGCCTAAGACGTGATCTTGTTGTGTCATAGCTCACAGATAATTCATGTTCGGTAATGAAACAATTCATGTATGGTAATGATATAATTCATGTTGGGTAATGCTTGTTTAAAAGGTAGTTAAAAGCAAGTAAGAAGGTAAAAGCATACTTAAAGGTGTATAAGGTAATTATATTCTCTAACTTTATTTAGAGGCACCGTCAACTGAATTAAAATTACATGAGTACAGAGTTAAAAAGGTAATAAGTTAGACTACAGGTAGTCGCGCCAGTTCATTAAAACGAACTCAGGCCCCACCCAGAGTACTACTACACAAGAAACCTCATAGCTACCTGGGATGGGTGTTACACATTGGAGGCACTGCTGAGATGATTACCAACATTAATTGAGTTAAGTGACACACAAGTAAAAGAACAATTTTAGTTAGTGAATAATTTCATAACCTAAACACTCGTGATAATTTAGTTTTAGCACGTTGCAAGAATGGCAAACCAAACGAGCAGTCCAACACAGTCAGATTTAGTTGATTGGTGCAGGGGAGAGCTATTAGATGTAAAACATGCCCTCTTAATATATGGCGTGCCAGAGGACACTCAAATAGCTGATATGGAAGAAACAGTAGAGACTGTCAAAGCCTTGGGCAAAGTCAAAGTGAGGGGCAAAATGTTTCGTTCACAACTCGGATCCCTAATGGTGCTATGTGAGTGCCGTGAAGAGATAGACCCCACCAAAATTCCCCCAGAGATTACGCCAATAGCGGGTGGGAGCACTTGGGGTACGGTGCACTACATAGAAGCTACAGGCAGCCCAGATGAGTTTACAGAGAAGTTAAACAAGCTTCTCCAGGACGAGGGGAAAACAATGGATGATATCCAACAACTATGCACCCCCAGTGCACCGGGGCCCAGCAACATTGAGTCCATTATACGTGCAGTGGGTGATGTATGGCGCAGAACCAGTAAACCGACAGACAGCCATGGTTATAGACGTCTGAGGACATTCTCCGGAGTCAGTCCCACTCCAACAGGAGAAGAAGGCCTAGACCTCTGGCTGGAGCAGGCCAAAATACTGGTTGAGGAGAGTGAATGCTCCGAGAAAGAGACACGCAGAAGAATACTTGAGAGTCTCAGAGGTCCCGCCTTAGAGATCATTCAAGCTGTGCGTATGACTGATCCTGATGTTTGCCCCATGGATTACATAGAGGCCATAGAGAGCATTTTCGGTGTGACAGGATCAGGTGAAGACCTTTACTTCGCGTTCAGATCCCTCCGACAGCACCCTGAGGAGCGTTTGTCTGAATTTCTGCCAAGATTAGAGAGGTCCCTTCACAAAGTAGTGCAAGGAGGTGGCCTCCCAGTTAGCGCAGCTAACAAAGCCAGAGTTGAGCAGCTTATTAGGGGTTCGACCTCTGACCTTCTGTTACTTCAGTCCTTCAAGTCCTTGTGTACCTAGATGACATAATTGTCTTTGGAAAAACACTCGAGGAGCACGAGCAGCGTTTACTCAAGGTCCTAGACAGACTGGAAGAAGTAGGCCTGAAACTCTCCATTGACAAATGTCAATTCTGTCGGCCTAAAGTGAAATATGTGGGCCACATTGTTTCCGAGTCCGGAATCGCCACTGACCCGGAGAAGGTGGAAGTGGTGAGGCATTGGAAAGAGCCCACCGATCTCAAATCTCTAAAGTCATTTCTAGGCTTTTGCGGCTACTATCGCCGTTTCATTGCCAATTACTCTGTCACTGTTCGTCCGCTTACCGAACTCACCAAAGGCTACCCACCAACTCAGCATGAGAAGAAAGGCTGGAAGGAGAAAGACCCAACGAAGACCTACTTCAAAGAGTCAGAGCCTTTCGGAGAGCGTTGGGATGATGCCTGTCGTGATGCCTTTCACAAGATCATTGAGTGCCTGATTAATGCCCCGGTGTTAGCCTTTGCCGACCCTTCTAAGCCCTACATCCTGCATGTAGATGCTAGTATGAATGGCCTTGGCGCCGTGTTGAACCAGGAGCACCCAGATGGCCTCAGACCAGTGGCCTTTGCCAGTCGTAAACTTAGTGGTCCTGAGACACGCTACCCAATCCACCAGCTGGAATTTCTGGCATTGAAGTGGGCGGTGGTGGACAAGTTCCATGACTACCTGTATGGTGCTAAGTTTACCGTAAGAACCGACAATAACCCATTAACGTATGTCCTTACGTCAGCCAAGCTAAATGCAGTAGGACATCGTTGGCTCGCAGCCCTAGCCACATACGACTTCACCGTCCAGTATCGTCCAGGGCGTCACAATATTGATGCTGATCTATTGTCACGGCAGTACGACAAAGAGGCTAGCGGCTGGACAGACATTCTACCGTCAGGTATCAAAGCCATCTGTCAGCGAGCTTGTGGCAATGAAGCACACGTCAGACTCGTAGAGCAACTAGGAGTCCCAGCAACTGTGGTGCCTGAAGCCTATGCCTTCCCAGTGAACCTAAGCCTAGGCACCATCGACCAGTTGAGCCCAAAAGACCTACAAACAGCTCAAGATCTAGATCCAGTGATTGGGCCTGTAAAGAAGATGATTGAAACTAAACAGAAACTGACTCATACTAAGAGTGATCCCCCTGATGTCGCCTTACTCATCCGTGAGGGGAGTAAGCTTGAGTCACGAGATGGAATACTCTTCAGAGTAACAAAGAAAGTGTCTGGAAGGAAGATTAGACAGCTTGTCTTGCCTGAAAGATACCGGAGCGTGGTGTTAAGATCACTGCACGATGAGTGTGGACACATGGGAGTGGAACGAACCACCGAGCTGATCAAAGACAGGTTCTACTGGCCACGTCTGTCAAGTGAGGTGGAGCGATACGTCCGTACCTGTGGGAGATGCATATCCAGAAAAACACTTCCTCAACGTGCCTCACCACTGAACCAAATCACTAGTGATGGACCCTTAAATTTAGTCTGTATTGACTTTCTACAGATTGAGCCAGATTCCAAAGGTACGGCTAATGTCTTAGTTGTGACAGATCACTACACACGCTATGCACAGGCATTTTCTACCAAGGACCAAAAAGCCATCACTGTAGCGAAAGTCTTATGGGAAAAATACTTTGTGCATTACGGTCTGCCTGCACGGATACACTCTGATCAGGGCAGAGATTTTGAGTCTCGACTGATCAAGGAGCTCCTGTCCATGCTTGGGATCCGTAAGTCACGTACCTCCCCGTACCATCCGCAAGGTGATGCCCAACCAGAGCGTTTTAACCGAACTCTCCTGGCAATGATTGGTACCCTGGACACGAAAAAGAAGCAGTGTTGGAGCCAGCACATCAGTCAGCTTGTACACGCGTACAATTGTACTAGGAATGATGCTACTGGTTACTCTCCATATTGTCTAATGTTCGGGAGAGAAGCAAGGTTGCCAGTCGACATCTGCTTTGGAACGTCACCAGACGGAGAGGGTGAGTCATCTTACCTCCAGTACGTCGCTCAGATGAAGAAAGAGTTGCAGAGTGCCTACAAGCTAGCATCTGAGGCCGCTACAAAGAGTCACCTGAGAAACAAGTCCTACTATGATCAGCGTGTCAGGGATTTGCCCTTGGGAGTAGGTGACCGAGTCCTTATACGGAATGTTGGACTCAAAGGCAAGCACAAACTGGAAGACCGATGGAAGCCAACACCTTACGTAGTGGTGAAGAAACTACCGAACCTGCCAGTGTACAAGGTCAAACCAGAAGGCTCTGGTGTGGGCACAGTCAAAACTCTACACCGAGACCATCTGTTGCCCATAGGTTACCTGGTAAGGATGTCCAATCCTCCTGATGATACAGGACCTGTCAAAAGAAAGCCTGTCACGAGATCGCAGCATGCCAGACGGAGTCACAGACCAGCTACGTCTGCTGACAAATCTTTGGAAAGTGACACAGACTCATCGGACGAAGAGTTTGAAACTAACCGTAGACCTCCAGCTATGGATGTGGATGAGATCCGGAGACACCTCTCTACTACCTATCAAGCCCCTGGAGATCCTGAGAGTCAAGAGGAGGAGGCCTCTGAAGCCTCGGATCAATCAGTTATGGAAACTGATGGTGACGAATCCCCTGAAGGCACAGCACCTTCTAGTGATAACGAGGAACCTGCTGAAGGAACTGAACCTTCTAGAGAAGCATCTGATGCAGAAGAGATGATTAATGATGCTGTGGAAGACACAGAGCAAGATTCAGAAGAAGTAAGCTCAGTCCCTACACGTGCTACAAGGAGTAAAGCAGCTCCTAGTATCCGAAAGTCCCACAGAGAATCTAAACCAGTCATACGATTGACTTATGATAAGCCTGGTGACCCATCCAATGAACCAGTTACCATCATGCATCATGGGATGGTCATTCAGTTCAAGTTAAGTCCCCAAGACAACAGAAAATCAGTTAAGAAGTCTAAACCGAGCCGGATGTCATCTGATGATGATAGAAGGAAGCACCCTACCAAGCTGAAGAAGAAAGGTGTCAGATGAGGGCATCTTGACAGTCAGAAGGGGGAGGGTGTAGCCCAGTCTACAATTCATCCCTTAATTCATTTAGACTACTGGCTAAAATTCATGTAATATATAAATAGGTTTAAACATTATTCTAAATAAACCTGAATGCATATGGTTTAAATAGGGTCAAATATATGGAAGAAGCCATGTATTAAAATAGGAAACTAATTCACAGTGCTTTGAGTTGAAACATTGAAATGAGTGCATTAGGCCTTTAATGCATAGTTTGTTTGCATTGTACATTGCCCAGCACATGGTGTGCAGGCACACAACCTATCTTGTTAGCAGAAGTTGTGTCAATCTTGTTTTCTTTTGTTTTTGATTTGTTCATGCTTAATTGACAGCCAATCAAGAGTCCAGTCTCAGGTGGAGGTGGGTTCTCAGAGCCAGCTAGGGAACAGGTGTTCTAAATCAGCCCAAAAGCCTCTAATCAGTCATTCTAACAGAGACAGGCAGAGTGTGAAGAGAGTTTGTAACCTTGGTTGACGACCAGTTATCCTGTTTGGTGTGAACTTTATTGATCTACAAGAGGTAAATATGCCTGTGTAATGTTTCTGTGCTGTAACTAAATGTTGGAGTGTAACAGTTAATGTGTATGTATATTGTGACTAGCAATTAGCATTTTCACAACATCACATGGTTTTGTATTATGTTGTAAATGCATAGCTTGGCATTCTAAGTGATTGGTTTAAGTACAAGCTACAACTATCTCTTCATGATGTAGTATATGGACTTGTTGCTTAGCTGATTTATTTGCTTCAGGACACTGGCAATTGTGAGCATCACAGTTCCATTGGAACACACTGCCCTGCTGAAGAGTGGCTGTCTCTACTGTTTCTTCTGGAGTTTGTTCTCCTGGAGTGTTTCATCGCTGCTGTTCCCTGTGCTGCATTCCCACCATCACGCAGCTAACCCTCACCATTCCCCCTCTAACATTATCCCTGGACTCGTGAGTACTGTACATGAGCACGTGCATTTTTGTTTTATGCTTGTGAAACAAGTGAAGCGGCCACTACAGTTTGTAGGCCACAACGCACCCAAGCCACGACTCAGGCCTGCAACGAGCGTTCGGTTAGGGTCACTAAAGAACTTTAAGTTGCAAAGTCAGGTGTGTGTGTGAGTGTGCGAGTGGGGCCCATAACTGTATGTGATCTGTTGTTTACCATTTCTGCAATTATTCACATTCTGAATCCTTTTTATTTTGTTCTATTTCTACTGCATTGAGAGACATACATTGTGTTTTGGTGTTAATAAATACCCCTGTCTATGCTAGGTATTTAACACATTCAGTGCCTAAGACGTGATCTTGTTGTGTCATAGCTCACAGATAATTCATGTTCGGTAATGAAACAATTCATGTATGGTAATTATATAATTCATGTTGGGTAATGCTTGTTTAAAAGGTAGTTAAAAGCAAGTAAGAAGGTAAAAGCATACTTAAAGGTGTATAAGGTAATTATATTCTCTAACTTTATTTAGAGGCACCGTCAACTGAATTAAAATTACATGAGTACAGAGTTAAAAAGGTAATAAGTTAGACTACAGGTAGTCGCGCCAGTTCATTAAAACGAACTCAGGCCCCACCCAGAGTACTACTACACAAGAAACCTCATAGCTACCTGGGATGGGTGTTACATTTTCCTATACATTAAAAAAAGATCCCATGAATGAAAAACTAATAAATAAATAAGAAGTAGTGAAAATAGTCCTGAAAAGTTTGGGAACCATTGATTTAACCCATTAAAACCTGAGGCCGATTCCACAAAATGTCTTCCAAATCCTAACGGTTGAAAAACTGTATGTTCAAGGATTTGTCACACATTTTCATGATGACTAAATAAAAAATAAATAAATAGCAGATGTAGAAGCTCATATGCGGTTGCATGCATGCCGTGATCTGTGCTAGCAATGACAGTTGCAATATACTGTCACAATATGGTGGTACTTTCCTTGCACGCACACACACACACACACACACACACACACAAGACACACACTTGAGATCCATCAAAAATGTGAGATCAATCACTTCAAACCAAAGATGATCGTATCACACGGGCGCTTTGAACTGCGGCTGGTGGTAATCTGCTCTGACAGCAGCCAGCAGACCTTTGAACACACGTCACTCTATATACGTCACAGTTCACATAACCCCAATTTATACTTTATATAGCACACAGAATACGTAATTTTCAACAAAGAATCGAGGTGTCAGGCTGACAATCCGTTGTTTTTCCTGGCGAGCGGCGTGGGTCGTACGAAGTCTAAAATAACCCAATAAGACATGAGTCCGATTCTACAAAATCCTAGCAGTTTTCTGAAAAACGTACAGCGTTACTATATCAGTGCTGCTCCAAACGTTTTCGTGTCAAGGACCCCCAAATGTATTTGGCCGCAGACGGTCGACCCTTACCTCAAAATATTTTGTTCCAGGGACCCCCCCCCCCCCCCCCCCCCCAGAAGCAAAGATTCGAGATAAAATTGTCCGCTTTAAAGAATGTATTCAAAGATTTGCACAAAAGCACACAACTTTTTAAAAAAAAAACAGCAGATCTACAAGATCATGGCGCGGCACAAAGTGACGCGATATGAGCTTGTAGATCTGCCATTTTTAAATAGCCAAAGACCTCTAAGATGACAGACGGTTTGAATGGGTTTAAGGAACTCCGTATACTGAGAGCTGTCAATGCCGCGGTGACACCGTCTAGACGCCACAGAGTGACAGCCTGCAGGCGAGGCAAAATAAGTCTTCAAAAACGAGGATGACGGCGTGCGTCAGCATCTTCTCCCGCTTCTCAAACATTGGCACAGGGAGTGTTCCTGATGCCAGTGCAACAGTAAAATGTTGCTTGTCAAAAAATGTGAAGGCCCTGAACATTTGTGTGTGGATGTTAGTTACAGCCAGTTTACTCTAGATGATTACAGCTCGTCTCAGGGCCGTGTAGGTGTACACAAACTAGTGTGGCTTGACGGCTCACTCAGAGCCCTATATCTTGCACGCCTTACCACCTTTTACGCCCAAACTTTTTGGGCTTTTTCTTACTATTTTTAAGTGGTGCAAACCACTTCCTTAAGTGACTATGTGTGTGGGTAGCTGCCTGGCTGGCTGCTTGGGTATGAGCACGAAAACAGCATGGTTGTTTTTCACCACCTGTGCGCAACCTAACACACACATAAACACACACGCACATATTAACTGTTTATATGGTGATTTCAGGTGTGCCAGTACAGTGACAGTACAGTACAGTAGAGGGTACAGTAGAGGGACCGAAACGGTTCATTTCTCAACCGTTTCGGACGCGTTCGGACGCTTCCGTTTCTGGGTGCGTTCCTGTGGGTCTGGAACTCCCCCCCCCCCCCCCCCTCCCTTGGGGACCCCCACACGGAGTTGCACCACTTACTTCACACGGGTGTGATTTTTTACTTTATTAGGGCAGGTGTGGCTCAGGAGGTAGAGCAGGTCGTGCAATGATCCGTGGGTCGGTGCACGGTTCGAATCCCTTCTCCTCGTGTCAAAGTGTCCTTGGGCAAGACACTGAACCGTACATTGCCTCCAATGAGTCAGTTGGTGCTAGCTTGTCACCATTGGTGTGAGGACGCTGGCGTCGACTGTTTGCCGCTTCACCTCCCAATGTATGAATGAATTAACCATTGTAAAGAGCTTTGAGTAGCCTACTTAGAAAAGCGCTATAAAAACGCGATTCTTTATAATTATTACCATTTTGAAAAAGAAAATCTGTAAATCGGCAATTTGTTTCTGAATGAATTCTTCATGTGTAAATGTAGGCTACTTATTTGTTTTCATATGTATCTTTTTATCTTTACCTTGTTCAGGCGTCTTCTCTTGCAAGTGCACCCTACGCTTCTTCAACAGCAGGCGACCAAAAGTCCCTCTGTCTTTCATGCACATAAAGACAGGATCGACCCTCACTCTCCTGTTAAGTTGTGTTGCTCCCGTCAGGGGCAGGCCAATATATCGTTATTTGTGACATCATAACATTGTCAACATAGCTCCGCCCAGCTACAACCCGACTAGAGGTGCAGTCAGCAGAGTGACTCAGAACACCTGACCTGTGTAAGTGTTTTTTTTAATCATTAATGAGTTAGACTTTAATATATTAGCGCCCCTCACTTCACACGGGTGTGATTTTTTGTTTTTACTGGCAGTCTTGACGGAGGGGACGAGATGGTCTGTTTTTTTCTCCACTTTTTGCTTTGGCAATGTAAACATTATGTTTTATCATTCCAATAAAGCCAATTGAATTGAATTGAATTGAATTGAATTGAATTGAATTGAATTGAATTGAATTGAATTGAATTGAATGAGAGAGAGAGACTAATTATTCTGTATGTTTATGTAATACTAGACCTGTACGTGCCCGTCGGCCACCGGCCTACTTGAGAACCTAATAATACAACTTGTCATAGCACCAGTTTATATCTGTCTGTGTCTCTTTTGTGCCCATACTGTATATGGAGATCTGTGTCTGTCTGCCTGTGCCTGAAGTGTGCAAACTGACTGTGAAAAGGTTAAGTAATCAATTGGCAGGTGTGGGGTTGCCATGGCAATCAATTGGCTGAAGCAGAGGCTGGAAATTGAACAGGTGAGGGGGTTTAGGCTGATTAGGCCCACTGGCAGAGCCTGACCAGAGCCTTTTGTGGTGGTTCTGGAGAACCGTGGGTCCGACCAACTCGATACCGGGCACTGCACTCCCTGCGGGGGTGTGGAACGCGTGTGTCGAATTTGAAGTTGGTGGGGCAAACGGTTCTCGAGTTACGTGCATTACAACCGTACACACGTAGACACACACACACATAGACGTCACGTGGCGCATTTATAGTAGGATGAAAACCAAAAATGCTCATTTGCTGCATTGCGCTTGACGCTTATTACATCACTCTCTTTTCTTAAAACCGTGTTCTTGTGAGACAAAGTCAAAGTCATTCCCACAAAGTACTGTATGTCCCTGGAGAAAGCAACGTATACGTTCCCCAAGAGCTCTGCTATACTGCTCTCATCAAACCTCGCCATGCATGTGAGTGAATGACATTGCTACTGTATGGCGACACGCACAGTGTTAATGCTAATCTCACACTGACAGACGAGGTGACTGAGAGACGCCACAAAGGAATGTCGTCCTCAAAGAGACCAACTTGAGAAACTTATAGCATGAAGGATGCCAGTAGTACTCGAGTACTGTACTTATAAGTACAATTCTGAGTATAGCCTTTTTTTTCTCAGAGGCAAATACAATTATTTGAAAACGTTACTTTGTCCAATTTGGGGGTCCTTTGTCAAGGACCCCCAAATTGACACTAAATGCTCCGCGGACCCCCATTTGAAAAGATATGCCAGGGACCCCCATAAGAGAAGACATGCATTAGTCTACGCACCCCCATTTAACGGCATTTCTATCTCTGGGACCCCCAATTTATAAAATCAATGTTATTTTAACTCTGAGAGTGTACAAATGGAACCAAATAGACTCGTTAGGTCATTTGGTTCCATTTGTACACTCTCAGAGTTACAGACCCATAAGGATCCATTTGGTTCCAAACTATCATTTAGCTGGGTCCCCCCTGTAACTCCCTCAGGTACCCCTGGGAACCACTTAGATAGCATTTTATATAGACATAGCACTATATAGTATGTATGTATAGTTCTACAAGTGCTACAAGCTCACAACGCATCGCTTTGCGATGCGTTGTGAGCTTGTGTAAGATCTGCTATTTTCAAAGGATTTTGTACATGTGGTATACATTTGAAAACTTGTCAAAGGGGACATTCTGCATACTTCTGCATGTGGTACGGACCGTACGGTAGCTACGCTTATATTTTGATGCCAATACAATGTGAGCACTTCTACCACAGACTACTAGACACAGACATATACCGTTGATGGAAACTGTACAGTATATAAGTCAAGTTATGAGATTAGAACAACATAGAGCGAGCAGGAGTTTCATGGGCAAGAGAGACACAGCAGGCCCGGACGGCCGGCGTAGAAGACATCATAGACGTCTATACAATATCATCAATCATCATATACAATATCATACGATATCAATATCATAACATCCCAATACAGATGACCCCCCATCTGTCTCTCTCTCTCTCTCTCTGCATTTCCTGTCAGTCTACTTTACAGTTTACAGTATCAAATAAAGGCAGAAAAAGGCCCAACAATTTAAATAAAAGAGAGAAACAGGCTCGCAAGACCAAGAAGTATAGAACCAAGGAGTTAGAGGTGCAACAGTTGATCAACTAATCCATTGAATTGCTTATTTACAATTAGGGGGATTTTCTCTCTCTCTCTCTCTTCAAGAGAGACAGAGAAAGAGAGAGAGAGAGAGAGAGAGAGAGAGAGAGAGAGAGAGAGAGAGAGTAATGAAACTAAGTACTAATACGTCTATTCAACATTTTGTTAATTACACACACGTCTTGACGATTTGATTAATCAAAAAAGTTGTCAATGGAATAATTGCTGAGAAACGAGTTGATAGCTGTGCATGGATTACAGAATGACACAACGGGAGGGTGGGGGCGGAGGGGGGGGGGGGGGGGGGGCTGAACTGAACTGCCAAAATCCCATAAACTGTCACTCCTATGAAAGCCACCCTTTCAACACACTCACGTTACCATTTAATCAAAGTCTAGACAGGGAGATTACTGAGAGCTTATTGTTCTTTCTTCTTCATCAGAAAAGTGCCACCATTTCAACAAAAAGCCCCTAATTCGCCCCCAGATGAAGGGGGGGGGGGGTTCATCTGAAATTCATTCTCGCCAGTCATGATCTGCCAAGCAAACCCATTACGGGCGAGTTTTTGGTCAGCAGCCAGCAAACTCCATGTCATCCTGGGCAATAACCACCATCAAATTATTACTGGGTCGGGTGTCTGTAGCGTCTACATCTATAGGCTGTCCCTGCCTCTCCCCCCACCCCCGGTGGCTCTTTAGCACCTTGTAAAATGCAAATAATCATAATTGCATAGCCCAGTGCGGTGTATATATATAGAGCGCACAATGTAGGAATTGAGGACATTTTTATATGCCTGCACCGTTTCTAATTTGCATTTCCACATGGAACTTCATTCATGCGAGGAAAAGCCGCCTCTCGAGTGGAATTATGTTCCGTAACAGCTGTGACCGATATATCTGCATGCCGTATACATGTGACACCGCGGTGTTCGTACAATAATCTGTGGATGTACCGGGGAGCGCTTTGCATTCCATCAGCGTGTGTGTGTGTGTGTGTGTGTGTGTGTGTCTGTGTGTGCACGTGCGTGCGTGTGCGGGTGCGTGCGTGTGTTGAATGTAGTGCACCGCAGGACAAGGGAAGGGTATGGAGTAGAGCTGGGGTCTTCAACAGGGGGTCCGGGACCCCTAGGGGGTCCTCAGAGTTACTACAGGGAGGCTGCCAGATCTTTTCGGTTTGGATGTATTCTGTCAACGCCAGAAAGCAGTTTTTTGCCACTCAGTACAGGCATTCCTGCATAACTTCTGGATATGATGATGACGTCACGTGCATACCCTACATCAGGGGTGGGCAACTGGTGGCCCGGGGGCCACATGCACCTTCACTTAATGCGGCCCTCAGGTTAATGTCTGATATAATATTGGTTTCAGCTGTTTACAATTCCACAACATGCAAAACATGACCCGCTTTAATTACTTCAGTCTAAATTAGTAGCTCAATGCTTCAACACACGTATAATTAAAGGCATTTGAAATTACATACAAATGTTAATTTTCAGGATTCCAATTCAAAAATAGCAAAAAATAATGCAAGATTTCAATTTGAATATAGCAAAAATTACTGCTACGACAGTAATGGCCCTAGGGAGTGAGTGTGGAAATATAGTGGCCCTCTCCATCATCAAAGTTGCCCACCCCTGCCCTATATAGTCCCTATTGTGAGGAGAACTTTAGCTAAAAATAGCCGATCTACACACTTACAACGCCTCGCAGCTGCAAGGTGTTGTGAGCATGTAGATCGGCTATTTTAGGCTAAAGGTGCGTTCAGACTTGGATGGTTAGAGCTGCATACGATTACATACAAAGTCAAAGTCAATGCAAAGACGAGAAGCTGCGTGAGCGCCGCAAACGGGCGCGGCGTGACCTGGCGCATCACAGACGGGATGAACCGAGGCGAATATTTAAATTAAATTCAAGTCTGAACGCACCTTAACCCATTTTGGACTGAGGTCGATTAAAAAAATGGCTTCTAAAATCCTAACATTTTTCTGAAAAAACATGTTTCTATGTGTCAGTGGTGCTCAACCTTTTTCATGTCAAGGATCTCTATTGGGCCACGGACCCCCATCTCACAATATGTAGTTCCAGGGACCCCCCAGAAGCAAATATTTTAGTTAAAAAATTTGCACCACATTTTCACAACAAAAATAGCAGACCTACAAGCTCGTAGCGCGCCACTCGGTGGTGTGCTATGAGCTTGTAGATCTGCTTTTTTTCAATAGCTAAAGTATAACATAATGCTTAAAACACCAACAGGGGTTCCCGCCCCAAAATAGGTTAAGAGGTTTGGTGTAGTAGAGGGGAAAAAGGGCAGGCCAAGTACAGAGCATTGAGACAGACCAAGGCAGAACAAGTTTACAAAGCATTGAGGGTTCAATTAGTTAAATGTATATGAACATACAATATATGGACTGGTAACAGGTTCGGTCGCCCCTTTTCCAACTCGGCCCCCGCGAAAAGTGAAGAACGGTCGCCCCGGAATTTCGAAAAGTGAAGAGCGGTCGCCCAAAAGTCGTGGATATAGCTCGCCCCCAAAGCGTGGATATCTCGCCCCCAAAGTGTGGATATCTCGTCCCAAAGCGTGGATATCTCGCCCAGAAGTGTGGATATCTCACCCCATGTTTATTTCTTTATATTAGAACATTTAGAACCTGCACTCCATGTTTATTTTACCTTATTTCTCATATTAGAACATTTAGAACCAGTTTGTTGTTGTTGTTGTTGGTCAAATGATGCATGGGTAATAAATGGCTCATCCCCCTCCATTGTTCTGGAAATTCCATTCTGGATAGCCATGGATAGCCAATTACCTTATGCATTAACCTGCATCACCTGATGCATTTGTTGTTCCATATAGCCAAGCTATGGACCTGATACACATCAACATGAATCCAACATACACGTGTGAGTGTGACAGTGTACACTCGGTCTTTCTTTTATCTGTATTGTATTGCACTGTATTGTATACTGTATGTTTAGTTTTACTACCATTTTAAGAGCCTGCTCAGGGACTACAGATGTAAATTAGCTTATGGCTAACTCTGGCACATTTACATGGAAGTGAAAACTGAAATGTTGATTAATGAGCATTGTCCCTGCCAAATAAATTAAAAAAAAAGGAAAAAAAGAAAAAAAACAGTGCTGCCAAACCAGTCTATGATTTTCATTAAATACGAAAAGATTTATTCTGCAACACAATTGAATACAATATGTAGTGGGGTGGGAGGGGGGGGGGGGGGTCCCTGCTTCATCTCTCTCTCTCTCAGCTAAGGGGGTCCTTGGGCTGAGACCCCTGGTATAGAGTAGAGACAATACAATGAAGTGGTGCTGGTGTAGTGTTGTTGTTGTTGTTTTAGCGCCAGGCGATTGTATTATTGTTACTTATACCCGGTGGAAACCTTGTACGTTCTAAACACTCGCTGTTCTAGTGGATCCAGTGCACTTATAATTATAGTCGCTAAGTGCTTGTTAATACTTACTTGTTAATATTCATAAAACCCACATGGACAAAGACAGACCACTCTCAACCCGACCCCGTTGTGTAGGCATGTCATTTTAGGTGAAAGGTTCTGCAGTTCTCAAAAACTGAAATGTGCCTTAGAGTTTTGTGAAGGGGGGGTAGAGAGAGAGAGAGAGAGAGAGAGAGAGAGAGGGAGAGAGGGAGAGAGGGAGGGGGCAGTTGCTTGTGTTTAGGGTGGCTCACTGTAGTTAAAGTGACACTTCGGTTGAGATGTGCACTTTCACAAACCCCTGCGGGAGTGCAGAGGGCATGCCAGCCATGCCAGTCGAGTGCTACGCGGGCACACTATATCCTGACACTAAGCACGGCAGACAGACCGGGCGACGTGCCCAAACACATTACAGTCTCTGCTATCTAAAGGTTCAAGGTTATCTTTATTATCCCCGAGGGCCAATTTGTAGCACGGTTCCCACCAAAACCGCATTACAATTTATCATACCTGACGTAAGCGCAATACTCCTTCGATATAGCCTGACGTGAAAATATGCACGGACGCACGCTCGCACACACACACACGCACGCACACTATCTTTTCCCCCTGCAGTAAGAAAGATAAAGTCGCGCCAAAACACGACAGCTTATCCCATTTTGGGCGGGAACCACTTTTGGTGTTAGCATTATGTTATGCTTTAGCTATTGAAAGCTATTCTACATCCTGACAGTTTTCTGAAAAAGCTATGTTTCTATGTCAGTCGTTCTTCGATTTTTCAAAAATAGCAGACCTACAAGCTCATAGCGCGCCACTCGGTGGCACGCTATGAGCTTGTAGATCTGCTATTTTTGAAAAATCTGACATAGAAACATAGCTTTTTCAGAAAACTGTCAGGATGTAGAAGACATTTTTAGAATCTGATCTCAGGTCAAAATGGGTTATACAATTGTGCCAGCAGCATAGGTCATCTGGTCAACACAGAGCTTGAAACCGGTTTGTTTCAAAGCGACACAATGCGGAGGCCTACATTATACGCGACGCAGGGTCGGTATACTGGCTGTAACGTGATGTGATGGTGCAGGACAGTAGCGGGGTTTTATAGAGAATGGACTGAGAGGGAACGTTGTATATTATACTGTATCTATGGTTTGGCCTTTGACACACTGCCATAGAATCATCACGGGCCGATTCTACGAGGGTCAAATGGTCGGACGGGCGCGCTCATTTCCAATGATCGCGCATCAAGCATAGCACCGGCGAGGCGGCGACTACAGCACAGCTGTGGAAAAAATATAGTGCAGACGTCAAGGAGACAGAGAGCGCATGCACACACAATGCCATTCAAACAGCATGCTTCCCAAGGACACAAAGGGAAGGACGTTTACACTACGACAGTGTCCCCTATAACGCTACGATAATATGTCAGCACAAACACTGTGAGAGAAGATCACATCCAAACACAACTGCTGCACATAAATGGCAGTAAACAAACGTTATGCCCGATAACCTTAACCTTAAGCCCGATACATGCACACGCACACACGCACGCACGCACGCACGCACGCACGCACGCACACACACACATCGCAACTGTTCTTGAACAGAGACAGTAATAAATACAGCGTTGGACTTGAGCATCCCTGCCATCTGCACAGCCCTCTCGAACAATCCATATAGACCTTAGCTAGGCTTCCAAATGCAGTAGCCAAGCTGTAAGGCCACATCTTTGAGCAGCTGTACCATGCTGTGCCATGTCCACTTCCAACCTCCCTATAGTATTTAGGGCATGTCTTTATATACTTTGTTATTTGCAATACTGGGGAACTCCAGTCAAGTAGGTACTTTAAAGTGTGTTATTCTTTTCTTTTAAATATATATCAATGTTTACTATCAGACTATGGAGGCATTTAACACTTATCATAACGAATGAAAATCCCTTATTGCACCTTTAATTTGATTACGACAAACAGACGACATCGCCCTAATCTCGGATACAGTCTAGAAAGGAACGGAGCTACTACTGGCAGTAGAAAAGGAGTGCAGGAAGATCGGCCTCAAGCTCAATGCCAAGAAAACAAAGGTAATGACAGTCAACACCGAGGACAAAACCATTGCCACTGCAGACGGGACGGTGCTCGAGCAAGTCGAGCACTTCAAGTACCTCGGGGTCTGGACTGCCTCAACTGAACAGGATCTGAAGGTTCGGAGAGCACTTGCCTGGAAAGCCTTGCACGGGATGAGGAGAGTGTGGAAATCAGACATGGGAGAAGACCTTAAGAGGCGGCTGTACATAATGAATTGCATTTTTATAGCGCTTTTCCAAGTGCTCAAAGCGCTTTACAATGGTTCATTCATTCATACATTGGGAGGTGAAGCGGCAAACAGTCGACGCCAGCGTCCTCACTTCCCACATTCACACACCAATGGTGGCAAGCTTACACCGACCTACTCATTGGAGGCAATGTAGAGTTCAGTGTCTTGCCCAAGGACACTTCGACATGTGGACAGGAGGAGCCGGGATTCGAACCGCCGACCCAGGGATCATTGGACGACCTGCTCTACCTCCTGAGCCACAGCCGCCCATAGCTACTGTGGAGTCAGTACTGCTGTATGGGGCCGAGACATGGACCCTCACAGTACAACAGGAAAAAGCCCTGGATGGAGTCTACACAAGAATGCTACGAATGGCACTAGGTGTCACATGGACGGACCGCATCAGAAATGCGGACCTCTATGGGGACCTACCACGCGTCACGGACAAAGTCAGAGAGAGAAGGATGAGGCTGGCAGGGCACTGCGTCAGGCACCCAGAACTTTAGGCAAGTAAATTGACCAATTTACTTGCCAACCCAGGGCAAAGCCAGGAGGGGAAAGAAGCGTACCACCTATTGTAGACGTGCTGTGGCGCGACACTTGGCTGACAACACTGCAGAGCTCAAGAACCTGATGTTGGATAGGCAGCGATCCAGGAATCCCGAGTTGGTGTTGGCTAGACCTCACTCTCGCAGCAACTAATTTAATTAATTTACCGGCACTTTTTACAAATATATGCAGATTCCACACATCATGGCATAATGTCGGTTCACCACGTCAAAGCCTATACTGTAATATATATATTTTTTACTGTAATCTATTAGTTGTCATTAGTTTACACACGCATCCATGCCTTGGTTGTCCCACATGAGCCGCCACATTCTGCTAAACAGATGTTATGCTGTTATGTGTTTTGCCAAGTTACGGAAAAGACATGCTTTAATTGGCCAGTACAATCACGTTGGTTGGCAGCTGTGCCAAACGCTCACCCAAAACATGGTTTACGTACAGGGCTGAGGGCAGCTCGTGTGGGACAACCAAGCAATGGATGTGTTTGTATTGACAACTAATAAATAACACATTTATGAAAAAGGAAAATCACTTTTGAACGCAACAAAATAGTGTAAAAGCGATTTGCTTATGGACTCCGCTCTATGTTATAGGGCTGCTGGGGAAACTAGAGACGACAGGGGCATTTCTGCTAAATAGACCCCATGGCAACTGCAAGTCATTTGTGATCAATACAAGTAGGACAATGAGCCTATAGGGAACCCCTTTTGGTGTTACACTTTAGCTAGTGCACACTGTGTGTGTGTGTGTGTGTGTGTGTGTGTGTGTGTGTGTGTGTGTGTGTGTGTGTGGCATTATACAAACATGCGTGCGTGCGCACACCTCACCTCACAAGTGTAGTAGCCTATAGTATATTACTAGTATATACTATAGTCTTATAGATCAGGCTACATATATATGCTATTTTCAGAGTATAAATCGCAAACCTAACCTCTAAATGCTTCATTGTAAACTGAAATATTATCACAATGTTAAGTCCAACTCGATCCTCATTCCTCACACTTCTATATTGGGTACAGTACATTTTTGGCCCGCACTAGTACAGTAAATACACGCACGCACGCACGCACGCACGCACGCACGCACGTACGCACGCACGCACGCACGCACGCACGCACGCACGCACGCACGCACGCACGCACGCACGCACGCACGTACGCACGCACGCACGCACGCACGCACGCACGCACGCTCTGGTAAACCAGGGATGCCCTTCGTCTCTCCTTTCTTCCTCTAATCCTGGCAATTAGCAAGAATTAATTAATGATAAAAAAAAAAAGTTGGGTGCATAAAACGTTGACGATGGAGTTCTGCATCATAAGCGCTCAGCTCCCCCTCTCAAGGTACACTGCTCTCTGGCATCTCTACTGATGATAATGCCCGAACAAAGGCCTCTTCACTGGTCAAATAACTACTCCGGTGCACCCACTGAAATGGCCCGGGCAGCTGGCGTAGCGGTAGCGTAGCCGTCCAGGCACCGAGGCTGCTAATGCCGCCTGACAGCGTGTCGTGCGTTCAACTCCCGATCCCGACGACCTGTGCTGTGTGTCACTCCCCTTCTCTCTCTCCCCAGTATCAATAAAAGGCCCCAAAAATTAATCATTAAAAAAGCCCTGCTCACACTTTCAGAGCCTGATAAGGCCACACATACTGTAGCTACAATGCAGGATAATTTATTAAATGAATACCAACGGTTTGACCTGGAAAGGTGTTGTTCAGGGATTGATAACGGGGATAGTCAACAATGGATGGCCAAAAATGCGTGCGTGCGTGCGTGCGTGCGTGCGTGCGTATGCATGCGATGTCCATATTTGTGCAATTTCATATCGAATGTCCCTATAAAAATCCAAACTTAATTGCTTCCTGTCAATCAAATATGCAATGCTACAAACATACATCGGCGGTTTCTTACCAATTTCAACCAATAATATGACGACCTGTCAATCTATTCCACACAGAGCAGTGGTTCGTTATGCTAGACACTAGAAGGGCGTTGCTACTCTGTCGAATGTCAACAAACATGGCAGACTTGACGACGTACATTACATTACAAATGATCTCGCCGTTGACACCAAGCACTAGTTATAGCTATATTCCGATAACTATATGGTTCACTATTGTCTGTTATTTTTGTGTGGTTCCATTGCCATGAGTTGGAAGGATCTTTATTACTCATGTGTATGTCTTTACAATATAGTTATAGTGGTGGTGGGTGCTGTGAACAGTACACAAATATGTTTCTGAACCCATTTGAGATGAGAAATGGTCCTGGACACGGCAGTAACATGAACTTGATTCTGCACGGTTCGCTTGATATTGTTTTTACTTCATGGACTGAGCTGATGTGTTGTTGTCGGGAGAGTCATTTCTCTCTCTCGTTGCAAAGGACCAAGAAACAGTCATGTCCGGGACCTTCTATTAGGTCAATGAGATTCATAATCGTTAAAGACACGAGAGAGTGTCTCCCAAATACATGTAGGTATAAGAAAATGTCTGCCCGGCCTTCGTCAGCATGCCTGCTGAATGCCGGTTCATGCCGAAAAGTTGTTCCTTTGTCCGCTCTGATATTAAATTATTTTGGGAGCTTTTAAGACGGTGTGTGTGGATCTCTTCTTTCTCTAAACGCCAAGTATAACAATTACTTCCAGTCTGTCCTATAATGGAAACTATATTTACGTACCGTTAATATGCCATAAGGCAGTGGTTCCCAAACTTTTTCATGTCAAGGACCCCCAAATCAACATTTATTAGCCCACGGACCCCCCATTTGAAAACATATGCCAGTGACCCCGATAAGGGAGGATTTCTACTGCTCTATAGCAGTGATTCCGAAACATAGAAATTTAATGGACCCCCAGTTTCACACGCATTATGCTACGGACCCCCGATTTAATGGCATTTCTATCTCGGGTACCCCAATTTATATCGTAAAACCACTGTTAATTAAACTCTGAGAGTGTACAAATGGAACCAAATGGACCCATTAGGGTCCATTTGGTTCCATTTGTACACTCTCTGAGTTACAGACCCATAAGGGTCCATTTGGTTCCTAACTATCTCTAATTGTGCAAGGTACCCCCTGGAACTCCTTCAAGTACCCCTAGGGGTCCCCAGACCCCACTTTGGGAACCCATGCTATAAGGTGCTATAAACATAAAACAACAAAAAACGTTCAAATATGGAGATACAAGGTTTCTGCCCGACAACAAACCATATCCATCCATTGGCGTGGGTTTGATTGCGGTGCAGTGAAGGATAACTCAATCAGTTACAAAACAGGAAGTACGTGTGTGGTGTTTATTATGGGATGCTATGATGATGATGATGATGATGCGTTTGAGCTCTGAGCGTGCAGCGCTGCCGCAAGCCAGCTGTGATTGGTCAGGGAGCGAAGCAGGCGTTGAGGGTCGCGACCTTGCAAAGCCACTGCGGGGCCACAAACAAGCATAAATGACGCCTGAGAGACAGAGAGAGAGAGAGAGAGAGAGAGAGAGAGAGAGAGAGAGAGAGAGAGAGAGAGAACTGCAGTGTCATCCCAGACTAAGTGTGTGTGTGTGTGTGTGTGTGTGTGTGTGTGTGTGTGTGTGTGTGTGTGTGTGTGTGTGTGTGTGTGTGTGTGGTGAGATGGGAAGGCGGCACATGCATTTCTCTGTGCATGCAGCTTTGTGTGTACACGTGCACCCAAGAGAATTGCGACCCATATAAGCTACGGACGTGCATGCGTGTGTGCCTCTGTACAGTGTGTGCGTGTGTGTGCGTGTGCGTGCATGTGTGTGTGTTCCCTTAGCAGAGGCGGTTGTGGAGGATGAGGAGAGGGAGGGGGCAGCGTTGAGTGTTCCTCTTACTGAATGATCACTCGTGCCCCCTGGTGGCCGTTTGGAAAACCACCTCTCTCACTATGTAGCCTAACTGAAGTTACATTTGAGTTAGGCCTACAGTGAAAACATGGAGTATAAATAGTCTGGGGGGGGTTTCTGCTTATTGCACCACCTCTCATCCTGAAGGGCGGGGGTCTTTGATCTTAGCTTACATTGAAATTCAAATACCGAAGTTCTAAAACTGCCGAGAGGAGACGACTTAATATAGCTCCATCATTCATAAAGGCAGTGACTGGAATTTAGATGGAATTTAGTTTTTTTGGTTTATTTATTTATGTGTGTGAGTGAGAGAGAGAGTCATTTGACAGGCTCATTGACTGCATGGTGTCAGTCTTTAACTAAGTAAAAGTCCTGCAGAATTCAAAATGGAGGCCTACTTGAGTAAAAGTACAAATGTATTGGCATGACGTAGAAAAAGTAAACATACTTATTGTGCACAATGTCTCATTTCAAGTTTTGAAATGGATGAAAATCATTTGAAAATTGCATATCTACAAGCTCACGATGTGAGCTTGTAGAAAGGCTATTTTCAAATGGCCAAAATGTATATAGGGCTGAAGTGGTTAATGTTAATGCATGTTTTGTAAAATAATCTAAATCTATAAAGTAGAAGTGCAAGTGGAGTAAAAGTACAATATTTTCCTCTGAGATGTAGGCCCAGTGGAGTAGAAGTAAAAGTAAAGGAAATTGGAAATACTCAAGTACAAATACCTCAAAATTGTACTTAAGTGCAGTACTTAAGTAAATATACTTAGCTACTTTCCACCACTGGCCTTTGGTAGCCTGTGGTCAGTGTGGTGAGAAGAACCTGCACTTCACAACTTTACCACACTCACACTGCAGGTTTACAGGTTGAAAACACTCACACTGCAGGTTTACAGGTTGAAAACACTCACACTGCATGTTTACAGGTTGAAAACACTGTCTCACACTGCAGGTTTACAGGTTGAAAACACTGTCTCACACTGCATGTTTACAGGTTGAAAACACTGTCTCACACTGCAGGTTTACAGGTTGAAAACACTGTCTCACACTGCAGGTTTACAGGTTGAAAACACTCACACCGCAGGTTTACAGGTTGAAAACACTGTCTCACACTGCAGGTTTACAGTTGGAAAACACTCACACTGCAGGTTTACAGGTTGAAAACACTGTCTCACACCGCAGGTTTACAGGTTGAAAACACTGTCTCACACTGCAGGTTTACAGGTGGAAAACACTCACACCGCAGGTTTACAGGTTGAAAACACTGTATCACACTGCAGGTTTACAGGTTGAAAACACTGTATCACACTGCAGGTTTACAGGTGGAAAACACTCACACTGCAGGTTTACAGGTGGAAAACACTCACACTGCAGGTTTACAGGTTGAAAACACTCACACTGCAGGTTTACAGGTTGAAAACACTCACACTGCAGATTTACAGGTTGAAAACACTCACACTGCAGGTTTACAGGTTGAAAACACTCTCACTGCAGGTTTAAATGAAATTAAATGAAATGATTACTATATTTACCCAGGGTATCTGGGCTAAGCTCAAGAACTTGTTTCCAGCCAGGCCCTGCTCATAGAACATTTCATCGTAGTGGTTCAGTGCCTTGTTCAAGGGCACTTCAGCGGTGGTCATTTTAACGTGTCGGACCGCTGATTCGAACTGGCGACCTTCCGGTATCAAGACCGCTCCGCAATCCGTTCGGCCACCGCTGCCACTAACAGGTTGAAAACACTCACACCACAGGTTTACAGGTTGAAAACACTCACACTGCAGGTTTACAGGTTGAAAACACTCTCACTGCAGGTTTACAGGTTGAAAACACTCACACTGTAGGTTTACAGGTTGAAAACACTCACACCGCAGGTTTACAGGTTGAAAACACTCACACCGCAGGTTTACAGGTTGAAAACACTCACACTGCAGGTTTACTGGTTGAAAACACTCACACCGCAGGTTTACTGGTTGAAAACACTCACACTGCAGGTTTACAGGTTGAAAACACTCACACTGCAGGTTTACAGGTTGAAAACACTCACACCGCAGGTTTACAGGTTGAAAACACTCACACTGCAGGTTTACTGGTTGAAAACACTCACACCGCAGGTTTACAGGTTGAAAACACTCACACTGCAGGTTTACAGGTTGAAAACACTGTCTCACACTGCAGGTGTACTGGTGGAAAACACTCACACTGCAGGTTTACAGGTTGAAAACACTCACACTGCAGGTTTACTGGTGGAAAACACTCACACTGCAGGTTTACAGGTTGAAAACACTCACACTCAAATGGATGAAAATCATTTGAAAATTGCAGAAAGGCTATTTTCAAATGGCCAAAATGTATATAGGGCTGAAGTGGTTAATGTTAATGTATGTTTTGTAAAATAATCTAAATCTATAAAGTAGGCTGCCAATTATAGCAGAGACACCACAATACTTTGCCAGCCTTTTTGCCTCCTTTTTGGGCATCCCAAGTTGTTGGAACCCTCTAACAACCAGTCTGTGCGTATGCCCTAGGGCGGCTGCCAAGTATAAAGACAAATAGTCTGCACCTATAGCCCAGCTCTGCACACACACACACACACACACACACACACACACACACACACACACACACACACACACACACACACACACACACACACACACACACACACACACACACACACACACACACACACACACACACACACACACACACACACACACACACACACACAGTAAACAAATTGGTGGCCAAACAGCTATTTACTTTTCCAAGGTCAGTGATATACAGTCATTCAACCAGAGGCAGCCTATAGCATGTTCTAAAGCTCTATGGGGAAAGGACTCATGTTTATACTCTGCAGTTATGTGGAATGGGTTGAGGCAGATTCTGCAACAAATCTCTTCTAAATCCTAACGTAACGTGCAAAACATATATGTTTCTTATGTCAGTGGTGTTCAAACATTATCATGTCAAGGACACCCAACATGATATGTAAATGATTGCATTTACATTGCAGCATTAAAGAACCTCCCCCGCCGGTATGATGGTTCTGTTCTGTATACAGTCAGTGGGGACCTCGGGTTTTTGTATTGACCGATTCCGTAACGGGTCTCATGGTCGCAGCCTACGTATTTCCTGTAGGCGGACACGACACATCTGCGGTTTCCCCGCACCAAGCTTCTACTACAGTGAATGGAAAAGTGACTGATGTTAGTCTGCCTCCAACGTTACTCTTTTACCTGCTTTTTACTAACACTAACATTACAAAGATGCCCAGAACATCGGGATGAACCTGTGTAGTTTATGGCTGCTCCAACAGTAGTGGCAAACAAAGTATTAAAGTATGAGGTATAATAAAGTACAGCAGCCTTGTGTTCCTAAAACGGAAAGATTGGGTATTGGGTAAGACTGACTGTATATTTCAGGACCTTTCACTGCTTTGTCTCAACCATTACTCAATGGCTCTGGTCTCAGCCACCGCGGTAGAGGTATTTTGACATTCTTTTTTTTTTTTTTTTAATGTTGCCACTACTGTTGGAGCAGCCATAAACTACACAGGTTCATCCCGATGTTCTGGGCATCTTTGTAATGTTAGTGTTAGTAAAAAGCAGGTAAAAGAGTAACGTTTGAGGCAGACTAACATCAGTCACTTTTCCATTCACTGTAGTAGAAGCTTGGTGCGGGGAAACCGCAGATGTGTCGTCTCCGCCTACAGGAAATACGTAGGCTGCGACCATGAGACCCGTTACGGAATCGGTCAATAGAAGGTATGCACGTGACATCATTGTACCTGGAAGTTATGCGGGAATGCCTACTGAGTGGCAAAAAACTACTTTCTGGCCTTGACAGCCCATTCATCCAAACAGAAAAGTCCTGTCATTAAACAATGTTAAACTCACCAACATTGCAGCTGTACGAAAAGCTTGCCTTGAATTATCCTTTTTCTATCTGCAAAGTTTTTGTTTCATACAAATCCACCATAGAAACGTTATCAGCTACTTTCTGTCAAGAAATGCCCTGCATTTGATGTGTCAGAGTTTGGAAGTGCTTGTTTTCAATAACACAACATTTTGCTGCCTCCTGCATTATGTGACATTTAGAAACAGGTGGTACGCAGGACGGTTGAGTGATTTCCAACAAGCACTTCCAAACTCCAACACTCCATGCTGCTCAATGTTTTTCCACTCAGTCTAGATGAGGGGGGCGTGTCCTGATGGGAAAATCATGCATGTGCATACTCTATTGTTTTTCTGTATTACAGTATTGTTTTGTTGTGGGTGTTGAACAGACCTGGGAAGATGAATATCCTTTGGGACAATATAAAGATTATTATTATTACTACATGGTACTTTATATTGTATTTCACATTCATATCACCCATTCACACACCAATGGCGGAAGCAACGGTAACAGGTCAGCTCGCCCCTTTTCCAACTCGCCCCAGCTTTTTTCCGCCGACCTCAAGCCGACAGCTCGGTGCGGCGGTTCTTGTATTCTTTATTTTGTTTTACTGAGAATAAGGTTAGAAATAAGTTTAGGGTTAGGCATAGTTTTACTGGGGTAAAGTTTAAGAATAGGGTTAGGTTTAGGCATCGTTTTACTGAGGTTGAGGTTAGGAATAAGGTTAGGTTTAACCGTTTAAGCATAATTTACTTATATTACTTTAGGAATACCAGGCCACGCTGTTCCGCCGGCTGTACGCCCAGGGCGAGTTGGTAAAGGGGCGAGCAGTCTCGTATTCGAAGCAACCATGCTAGACAGCTATACATAGCTGCTCATCAGGGGCAGTTAGGGGTTCAGTGTCTTGCTCAAGGACACTTCGACACCTAGCCAGGAGGAGCCGGGGATCGAACGTGGAACCTTCGGCTTTCCAAGACACAGCCACTGCTGCCCCTGTGGGACATTATGTATTTGGCCGCGGACCCCATCTAAAAAAAAATTGTTCCAGTGATCCCAGAAGCAAAATTTGCTTTGTTGGTTATTCAAAAATCTACACGCTCACAGCACATGGGCGCTGTGAGCTTGGAGATCTGCCATTTTGGAATAACCAACACTAAAAGTCTAAATAACACAGATGCTTTCCCGGTTTTAAGTTGATAATTAGCTTCATTGTTAACTTCAATGTCCTCAAAAAAAGAAAGCTGACCAAAGAGCAGCTGAAACTAACCAATCTAGTTGAGATATAAAATAGTTTTCCAGTATTCCTTGTAGTTTGCCATTTGACCTGTCTACAGTGTTACTGTAAAGTTGTATGAACGTACATATGAATAATGAATATATTCTTTCTTACCAGTCCACTCCACATGGCACTCAGTTACTCACACATTTTGCACTTCAAAGATCCACAATCAAAATAAGCTCAACGATTTCTGTGTGTGTGTGTGATCCTTTTGACAGATATGTAAAAATATATGGTTATGTATATATGCACATTTTCAATAAAAACTTCAATCAATCAACCAAATATTCTGGTCATACTATTGGAGCTCCCCAACAGCCTGCAGTATGTGATGATGTCAGGGTGCCTGAGCACCGCGTGTAGTTTGGCCTTTTGTCCAGCAGATGGCATCAACAGTTAAAGTAGGGTGGTATGGTGGATAGTCTAGATCAGGGGTTCCCAACCACTGGTACTAACAGGAGTCGCCCAAAAAAGGAAGAAAAAAGACAAAAGTGGAATGAAATATTTATATTACTATACAGGTAGTTCTTCTGACCAAGCAATTGGATGAAATAGGCTATCCAGCCGTGCTGAAATGAGCATATAACGGCACACCTAGCCGTTAATAGAAGATTTGAGGACGGATTAATCACATTATGAAATATTATCAGTTGTGCTGATTAGACAGAGTTTCGTCAGAGCAGCAGCAGCAAAGTTAGATAGATAGATACTTTATTTGTCCTTTCGGAAATTTGTTTCGTGCACAGCAGTCATCAGGATATACATAAAACATATGGAAACGCACAGTACATAGACAATAAAGAAACAATGCCAACAGAAGGCCACCAGTCATAGTTCCAAGAGGTATCACATCACACTTTATGCACGGAACTGAGATGGGGCCTGCTTGTTCATAAGTCCTATACTTATAGGAACAAACGATCTTGAGGCCCTAGCCTGCAGAGAAGGTACCATGTACCGTCGGCCAGATGGTAAAAGTTGGCTTAGGAATGGAACAAAAACAAAACAATTCAAAGAATAAATGGTTGGGCTGCCCCACTTCTGTCTAGTGTCTACGCTCCTGTATTTTAACATCAGTTGTTATGGTGGTACTTGGAGAGCCAGATGTTTTCTGTGGTGGTATACCAGTGAAACCCCTGGTCTAGATGGAATGGGGTCCACGCGCATAGGGTGGAATTCTTTGTTTAACACCACCTGTTTTTTCTTAACCCATTTTGACCTGAGATCAGATTCTAAAAATGTCTTCTACAGCCTGACAGTTTTCTGAAAAAGCTATGTTTCTATGTCAGTCGTTCTTCGATTTTTCAAAAATAGCAGACATACAAGCTCGTAGCGCGCCACTCGGTGGCGCGCTATGAGCTTGTAGATCTGCTATTTTTCAATAGCTAAAGCATAACATAATGCTAACACCAAAAGGGGTTCCCGCCCAAAATGGGTTTTAATCCTTGAAGCAGGCCTGGATTGACCACAGGACGTACCGTACCAGGCATATGCCCGGTGTGCCGACCCTCTGGTGGGCCGGTCTGGGCCAAATGTTAAATTAGTTGGCTGCTGGTTGTTTATCATTTATGTTGTAGGTCTATACTGTAAATGTGGTGGTGTTAAGGGCTTGGATTTCAAGTATTTGTATGGACCCGAAAAATCCGAAAATGTCCGGGACAAATCTTTGTCTGCATGTCCAGCCTTGCCTTGAAGGGTATATTTTAAGATTCTGTGCAGGTAACAGGCTAAAAGAATGTCCCATGGGGTTAATTTGTAACCCTTTCTCACATAAACCGCAAGATGAAAACAATAGAAACAATCATAAAGTTTGAAGGAAACAAGCTACTGAGACAAACCAACTTTTCTATACAATTCGGAACCAAGGAAGTCATTAAAGTGGATATTATATTATTAACACACTTACTTACTTAACCCATTCTGAACGGGAACCCCTTTTGGTGTTTTAAGAAGTATGTTATACTTTAGCTATTGAAAAATAGCAGATCTACTTATTCGTAAAGGTAACCTTAGTAAAACTAAGCCTAAAATTAACCTTATTCCTTATAAGACTGACTTCATCGGAATCATTATCATCTTGTTTTGTTTTGTTTTGCCTTGTTTTTGCAAACATAGTACTTTTTTATTTTTCATGTCTGTCTCAGACAGACAGACAAATGTACCTGAATAATATTTTTGACCATTTTCACCTAAAATAGGGAACAACCAGGGTGAACGCGGTGAATAAAAATGATAGAGCTGTCAAAATGGACTCATTAAAAAGTTCTCAAGCTAATGCCCAATGGTGTAACTGCTACTTGGATTGGAAACCGGGCCTCCACGTGGGGAAACTATACCGATCAACAAAAGGGGAATACCCGCTTGACCAAGAGAGATATTAGGCTTCCGAAGGCTCCCTTGCTACACTTAAACTACTACATGCAAATGGGGGGGGGGGTGCATGGTGTGGCTATAAGTGATTATAAGGAAACAAGCCAAGCAGAGAAGGCAGCCGTTGGCTGTGTTACCTGCTGCTCTCCCCCTGCTGTTACTAATTAGCTGAATGGAGACTCCGTAAAGCTCAGCAACGAAACTATCTCCCCTATGGCGTCTCCTCCTCTCCGAGATTTAGCTTGGAGATTCAAGTGGATCTTAAGGCGGGATGTGAAGTAAAATAAGTGCAGGAGACTGGGATATACGAACCGACATGAAGCATCTTCTTGTGCTTCTGCAGCTCTCATCTACCCTGCCGCCCATTGTTACTCGTCTTAGATGTTGCCTTTCTTGAGTATACGTCCACGTATGTTAGTGTGGCGCGTCTTCGTGACCGGTGCCACTGGTGGTCACATGACCCCAAGTTCTAGACCTCCATTTCTCCTGCTTTGTTTGCTGATGTTTACTCTACTGCTGGGTGTTACACTGTTGCTCAACTGTATGTCAATATCAAAACAGCCATAAAATAATTTATGAGTTTGTATAGACTACATTGTTAGCAATGTATTACTTGTAGTTGGTCCAATGTCATGATGCTGTACATGCAACTGATTTGCAGATTGCATGACTAGTCTATAAGGTAGGTATCCTTTCAACAACATACTGGCCACAACAGATCACTGAATGAACACAACAGAGCACTGAATGAACACAACAGAGCACTGAATGAACACAACAGATCACTGAATGAACACAACAGATCACTGAATGAACACACCAGATCACTGAATGAACACAACAGATCACTGAACAGGGGCCTGTTCCACGAAACTTGGATTAACTAATCCAGGATTTAGGCCAAAACCAGGCTTTTTAAATCCTGGTCTTTACAGCCTGGTTTATTCTGTTCCACTAAAGCCAAGCGAGGCTTAGAATGGGCGGATTTATCGAGCCAGGATCATAAAGCCTGGCTGAATGCAGAGCCTGGCTTTTTGTTTCTAGACCCATTTGGTGGAACACAGATTTACTGATCCTTCTTCTTCATGGGGTATTATGGCAGTTTGCATCATTAATAGTTGCATTACTGCCCCCTTCTGTATATCTCAGTATCATTACTAATCTATTCAAGACTTACTGATACAAGGACTTAAGCTTCTAAAATAAATACTGCTGCTGTAATTAAAGAGAGAACATACTCTCAACAGTGGATAGACTGAATGATTAACTACCCCAAAAATATAGTTTACATTTTACCACTACTATTAACTTAAAACAGAATTCTTAATATTGTAAGCATAATGATATTGTCGCATTGTGATATTTGGCCATAACTCCCTCCTCTGAGGGAGCTACCTTTGGGGAAGGGCGTGTTGTCCAGACAGGGGCCAGACTGTTGAACTGTGGGTCATGGGTTCAATAGTGGGTGAAACGTTACAATGGTAATATGTTGTAAAACAATGAGTAATGGTAATATTTAGTGGTTTTCACTTTTACAAAAAAATATATATAATATATAATATAATATAATATAATATATAATATAATATAATATAATATAATATAATATAATATAATATAATATAATATAATATAATATAATATAATATAATATAATATAATATAATATAATATAATATAATATAATATAATATAATAATTCTTCTTAAACGTACACTTGCACGACAGCAAACCTATTCTGGGGAACATTCACCAAAAGCAGCTGATCTACAAGCTCACAAGCTGTCATGATGTTGTGCAGCCTATATATTTTGTTTTTTTGATTTTATATAGTGCTTAAATTAGTCCTTTAACTCAGACCGATAAAAATAAGGCAACATAAACCTATAATAATTGAATAAGTGTGGAAAACATCATTGGTTTGTGATCAGTTTGACTGCTTAATGAACAGTAAAGACATCAGGATTAGGTTAAACCTGGCTGTTAGCCTGGTCCGGAGCAGGCTAAGTCCAAAGCATTAGTTTCCATGGTAACTAATGTAGCATCACTTTCATGAAACCGAATCAAGCCTCAACATATCCAGGTTAACTGGTTAACTTAATCTGGCAAGATTAACCAGCTTTCATGAAACCGGTTAATCGCTGATCCAGGATATATTAAGCCAGGATATCTGTTAAATCCCGGTTTAATCTCTAATCCAAGTTTCGTGGAACGGGCCCCAGATCACTGAATGAACACAACAGATCACTGAATGAACACACCAGATCACTGAACAGATCACTGAATGAACACAACAGATAACTGAATGAACACACCAGATCACTGAACAGATCACTGAATGAACACAACAGATCACTGAATGAACACACCAGATCACTGAATGAACACAACAGATCACTGAATGAACACAACAGATCACTGAATGAACACAACAGATCACTGAATGAACACACCAGATCACTGAACAGATCACTGAATGAACACAACAGATCACTGAATGAACACACCAGATCACTGAACAGATCACTGAATGAACACAACAGATAACTGAATGAACACACCAGATCACTGAACAGATCACTGAATGAACACAACAGATAACTGAATGAACACACCAGGTCACTGAACAGATCACTGAATGAACACAACAGATAACTGAATGAACACACCAGATCACTGAACAGATCACTGAATGAACACAACAGATAACTGAATGAACACACCAGATCACTGAACAGATCACTGAATGAACACAACAGATAACTGAATGAACACACCAGGTCACTGAACAGATCACTGAATGAGTACGTACCAGATCACTGAACAACAGATCACTGCAATGAGTATACTCTACTGGTGGTCCAAACTGACTAATGCTTTTACTCACTCACTTACTGTACATACACTACGTTCAGTTTTAAATTAAACCTTTATTCAACAGCTACATCCCATTTTTTAGGGAGACCTCGTCAAGACAGGAAGTATAGCCTGAGCTAATGTGTTAGGTTTCTGGTCTAGAGGGGCGGGTCGCGGCAGAGATTTGCGCACACCCTGATTGGATCTCACCGATCTGTCAGTCACCCCCGGCAAGAGTTTTGTCCAGAACTGTCCTGCATGATAAAGACACATACAGTAGATATAGGCCTATATGGGAGCAGAATAGGGCTGTACCCAGTGGTGGAAAAAGTACTCAAATGTATTACTTAAGTAAAAGTATCAATATTCAATACCGCAATTTAGAAATACCCCGTTACAAGTAAAGATACAAAAGGTACAAGTAATTCAAAATGTACTTGAGTAAAAGTATTGGCATCAAAATGTACTGTACTTAAAGTACCGACAGCAAAAGTGCTCATTATGCAGAATGTCCCATTTCAAGTTTTCAAATGTAAATATATTATTTGAAAACAGCAGATCTACAAGCTCACAATGCGACGCATTGTTTTTTTTTCCTTCGGTAACAGGGATATACTGTATCCCCATCTCTCCAGCTCTTTAGTAAATAGAAAATACAATTTCAGGTGGGTCGCCAATTCCATGGAATGAGGAGAGGGTACCAATGTATCAGCTTACATTTGATTGTGTTCCAGTTCCAATTTTGTCTGCTCACTTCTTTGTCTCATCACATCCAATTGCACGTCTGAAGTAAAATCAGACGGAAGTAGCATGTGCTTAACCCATTTTGACCTGAGATCAGATTCTAAAAATGTCTTCTACATCCTGACAGTTTTCTGAAAAAGCTATGTTTCTATGTCAGCCACCGAGTAGCGCGCCGGTGGCGCGCTACTCGCTTGTAGATCTGCTATTTTTCAATAGCTAAAGCATAGCATAATGCTAACACCAAAAGGGGTTCCTTTAAATTCATATTTAGAAAATGTTTCAGATGTCAAACATTTCTGAGATGATGGGATGGTGATGCAGGGGTTTCAACGTTTTTGGCTGGGGACCCCCGTAAATGCTTTGGCCATGTATCGCGACCCACGCCCCGCCCCTCCCCAATACAAACTGACTGCAAAAATAACCTTAATAGAAAAAATATTTCATGAATGAATACTGAAACCAGATATAATCAGGGAACAAGGAAATGTATGTACTATGTGTACTATGTAAACTCTTCATTTCCATTTTCCATGCAGCCATTCAGTTGCCAAAAAAAACGGTCAAAATGACCTCTCAGACATGCTAAATGTGTCTTACCCCTGAACAATGCCAATAAAGAGAGAATTGAGGAAAAACAACAATGCAAATGGGACCAAAATGCCACCATTCTAGCTGGAATGTGTTGCGACCTCTGCGGAATGCACCGTCAGAACTTAAAGGCAAGTAAATATGGAAAAAGCCTGGCAGTGGGAGGTACGTTTAGGTATTTAGGGCCGAAATGGATGACAGTGTTTTGGCGCAAGCGGTTTGGTACTGTAGCCTAGCCACTGAGTCTGCTGCGCTCTGGGAGAACACCACGGCTGAATTCTGTTTTTGATTAGGTGTTCCATGATGCTGGTTTGAAGCACGGCTAGAAGGCTGTTTCAACCAATCAGATTGCTTCCTCGAAACGACCTGTTGTATAATACACAGTCTCACTCCCAGAGTGAGACTACTATGCCACCAGAAATGTCTCCATCACCAATGTTTACCCTCACCAATCTAAATAATATTTCTAGAGATAGCGGAATGTGTGGGCTGAATTAGGTATGTCTGATAATTATTTACTTTTTTACCGATGTCCCGATATTGTCCAACTCTAATTTATAGTTTCCGTCTGTGAACAGCTAATCTCCGGCACCGTTAACCCGGTCGATGCCAAATTTTGCACACACACACTCCCTGGATGCCAACGATGAACCTCTGCCCCAACATTTCCAGAACGGCCTGTTATAGCGCCACCAGGAGGCCGCTTTGTGCAAAATAAGTTTTTGGACATTACACCTACAGATTTTGTCCAAACATCACGCAAATTGGTACACAGTCTCTCTAGAGCCATTCAACGAAACGGGTCTTTCAGATTTCTCAGACTCCATCCTGATTGGCTAAGATTGGCTTCCAAAGTTCGCAGTTTTAAAAAAAAATGCTGCAAATCATGAACACATCGTGTGATTTCCGTGAAATTGTGCACGCACATTCCCACTAGGCCGAGGAAGAAATGCCACATGAACATTTTCAACTCAGCCTCATGGTGGCACTATAACTGGCCGAAAAGTGTTTTTACCTCTAACTGCACGGATCTGTGGATAACTTTCTATGCCAACTCCCTAGAGGCCAAGGAAAAACCTTTGCCTGGAATTTTTCACATCTGCTCTTTATAGCGCCACCAGGAGGCCGACATATGTAAAACACATTTTCTAATATTACTCCTTCAGATTGTATCCAAATTTCACGCAAATCGGTACACATGCTCTCCATAGTCATGTGATCAAGACGGGTTTGTTTGATTTCTCATAATCCACCCTCATTGGCTACGATTGGCTTTTAAACTTTTAAAGAGTAGCCCACTTTGTACAAATCGCCACAACTACTCAACGCAGCGTCCGATTGTGGTGAAACTGTGCATGCATATTCCCACTAGGCTTTGGAAGAAATGCCACTTGACAGTTTTCAATTCAGCCTCATGGTGGCGCTACAACAGGCCAAGCCGCGTCTCACACACACACACACACACACACACACACACACACACACACACACACACACACACACACACACACACACACACACACACACACACACACACACACACACACACACACACACACACACACACACGTGAAAGTGACTGAAGCTTCAAGACTGTCATCTTTCTCTCCGAAAGCCTGTGATTATGGTAGGCTCACATTTCATATCACACACACACACCATACAGTAGGAACTCCTTTAAAAAAGCAACATTATCCACTTCCCCCTTGGGGATCCCCAGGCGTTCCCAGGCCAGTGGATATGTACTCCTTACCCTAGTCAGTCGCTCATATTTGATGCATTTTCTGGCTAAAATGTAATTAATTGGGCTTAGGTGGTTCGGGCATCTGGTTAGGATGCCTCTCGGGCGTCTCCCTAGGGAGGTCCTCGACGCACGTCCCACTGGGACTCACTGGCCTTGGAACGTCTCGGAATCCCCCAGGAGGAAGTCACTAATGTTGCTCTGGAGAGGGAAGTACTTATGAAGGGTAAGTACTAAGTATACTGCAGCAATGAAGGGTAAGTACTAAGTATACTGCAGCAATGAAGGGTGAGTACTAAGTATACTGCAGCAATGAAGGGTAAGTACTAAGTATACTGCAGCAATGAAGGGTAAGTACTAAGTATTACTGCAGCAATGAAGGGTAAGTACTAAGTATTACTGCAGCAATGAAGGGTAAGTACTAAGTATACTGCAGCAATGAAGGGTAAGTACTAAGTATACTGCAGCAATGAAGGGTAAGTACTAAGTATACTGCAGCAATGCAAGACAACCGAACCATGTACAACCCAGATTCGGCACAAACAAGGGACTAAATTCTTTTCGCTCCTATGCCACCAAAATGTGGAACGCCCTACCAACAGTCATTAAGACATGCGAATCCCTTGACTCCTTCAAAACCGCTCTCAAAGGGCACCTACGGATGGCTGCAATTCGAAACTGGACCCCGTAAAATCTGAATCCCCCTCACCCCCCCCCCCCCCCTTTTTCCCTCACTGTATATGTTTCTTTTCCCTTTTTACCTCCATTATGATGAATTCCTGTTCTGTTCTTTGTCTATATAGAAGTGTCTATTTGTACGTCTCTAAATGTTTTGATGAATTGAACATGGTGGACCCTCTTGTAAACAAGTGTAATGCTTAATTGGGTCGTCCACTCACAGCCTTTGTATTGAGTTTGTGCTTGAAATGTACTGTAATTCTGCAAACTGTTAAATATTTCAATCAATCAATGAATCAAAGACACAGCAGCAGCACCAACAGCAGGCAAGGATGAGCAATGAAACATCCCCATTTAAAATGGGTGCTCCATTATTAGAGTACTAGACCTGTGCGTGCTCGTCGGTCACCGGCCTACAGTACTTGGAACGATGCAACTTGGGAACCTAATAATACCCATTGTCATATAGCACCCGTTTTAACTATCTGTCTGTGTCCCTTTTGTGCCCATACTGTATATGGAGATCTCTGTAGTATGCAATACCCATTGTCATAGCACTCATTTTAACTGTCTGTCCGTGTCCCACATGGAGATCTCTGTATCCGTCTGTCTGCCTGTGTCTGAAGAGTGCAAACTGACTGTGAAAAGTGGACTAGTTAACTGTTAAGTAATCAATTGGCAGGTGTGGGGTTGCCATGGCAATCAATTGGCTGAGGCAGAGGCTGGAAATTGCACAGGTGAGAGGAGTTGGCCTCATTAGGCCCACTGGCAGAGCCTGACCAGAGCCTTTTGTTGTAATGTTTTTCAAAAGTCGGCCTTGGTGGCGCTACAACAGGCCATACTGGAAAATTTGGGACAGAGGTTCATTGTTGGCATCCAGGGAGTGTGTGTGCAAAATTTGGCATCGACCGGGTTAACGGTGCCGGAGATTAGTTGTACACGGACGGACGGACGGACACACACGGACGCACACGTTGCACACACACACTGCAAAACATACTCTCTCCCCATGCCTTCGGCCTGGTGGAGACAATTAGAGTACAAGAAAGTGGAGGCACTTCTGTACACTTCTGCGCGCGCGCACACACACACACACACACACACACACACACACACACACACACACACACACACACACACACACACACACACACACACACACACACACACACACACACACACACACACACAGTGGAAAATAATATCGGTCATCTTAGAATAGTCTCATATAAGAATCGTCAGTCGAAAAAGAAACAAACTGTCCGGGAGCTATTGTTGGCTGTATCATTTAGCCTACGATAGTCATCATCCATCCATCTTCTACCGCCTATCCGGAATCAGGTTCCGGGGGTAACAGTTACAACAGAGATTTCCAGTGTTCCCTCTCCTGAGCAACATTATCCACTTCCCCCTTGGGGATCCCCAGGCGTTCCCAGGCCAGTGTGGATATGTAATCCTTACCCTAGTCAGTCACTCATATTTGATGCATTTTCTGGCAAAAATGTAATTAATTGGGCGGCAGTGATTAAGAATAAGGTCGCGAATACAAGCGGCCGAAATGAGTTTTCTTCGACGGGTGGCTGGCATCTCCCTTAGAGATAGGGTGAGAAGTTCAGTCACACGAGAGGAGAAAGACTCGGAGTAGAACCGCTGCTCCTTCGCCAAAGTTGCCCACCCCTGGTCCAGGTGGTCCCCAGCTAAATGATGGAAGAGTTGGTAACCAAATGGACCCATAGATCTTTAAATCTTGAGTGTAAGATGAAACCATTTGGAATATTGTATTGGAGTCACAAGGCAGAGTCGTCGTGTGTGATGAACACATGCACGCCATGCATGATGCATGTGAGCAAAAGGATACACGGTGTAGAGCGGACGGACGGACGGACGGACGGACGGACGGGGGGGAGGGAGTGGCATTGCATGTTGCAGCACATGTCACTTGATCTCTCCACATCTTAAGCTGAATATTAATATGTAATATGCTGGGAGGCAGAATGCCGCAGATATGGGAGGGGGAGGGGGCTGCAGGGGGCTTTGCGTCACACTGTGATGGGTGGCTGCATGCTTGCCTTGGATGTGTGAATGGATTAAAAATAAACGGGATGAATGACGCCTGCATGAATGACATAGCAATGAATTAATTAATGGCAGTGGTCCTGGAGGAGGTTCCAGGTGGTCTCCTCTCCAGCTTACTTTATAGGCCTAGACTATATTTTATAAATATAGTATATATATATTATAAATATATATCTTTTGCAGTTTTCTTTTGCAGTTTTCAAATATTTGTTGGACACAAAATCAAATGTTTTATTGGTTATGATTCACCAGGATGGATGGATGGCTTGGTTCCAGGCTTAAAATAATTTATATACATACATTTTCCAGAAATATCTATGGGACGAAATTAATGGGTTTTCTATCTGTGGCACGGTTCTCAAAGTGACACATAGCCAGAGGGTCCGCAAAATAATTCACAGATTTGTATTTATTTTTTCTAAATGCTGTATCATTATAATTATGTATCTATCTAATTGAAAAGTGTGCTGTCCGGTTTTTCCACACAATATGAATCAAATTAATATATGACTAAATGACTATGGGTCTGAATGATGTTGACTGAAAAGTTTCTAATACAAATAGTTTCTAATACAAATATACATAGAAATGTACACACGTGGTTGTAAGTATACGCTTATCGGTGTTGCCGGGATGAGGGGATACCTGGAAAAAATGCTTGCCTCCAAGGGGTACCTGGCCGAAAACAGTATGAGAACAAATGAAAAATACGTTTTTCGCACTTTTAGACCATATCTGTGGTCATCATATGCCAAAAGAAATTGGAAGATTCTCATGTGTGTGTTTTTATATCAAAAGTCCATAAAAAATTTAAAATAAATTACTTCCTTAAAACGAAAACGTGCTGAGTGATGACGTGTAGAGCTACACGTCAATAAAGGCCAATACAATGAAGATCACCAGTTTGATTCCCATTGCTGCACGTCTGTCCAAACACAGCTGCTACTGATTACAGAAATACTCAGTTTTTAAATCTCATTCAAGATGAGTTCCATAGAGTTACTCATTTAAAACGTAATCATCACGCTAAAATATGTATATAGGTTGTGTACTGTACAGGTTAGGAAAAAATCCCCTGGCTTTGCTGCAGACTCTGTCACTTTGTAAACAAACCACTGTGCATGTGTGTGCATGACGGACCTATACGACCCATAGCCTGGAGGGATGCATCGCTCTGATTGGTTCAGAAACTAAGATCCTGCCGTCTGAGGCTGAAATAAAATGCCCAGAAAGCCCTTTCACTACACCTTTAAAGGAGCATTCAGTGATTTGGGTGATTTGGAAAACCACCCAGTCCGCCCCGGTAACAAAATGTGCACATGCACGCTCTACAGTGGGGGGAAGTGCAACAGGCCAACAGCATGTGCACCAAGGCCCGCCCCCACTTGATCATGATTGGAGGAAGGCCCCACTCATCCTGATTGGATGAAGGTTTTGCCACCCGCCACCAAAACTGAAACTAGGGTTTTTTGACCCCAGGGGCTCACTGGGGACAGGGAGGAACTCCTTATATGGTCAGCACACTCTATAGTAGGGAGGATTATCCAGAAAAAAAGAAAAAATAAGTGATATTTGAATTAAGTCAAATCACTGAATATATACCTTTAAGCTATTAGCTATACACACGTATATAGCCCCGAAGTACCTTGGCGTGCGTCTGGATCGGACGCTGTCCTTCAGACAACACCTCGAAGAACTCAAGGCCAAGGTGACATCCAGGGTTGCGTTGATCCGCCGCCTCGCTGGAACAACCTGGGGAGCCTCCGCTAAGACGCTGCGTATATCCACCCAAGCCCTGGTCTTCTCTGCAGCGGAATACTGCGGTCGACGTGGCAATTAACAACGCCCGCCCCTCCGAATCATACCGGGATGCCTGAAGCCCACCCCTGTGTCCCACTTGCCAGTCCTTGCTGGAATAGCTCCGGCCGGCCTCCGACGGGAGGCTGCCACCCTCGTCCTGGCCAGGAAAGCCCAAAAGCACCACTGGCACATCCTGCATGGCACCACAACAGCTCCAGAGCCTCCAAGCAGACTCAAGTCTCGTCACCCCAACAACAAGGCAGCACAGGAGATGCTCAACTCCACCTCTGAGGACATCTCCAGAGATGCATGGCTGGCATAGCAGCGTGGAAGCAGGAGTGGGAGTCAGCCGGGCCCTCCCGCATGCATCGTGTGGCAGCGGTGGCCGAACGGATCGCGGAGTGGTCTTGATACCGGAAGGTCGCCAGTTCGTATCAGCGGTCCGACACGTTAAAATTACCACCACTGAAGTGCCCTTGAACAAGGCATTGAACCACTACGATGAAATGTGTTCTATGAGCAGGGCCTGGCTGGAAACAAGTTCTTGAGCTTAGCCCAGATACCCTGGGTAAATATAGTAATCATTTCATTTAATTTCATCGCTATACATCTGGGAACCAGGAGATGGCGCCATAGGAGGAGATGACCTACCTCGCCAGCAATGGACCACACTGAACTGCTTAAGAACTGCAGGGTTGGTTGGGCGCTTCAATGCATCCTGAGCAGACCGCTGACCATATCGTCAACACCATGCCTCTTATACAGACCACCCTCGGAAGCCAGCCTCTTCGACCTGGGACCAGAGATGCGGGCGTGGCTCCACGACACAGAGTTGGACCTCTGACGTTACACGAAAGAAGAAGGAGCTGTAACATGACCGAATCCATGGAGCAGTGACCTCTAGGCCAGGTGTTACCCAATACCCATCATCTTAGATCATATGGCTGCTTCTACACCGACATGTCCACATTGTCCAGGAGAACATTTCTTGTTCGGTACCATGTGGGGAAAGCTCGACATGTCGAACTACCATGTGGGGAAAGCTCGACATGTCGATACCATGTGGGGAAAGCTCGACATGTCGATCTACCATGAGGGGAAAGCTCGACATGTCGATCTACCATGTTTAGCTAAAGCTTTCCCCGAATCCCCACAATATGAATGCTGGTGTTTAAGTGCAGGTTAATTGTGGGTTTGCTATAATGTTGATGCACTTGGCACTAATTGGGTTTACAGTAAAGAGAAGGACTGAAGCAGCACAAAGGGGTGGAATTGATTGGCGATACGAAACCGGAATTCCACCTCGCGCCGTGGTAGCGCACTGCCCCCCCCCCCACCCCCCATAGCTGACAGATAGATGACTGCTCGGCACTTTCTATTTTTATCCCTCGTGGCGCTGTTTCTCCTCTTATTATAGGGATGGGGCTTTTATATTGCAGCAGGTTTGGAGAAAAATAAATAAATACATAAATAAAAGCATTAACCCCCCCGTCTCATTCATTTCTTCTAGCTATATATCATCTTTCTTTATAGCCAAGCAGACCTATATATCTTTCTTATAGATAGGCCTACTGATAAATAAGCCCGTGCCTGTGTGTGCAACTGTGCATGTGCGTGCGTGCGCGCGCGCTTTAGAGTATACTATAGGGCGATGCGTTGCCGTTACATTGTATGAAAACGAGAGAGAGAGAGGGGGGGGGGGGGGGGGGGGGGGGATCAGAAAGATTATGGATTGATACAAATAGTCGCTCGCGCCAACCCCCAGCCCCGCGAGTTGAATTAATGTGTTACTATTTTTGGCTCGCCTGTGTTTCCAGGGGAAACCTAATGACGCAATGACGTCAATGCAGGTCACAGCTAGACTGGAGGAATTGAGTGCTTCCATTAGGTTTTGCAGTATTTTCCAGAAACGCGGAAAGGACAAAATGCAATGGGTTAGAGATTTGGGGGGGGGGGGGGGAATGCAACAGAAGTATAGCCTATATATATATATAAACAATATATAGGAAGGAACGAGACGACGAGAAGCGTAGGAGGCAGTGGCGACTGACGTCTCCTTCTCGCATATGAGAGGGTTCCGTTCAAATTCCCAGGGATTATGAAAAAGGAAAAAAAAGAGAAAAAAAGGGGGAAGAGAAAAATGAAGCACGGTTCCTTGGATCGGTGGTGGTGACTGCATGGGTGAGCCCGTTCTATTTTTAATTCTCATTATTGAAGTGTGGGTGAAATTCGCATGTTGCTATATAGCTTTCTGTTTCCGAGGCGATATGCGCCCATATTGCTATACAGAGCCATTGAGAAATGCATCCCGAGTTTGACGGGGAGACGTGCAGTGACCAGTGTGTTCTCTGGAGAGAGAGAGAGAGAGAGAAGCGTGCTGATGAAGATACACAAACAAATAAATCAGAAATAAATAAAGTAAATCGTCGTGTTGGCTTCCACCGAGTTGATTGCATGTGCTCATCATTATAACTGCAGCCACACGGACGTGCGCCGACTATATAGACCGCATCTGTAGGCTATTCTCGATGCAATACAAATTGAAGCATCGATATATCGATCGAGGCCATGCACGCTGAGAATATCTAATTTATCACACAACAATATCACTTCAAGGGAATTGTCTGTGTCTACTATAACATTTGAGATGTTCTGAAAGAAGAATTCCGTTTTGGAGTCGCCGCCGAGGCTGCCTGCCTAGTGCTGCCTAGTGCCTGCAAGCAACACCGTCTTAATTGCAATGTCAGTCAGGATCTGCATGGCATCCTTCCGTCTAATGAGAGTCATTCCAACAAGTTACTGATCCAGTGTTGTATAGAAATAAGGCTGCAGGCGACCATTCGCATATACTCGCATATATATGCCATATAGGCTATACTTTTCATAGCTGGGGTGTGTGTGTGTGTGTGGTTGGGGGGGGGGGGGCAGTCGTGCGCGTGGAGCAGGCAGGAATAGATCGTTCTATGGACACACACAAACACACACACACAGTCACACAGCCACACACACACACACACACACACATACATGCATTGGCAACAAGTGCCAATGCATGAAAAATAGCCCAAATACAAAAACAACAGGTTGTATTTGAGGGGAGGCATATTTTCAATTCATATTAAAAAAAGCAATTTATTTTCTTGTTCTGCCTTTACTTATCTATTTATATTATATTTATTCTCCAACCATTACGCATCTGCAAAGCCTGTGACTTTCGCTTCTTTACAATTCACAAGCATGGGCTCCGGCGCAGGGCGTTCACCGCGCAGAGAGAGAGAGAGAGAGAGAGAGAGAGAGAGAGAGAGAGAGAGAGAGAGAGAGAAAGCTGGGCTCATTTCAGCACCATGGACAGCAGCGCTTTTCAGCACCACGGAGAGCACACTCCTTTAGACCAAGGCTGGACGCCAACGGCCGCAGATGACAATGACATTCAACACTTTAATGAGTATAGGCTATTCGACCACTTCGGGCAAGACTGAAGGCAACTTCCAATATGGGAGAGGTTCAAACGGATCTGGGCCTTTAGAATTCCGTCAAATGCTGACTTCAATTGTGCCTTAATATGCATGTAATGATTTTATTACAGTAAACATCATTATATATATATAGGCTACTACATGACCACTCTAATACTAATATAGATCACGTGTGGGACATGCAGGGTATACAGGACATCACGCGTTTTGAAGGAGGGGGGAGGGGCGGTAGGCATGAGACACATTTTCCACATGTGACGCAGTTGCCTACGTATACAGATGGCCTATAGTCTGCCGGCCCCGTGGTCGCCTTGCGGGCTTGACGTAATAGCCGTGTGGCGTGGCGTGCATGCATGCGTCCGTCATCGAGATCCAGATGTGGTCGCATTATTCTCAGTCAGCGCACTTACAAAAAAGCGTGACATTTCGTGATGTATAGGCCTAATGCCACATGAAATACATTCACATGTGTAGCTCACAGTAGGCTACAAGAAAGCAAAATAGGCTTGTATATAGGCTATATTTGTCTCTTATAACAATTACATTCATGGCCCACCGCCAGGCATACATACAACATAAGGCAATTAGATGTAGGCTATATCTTTCAACATTGCATTGCAGGTTTAGGGTTTAAATTAACCTATAAGCAAGGATGTAGGCTATATGCTTTATGACATTTGTGGAGAGGTCATGTAAGAAGGTTAGAAGGATTTGGAGAGAACGGTTCAGTTTTAGTTTAGTTTATTTATTCACACAATAAAACAGTACAAAAAGCTAACATATAAAAGAGAAAATTAAGTGCAGGTGAGAAAAAGGAACCCATAAAGGGCATATACGTCATGATAATAGGCTACACAAATAGTTATAGTTTTATATACAAAGTAACCAAACTGTTCCTCTGAACAGGAGTTATAGGCCTATACGTAATTGAATGGTGAATATCAGAAATAGCCCATCTATCACAACACTTATAGACTATATATAGTGATTTGGCTCGATTTGGCTTTTTCGCAATTTTTTGGGGGAAAAAAGAAAAGTTGGGATTGTTTCATAATTATTATTATTAGGCTATTATTATTATTATTATTAGACATGCTCAAAATAGTGATGCCCAGGTTGAAAGTGGTTAAGACTTATTTGGGGCGAAATCAGCAGATCTACAAGATCCCAAAGCTCAGCACTGCCACGCCTTGCGAGCTTGTAGATTGGCAAATATGTTATACTGGGAAAGATTAACTCAATAACCCCATTAGGAGCAAATGGAGGCCACCAACCTGTATAGAAGATGTTATATTTAATTAATGTCACTTTAAGTATCAAATAATAAATCTATGTAAAAGACTAGTCATATATAGGTTCCTTAACGTGGGATCGGACAAGCTCACAACAACTTGCAATGAGAGTCGTTGTGAGCTTGCAGGAGGTCAGGAGGCGGTGGGGTTGGGGCGGTCCATTTGGTTCCATTTGTACAGAGTTAAATTGGGGTTTCTATTGGGGCTCCAGAAATAAGAAGGATTTGAAATGGGTGTCTGTCTGTGGTCTGATGCAATTCGAACTGGGGTCCTGGAAGTGGTTCTCAACCTGTGGGGGCCCCCACATGAGTTTTGGGGGGTCCCCAGGTGACAATTTAAGGACTTTTAAGACCTTAAAAAAAAGAAAGAAAGAAAAGACCATTACTGCATCAAAGTAATCTACAAACACAATAAATGATGAAACGTTGGCCAAATTGTCAAATATGGCAAAATAATAAGGCAAAAATTGAGAAAATAGTCGATCTGCAAGCTCTCGACGACTCTCATTGCAAGTTGTTGTGAGCTTGTAGGTCTGCTATTTTCACAATATTTGGTGAAAGCGATTCAAACCAATCCTGGGGTAAATGGGGGTCCCCATTTCAAATATCATTATTTGTGGGCAGTCGCGGCCTAAAGAGGTTGAGAACAAATGACGTATATAGGGAACCGACGCGCTAAGTGATGAGAGAACCTTGCAAGACAACCAAGCACCGTATGCCAGTCTTCCTGTGCTGAAATACACCCTTGCTCCCCCTTTACATCAGCTTTGCAGACGAATGCTTTGTTTTGAGGAGGGTGTGGCTTTGTCTGCACCAGAGTGTCACTATACTTCAGTTCCAATTCATGAATGTGTCCACGTGCGGCAGGCTTTTTCTCATGGCATTTCTCATCCTCTCTCCCCCTCTCCCCCTCTCTCTCTCTCTCTCTCTCTCTCTCTCTCTCAGGTGCCTGGCACCGACACGAGGCGGTCAGTCGGCGGCAGCGAGCTCAAAGTGTTTGTCCTCTGTGCGTCTTTTTGCGGTCTGGGCTTGCTGTTCCTAAGGCAGTAGCCAGGAAGCCCTTACCCCAAAAAGTATCTGCATAGGACCCTGGCGTCTCAGCGAAGCACCTCCATAGTATCTGCATAGGACCCTGGCGTCTCAGCGAAGCACCTCCATAGCTCCCTGACGCAACAGTTAAGTATCTCCCACAACTGCAGGTGATTACGAGATACGCGGCCGGACATTCATTTGTGGCACCAGTGGTGGAAAGTGGGGCGTCTGTGGCTCAGGAGGTAGAGCAGGTCGTCCAATGATCCATGGGTCGGCGGTTCGAATCCCGGCTCCTCCTGTCTACATGTCGAAGTGTCCTTGGGCAAGACACTGAACCCCAAATTGCTCCCGATGTGCTGGTTGGTACCTTGCATGGCTTCCGCCGCAATCGGTGTGTGAATGGGTGAATGTAATGCACAATCTATGTAAAGCGGCGCTATATAAATGCACCATTTACCATTTACCAAAGTACATGTACATTATACTCACATACGGTACTTCAGCAACATTTTGAGGTACTTTTACTTTACTGGAGTATTTTCATTTTTCTATACTTTTACTTCTACAAATAGGCACACATTGTACTTTTTACTCATACAGTAACCATGCAGCCCTATACTGTACACATTTTGATGCATGAGCTTGTAGATCTGCTATTTTCAAATATGTATGTGTAGCACACACACACACAGCACTGTGGAAGGGATAATACAGGAACATAATTTAACATCATGAAAACATAACCGATTTGTTATTGAGAATGTTATTTGTTTTATATTTTGCTCAGTGATACGGCCGTGCAACAAAGTGTAGATTGGCTTTAGATGTGGGTTCTGGTCTGGTGGGAACGGGCGGGGGGGGGAGGGACTTTATCAGATGTAGTTGAAATACACCAGATGTGGCAGAGCTGATTTTCTACAGCAGACCTATATAGTCTCGCGTTACCAGACTGTTGCCTCCGAGATTTCCAAACGCTTCATCATACAGTCTGGGCCAACGGAAGAGCTGCCATGAGTAAACTATGAAGCGGAAGTGGAGCCTCCTCGCCACTTCCGTTTCGTCTTTACAGTCGCGCACATTTATCCTAATATAAATAGAAAACATCTAAGCATATATAGCTTGTTGCTTAGCAGAAAAGGAAATAAAAAAATAAGCTCTAAAGATATTTTTAAATATATTTTCGTGAACGGAAATGGCAGCTTCCGTTACTCAGCTCATGGGGGCTATAGTCCCAGACTCTATATAGCAGTGGTTCCCAAAGTTGGGTCCGGGGACCCCTAGGGGTACTTGAGGGAGTTCCAGGGGGTACCTAGCTCAATTAGACATAGTTAGGAACCAAATCGACCCTTATGGGTCTGTAACTCAGAGAGTGTACAAATGGAACCATTTGGTTCCATTTGGACACTCTCAGAGTTAAATTAACAGTGGTTTTACGATATAAATTGGGGTACCAGAGATAGAAATGCCATTAAATCTGGGATCCGTAGCATAATGCATGTGAAACTGGGGGTCCATGAAATGAATATGTTTCTGAATCACTGCTAGAGCCGTAAAAATCCTCCCTTATCGGGGTCACTGGCATACGTTTTCAAATGGGGGGTCCGTGGCCTAATAAATGTTGATTTGGGGGTCCTTGACACGAAAAAGTTTGGGAACCACTGCTATATAGCATTCGGAGATTGTGGAATAGTTGTCTGGCTACGCGAGACTACAGCAGACCTAAAGCAACCTAGGAGATATCCTGTTGCAAGTGGCGTTGGGAACCGGAAGAACCAAAGGAACCCGATCCAACATTGGGGAACCAGGAATCGGTTCCATCATGTTTGGAACCGTTTCAGGAGCCGGTTGACTAAATCATATACAGTTAAACTGTATAGATCAAATCAACTGTTGATTTGGTTGAATAAAATGTATTTTGGCGGTGCCTTGATGGCGTCATAATGGCAGATTTTACACTTGGTTGCATGTTGAAAGAAGTCGATCTACAACATACCTATAGTAGGCCAGTCAATCTAAGCTAAAAAGGGGAGTGACCCAAACGAAATTGAAATAGTAATCGTTCAAGGTTTTTTTTATGATCCTTAGGGTCATCCAAATGACATATTAAAAATCACACCCGTGTGAAATGAGGGGCGCTTTTGTCATCGTACATCATCATGCATCATCTCATACTGGCCAATCAGTAGAGCTTTGATATCTTCTGGATTCTGTTACCCAGTTCATATTCTGTTGAGAACATCAGCATATATCTAGTCTTCGATGATTTGGTAATAACTTCACATTCTCTCCAACCAATGGTGTTTAACGTGAAAAGACATGGTTCATCAAAAAATAACTCTTCCTTGACAAGGTTTCAACTGCATTATATCTCCGAAAACGGAATATTGCAAGGCCCCCAAATATTGCATTTGCTTGTAGTGTCCCAGACTCTGAAGGTCAGGTTGCCCAGATGTTTGAGATCGTCTATCATCCCTCTCGAGGCTGTGGGTCCTGCCGGATGAACTGGATAATTTCATCTGTGACCTTATAATTATGGAGGAATGACGTGTTTTCACATCTCAACCCCTAGCTCTAAAAACCTTGATAAGTCTCTGGTCAGACCCTCAATCTTCATCATCTGATTCTTCTTCTATTCCTCCTTCAGTACTCATGTGACCCTGGCATCCTCTTTCTCTTCTAGAAACCAATGAAGCTTCTTAAACTCCTCCTTGATCTTCTTCTCTGTCTTCTGAGCCTGGACCTTTACGTCTTCTGCCATTTGGTCACATTTTATTCTAACTTTGGTGAATACCTTCATTTTCTTCCCAAAGAGCTTCAGTGGTTCCTCGACCCCCTCCTTGGAAACCATTTTGCGACGTTTCTCCTGCACGAAGGTCTCACATAGGTTCTTAAAAACCAGGTTGCACGGTGGAGGTTTACTCTTATTTATTGTCTTGCAAAGTAGACATTCGGTTATTCTCTTGTGCGTCCACCATTCTTGCAGACAGGCTTTGCAAAGGCTGTGGCTACACGATAGAAGCACAGGATCTTTGAATATCTCACGACACAGGGCACAAGAGAAATGATAATAATGACAACATATAACAATGTTTGATTCCCCTCCAAAAAAGTCCCCCTTTTCACAATGATGTAAGATGACAACTGAATTTATGTGATTGGTTAACCGATTTGCTCATCTACATAGACGTAAAATTTCCCTTCCTTGTCAATGGCGTCATATTTCCCATTTCATTTGTGTGAAGTGAGGGGCGTTCATCATCATCATATCGTCGTACATCATCAAGAATGGTGGTCCCTTATTGGCCAAGCGCTCCCACCGACATGTGATTGGTTAGCCGATTTGCTCGTCTACATACAATGTAAATTTTCCCTTCAATGTCAATGGCGTTTAATGTTTTGATGTTTGTTTTACGTCATATTTGGCAGAAATGTGACCTAATTTCTCCTTTCATTGTCAATGGCAAATATTGAGACGTGTGGGGACAAGATGTAGTGCTCATTTGAACTGAATTCCCCTTTCATTGTCAATGGCAAATATTGAGACTTGTGAGGACAAAAGCTGTCAGAAATTGATTATTATATACATTTTGGATCATGGTAAATTATGGGGTTGAATGTTGGGGTACCACTGAAAACCTATAAGGTTTTAAGCCCAAGGAGTTGTTTTTCGTGCAAAACGAATGTTTGGAATGGGTACTTCAAATTTGACATTTTTGCCTCATATAGGTTTTCAATTGTACCCCAACGTTCAACCCTGAATTTACCATGATGAAAATGTATATAATAATCATTTTTAAGGCCCCTTCTAAAAACAGCTTTTGTCCCCGCCCGTCTCAAGATTTGCCATTGACCACGGTAAGAGAATTCCGGTCAAATGTCAGCTAAATTTTGTCCCCGCCCGTCTCAAGTTTTGCCATTAACGATGAATGGAGAAATGACGTCAGAATTCCGCTAAATATGACGGAAATTAAACATCAAAATATTAAACGGCTCACTCCCAATCTTCCGCCGTAGTCTGAAAACCCACCTTTTCAGACTCCATCATGGCCCGTAGCACTTTCCCTTAGATAGCACTTTATGTAGACTTACATAGCATTTTATACAGACTTATAGCATGTTACGTAGACAGCACAATAATTGCTTTTGATGTAGTCATAGCACTTTATAGAATATGTATAGTATAGCATAGTATAGTATATATGTATGGTTTATATGTATATAGTTTCATTGTATATATATTCCACTGTTACGTTCTTAGCTTACGTACGTTTCATGATAACTACTTTTTATGTATGTGATGTATTGCCATGCTTTTGTTCTTGCTTAATGTAAATCGCTCTGGATTAAGAGCTTCTGCTAAATGCCTAAATTGTAAATTGTAATTTGCCATTGACAATGAAAAGGAGAAATTGGGTCAAATGTCCACCAAATATGACGTAAATCTTGTCCCTACATGTCTCATATTTGCAATTGACAATGAAAGGAGAAATTAGCTCAAATGTCCGCCAAATATGACGTAAATTTGTATGACGACAAGAGCACAGGTGTGATTTTTGTATTTGTTGACAACTTTGTCAGTATATTTGAGTTTGTCATTGTAGCTTAGTTTTTGAGTGGTGTAAACCACTCCTACAACTGGCTTTGTTAGTTTACGTGTCTGTCTGTGCTCAAAAAATGAGCACGGTTGCTATGGTCACCCAGTTCACACGGGTGTGATTTCATTACATCAGACATTACGTCAGACCACAGCTGATCAGTCTATATAAGACCCTACACCACTCAGTTCACACGGGTGTGATTTTTTGTTTCTATTTCGTTTTTGTCAGTGAAAAAGGGTAGTCGACGACCATTTTTCGTCATAGTTTGTCGACGAAATCAACAATGATTGCGTCTGCCTGCATCATTCACAAGTAGATCACAGCTTTACTGTATTCAACTTCAGATGCAAAAAAGAAACACCAACGCACTTCCAGAGTCAAATTAAGTCTCAAAGTGGCAATTTATGTTGTGGAGAACTTCACACGAGTACGATAACACGTTCTCCATAATGTAGTGTATACGCATCTAGATGAATCAGTGGGCTGCAGAATGAAGAGTAGGAAATGCTACCCGCACATTGTAATTGTGCTACACCGCGCAAAAATAAATGTTTTCCGCTTACCTTAGGCTCGAGACCATTTTGGTCCTTATTTTTGCCCCATTTAGCCTACTCGAACAAAACCCGAACTCAAAATCAGCTGACCTATTATGGTTGCTTATATTAACCCATTTTGACCTGAGATCAGATTCTAAAAATGTTTCTATGTCAGTCGTTCTTCAATTTTTCAAAAATAGCAGACCTACAAGCTCGTAGCGCGGCACTCGGAATGAAATTAAATAGTCTTTACTTACCTGGGTTTCATGAACCCAGGACGGCAAACGAACAGCAAACAATAATCCAGCAACCAAACACAAGACAGAATACAACTTAATTACACATCCAAGTCCAATTACAAACATGGTCTACAGCTAGGTTGCTCAGGTGGAACCAGTCTCTCAGTCAGGCCACACGGAAGCTAGGGAGGCGACCCAGGCATGGCACGCTTCTGGGCACAGAGCGTGACGGCTTCAGAACACACAGAGAAAACCCCAGACCACAAAAAATCCACTGAATATTCAGGTTGTTTGGGTGTAATTGAAGTCATAAAACCTAAAAGAAAAATGAAAAGTAAAAATCAATGAAAATTAATGTCATGAAAGCTTTAATAAAGAATTATGGATTTCTATCGAACACAACCCATTTTGGACTGATGCCGATTCTAAAAAGTCCTCTAAATCCTGACCTAAGCTTTCTGAAAACTTTAAATATTTATATAGCAGCATCAAAGTTTTTTAATGTTTGAATACTGTACATATTGTACAGAACCCCAAGAGGGGTTCCCGTCCAGAAGGGTTAGAACACCAAAAGGGGTACCCGCCCAGAATGGGTTAAAATCAAGCTTAACCGTTTCTCAATGTGTTTGTTTGGGAACAAGTCTGGGAATGCTTGATGTCTGATACTCATAGGAGGCCTTAGCCATGTTTCACCAGTTTCAATTGAAACGGGCCTCGACCCTCAGGGGGGCCTGCAAGCTCCAACTGAACGTCAGGCGTCAGTCAACCCCCGCCACTCTTGGCCCTCTGAGCCCTCTCTATCTCGCTCACTCACTGCCTTGCTCTCTCCCACAATGTTAAGTTACACCTATTTTATGTTAACCTGGGTAAAATGTGCAGCATTGGGAGGTAAAGAGGAGACACTTTAATTTGTGAACGGTCGACAGGATGAGGAGAGGTGGTGTTGTTGCTAATTGTCGAGAGTAATGGTTGTGTGTGATATTGAACACTCAAACTATTTGTATCAATACGGCTTTATCAACAAAATAATTATGTCATAGGTATATGGGGGCCTCATATTTGGTCTTGAAACGGGCCTCCAGATTCCTAAGGCCCCTGCTGATACTGACTGGACTGACTGGCTGAGTAAACAGGCACTCTCTCTTCCTGGTTGCCGGGAACTATACTTTCTTGTAGAACTTGTTCTTGTAGTGAATTATTAAGAACTGATTTATTTGGCACGTGTGTAGGATTTTCATGTTGCTATATTTGTAACCGGTTTCGAAAAGCAATACGCCGCACAAGGTCTCAGTTTACCTCAATTTTATAATAGCTGAAATCCGAAAGGTTCAGAAACACTCGTGCCTCGTGTCTACCTACGTACATCTCTAAGCCATTATAAAATACTGCAACCAATTGACATGTTTCCGCTATAACCCTTAAGTCTTTGCGTTTTGTGTGTGCATAACTTCCTCTTCCTCTTGCTGTGTTGCCAGTTTTGGAAGAGAAACAAGTGGTCAGGTCTGTGAACACAAGCACAAACAGTGACACATTGTGAGGTTGTACATCTGTTATTTAAAACTAAATTGAGAATTAATTGAAATATTTTGAATATTTTTTTAAAACAAAATATTTTCTGATGGATGTACAATTATATATTAATCTGGGGTTCCTTGATGTGAAGAAATGAGGGAACCACTGATTTAAGCAACATTAGGAAGCAAGCCCAAATAAGCAACTATTTATTTACAAGCGACATTACAGAACAACAAGCCAAATGCTGCTTATAATAAGCAGACATGGCAACACTGGCTGAAGGAAGTGAAGCGCACACACACAAGGAGCCCCAGTACATTACCGCCAAAACAGGTGAACAGAGCGCCAAAGTCCTGACGTCACTCGCTCATCCCCTGGTTCCAAGGGGTTCGCGGACATATTTCTCTAAGGAGATGAGAATAACATTGGGTCTCATATAATATAAAACCGTCTCATATAAGAATTGTGGTCCGAAAATAAGCAAACTGTCTCTACTACTTACTTTTCAAATATGTACACATTGGACATACAAGGTTTCCACAGAACATCAATGAAGTAGGCTACTGATGGGGCACGGTGGCACAGTCGGTAGTGCTGTCGCCTCACAGCTAGAAGGTCCTGGGTTCGATTCCCGCTGGGGACGCTGTGGGCACTGGGGGCGTGTTCCCTCCTCCGCGTCATCAGTGCCCATGCCCGAGGTGGGGTTGGCGAAAGGGCCTTTCTGTGTGGAGTTTGCATGTTCTCCCCGTGTCCCCTAGGGTAGATACCCTCACAAAAACATGCCGTAATCCTGGTCTCTAAACTACCTCCCCCTGGCCAGCCGGGGCGCCTGATGGAGGGGAAAGGAACTGGTCGGAATAACGTGTTCCTTCCATGCGCTATGTCCAGCCGGGGAAACTCTCCCCTGAAAGGTGAAAAGAAGCAGCTTGGACACCTCATGCATAGAAGGAAGCATGAGGTCAGTCCGTTGCCCCCCCAGGTTGGCAGAGGAAGTGTAGCGCCCAGGATCAAAGCAGCATCAAAGTTTTTTAATGTTTGAATACTGTACATATTGTACAGAACCCCAAGAGGGGTTCCCGTCCAGAAGGGTTAGAACACCAAAAGGGGTACCCGCCCAGAATGGGTTAAAATCAAGCTTAACCGTTTCTCAATGTGTTTGTTTGGGAACAAGTCTGGGAATGCTTGATGTCTGATACTCATAGGAGGCCTTAACGGGCCTCCACCCTCAGGGGGGCCTCCAAGCTCCAACTGAACGTCAGGCGTCAGTCAGTCAACCCCCGCCACTCTTGGCCCTCTCTATCTTGCTCACTCACTGCCTTGCTCTCTCCCACAATGTTAAGTTACACCTATTTTATGTTAATAACCTGGGTAAAATGTGCAGCATTGGGAGGTAAAGAGGAGACACTTTAATTTGTGAAGGGTCGACAGAACTGATTTATTTGGCACGTGTGTAGGATTTTCATGTTGCTATATTTGTAACCGGTTTTGAAAAGCAATACGCCGCACGAGGTCTTAGTTTACCTCAATTTTATAATAGCTGAAATCGGAAAGGTTCAGAAACACTCGTGCCTTGTGTCTACCTACGTACGTCTCTAAGCCATTATAAAATACTGCAACCAATTGACATGTTTCCGCTATAACCCTTAAGTCTTTGCGTTTTGTGTGTGCATAACTTCCTCTTCCTCTTGCTGTGTTGCCAGTTTTGCAAGAGAAACAAGTGGTCAGGTCTGTGAAAACAAGCACAAACAGTGACACATTGTGAGGTTGTACTGTACATCTGTTATTTAAAACGAAATTGAGAATTAATATTGTTTTAAAACATTTTAACAAAAATGGAACAACATATTTTCAGATGGATGTACAATTATATATTAATCTGGGGTTCCTTGATGTGAAGAAATGAGGGAACCACTGATTTAAGCAACATTAGGAAGCAAGCCCAAATAAGCAACTATTTATTTACAAGCAACATTACAGAACAACAAGCCAAATGCTGCTTATAATATGCAGACATGGCAACACTGGCTGAAGGAAGTGAAGCGCACACACACAAGGAGCCCCAGTACATTACCGCCAAAACAGGTGAATAGAGCGCCAAAGTCCTGACGTCACTCGCTCATCCCCTGGTTCCAAGGGGTTCGCGGACATATTTCTCTAAGGAGATGAGAATAACATTGGGTCTCATATAATATAAAACCGTCTCATATAAGAATTGTGGTCCGAAAATAAGCAAACTGTCTCTACTACTTACTTTTCAAATATGTACACATTGGACATACAAGGTTTCCACAGAACATCAATGAAGTAGGCTACTGGGGCACGGTGGCACAGTTGGTAGTGCTGTCGCCTCACAGCTAGAAGGTCCTGGGTTCGATTCCCGCTCGGGGCGCTGTGGGTGCTGGCGGCGTGTTTCCTCCTCCGCGTCATCAGTGCCCATACCCGAGGCGGTGTTGGCAAAAGGGCCTTTCTGTGCGGAGTTTGCATGTTCTCCCCGTGTCCCTAGGGTAGGTACCCTCACAAAAACATGCAGTAATCCTGGTCTCTAAACAAACTGCCTCCCCCTGGCCAGCCGGGGCGCCTGATGGAGGGGAAAGGAACTGGTTGGAATAACGTGTTCCTTCCACGTGCTACGTCCAACCAGGGAAACTCCCCCCTGTCACGTGTAAAGGAGCAACTTGGACACTCAGGCAGGAAGGAAGCATGAGTTCAAGTCCGTTGCTCTCCCCATGTCCCCCATATATGGGGACTATGTTGGCGGAGGGTGTGTAGAGAGCCCAGGATCACATTAGATAATTGGCACAGGGGTGAATAAATGGGTTACAAAAAAAATGAAGTAGGCTACTGTAGCCTACATGGAGCATTGCCGACAGTAACTATTTGAATACTGTTCTCATGCTCATAGAAGGTATATTGGTGAAAAGGTGTCCACAGTTAGCAACAATGGCTCCCAACCGCACGTGAACATCTCCAAAGCGTTCGTGGCCCACCCATCCGACTATAATAACACAACAGCTGGCACAACTGGCCGCTGTGTTAAGTGGTCAGATGGATGGGCCATGAACATGTTCAGAGAGTGATTATTGTAATGATCAGTCAATCAATTTGCTCCAGCTTAGATCAATGGAATTAACACAGTAAATTATTTCAAGGAGTTAAACAAAACAAATGCATGTTTTTACATGTTATATTATAAATAAAATAATTGCGTTGTCATCAGAGGCGGACGTGGGGGGCATACGCACTTCTAGCCCCTGCCAATTGTAAAATAACAAATATTGGTAAGTAAGCGCATGTGAGTGACACATGCACTAACAGAGGTCTATGTTGTGTAAAAGCTTAGTTGTTGTGCATCTTTAATGTCTTTATTACTACTTGACTTATGATTCAAATACATACAAATGTCTGGGAAAAGATTATCTCGCAGGGTGTGTGTTTTGCTTTGCATCGTGTGCGCGCACACGCTGGAGGGAAATTCAGGACTTCGTTCAGGATTTAAAACTGACAAACATACTGTGTGTATGAGGATAGTCCTTTGAGCCATTACCAGAGGTATAGTTTCACAAACCACGTTCAACCCAGATTCGGCTCCAACAAGGGGTTAAATGAATTTAGCTCCTATGCCACCAAAATGTGGAACGCCCTACCAACAGCCGTTAAGAAATGTGAATCCCTAGACTCCTTCAAAACCTCTCTCAAAGAGCACTTACAGGTGGCTGCAATTTGAAACTTACCCATTTCTTTATTTTTCTTTAACTGTGTATATATATGATGATTTATTTTGTTGCATAGATGTGTAGATTTGTATGTCTTTAAATGTTCTGATGAATTGAAAATGGATGACTCTGATGTAAACAAGTCTTAATGCTTTTTCCTGTTTTTATCCTCGTAGCAGTTTTTGTTTTGACCCATGTACTTGAACTGTACCCATTTGACTGTTAATAAAATGTTCTATCAATCAATCAAACAAACACAAAACACACATCTTTGGGTGAATAGAGCCCTCTAGAGGCCATGCTGAGAACATCAACCTTGGAAATCAATTAATGCAACCAAGAGGTGTCATATAGAACGGTGGTTGTCAACCTGTGAGTTCGGGACATGATTTTAAAATGACGATTCATGGACTTTTTCTATACATTTTATCCCATGATTTTGCAACCCATTTTTTCACCCGGTGTCAATTTAATGTAATCCTGGGCGCTACACTTCCTCTGCCAACCTGGGGGGGCAGCGGACTGACCTCATGCTTCCTTCTATGCATGAGGAGCCCAAGCTGCTTCTTTTCACCTGACAGGGGGGAGTTTCCCTGGTTGGACGTAGCGCGTGGAAGGAACACGTTATTCCGACCAGTTCCATTCCCCTCCGTCAGGTGCCCCGGTTGGCCAGGGGGAGGCAGTTTAGAGACCAGGATTACTGCATGTTTTGTGAGGGTACCACCACCAACCCTAGGGGACACAGGGATAACATGCAAACTCCACACAGAAAGGCCCTTTCGCCAACCCCGCCTCGGGGATGGGCACTGATGACGCGGAGGAGGGAACACGCCCCCAGCGGGAATCGAACCCAGGACCTTCTAGCTGTGAGGCGACAGTACTATACCGACTGTGCCCCTAATGTATAGACTTTTAAGACCGTTTTAATAGAAAGAACAGAATAAGGCCATTGCTGCATCTAAAGTAGGCTAATCAATAAACTATACAAAATCGTTAAAATAGCAGATCTACTAGCACAAAACAGATGTGCTATTTAGATATATTTATCTGTGGAACAGAGTCAAACAAAATGTAATGCCTCGGTTCCTACAATTCTGAAAAAGTGCTTTTCATGGTGGGGGTGGGTAGGGGATCCGGATTCAAATCGTATGATTCACAGGACAGATATGACTAAAATATAGAAAGCCTATATATTACTGAAATAAATAAAAGTAAAACTTTTGAAAATGTACAGTTTTCTACATTTTATAAATTAGTTTGTCCTACATCAGTCGTATTCAACCTTTTTCATATCAAGATTCAGCCTCTCAGTCATCGTTAGATAAGATTTTACACACACACACACACACACACACACACACACACACACACACACACACACACACACACACACACACACACACACACACACACACACACACACACACACACACACACACACACACACACACACACACACACACACACACACACACGGTTCAAATCTGTGTGCATCATTTGCCATACAGTATGTACAGGGATGGATGGGTTCACTAGTCCTAATTAACGCCAATTAGGATCTAAAATCAGATTAATCTGCAAAAAGATGAAAACATGCATCAAATAACTAAATCATAGGTTAATGTGAATGCTTGGGGTGGAAATTGCCGTCCCCGCTGGGCCCCGAAATGGCACCCCAGCAATGCACACTTGCGGCATCTCAACTGCAAGTTTACCATCTAAACATTAGGATTTGTTGACAATACAGCGTGCTAACGCATTACATGAAACAATTCCAATAGTTTTCCCGTAACAGCTGCTACTTGTAAAGGTCTCATAACTCAAGTCGTATGTGGAATAGGAACCAACCATACAAGGGCACAGAACTTGTGAGTTACTGGTAAACTCCTCCTCGAGTTCCATGACGTACGCACACCAAAAATTCCACTGACCGCTGTCTGGCATCGTTTATGGTTACTCATTTGGTGAAACACATTCTACCACTGGTCATCTCGTCTTTGTCCCATCTGGGTCGCCATATGTTGTCGATTAAATAATCGTCCAAAGATGAAGGAATGACAAAGTTCTTCAGGGTGAAGTATTGAGAATTTATTAAGAAGATTCAGCAGAGAAACAATATACAGAGAGTGAGGAACAGGCCTCCTTGCCTGTTCCAGCAGCCCCTCCGGGCGCAAGCCTCCCCAACCCCATTCTCAAACAGTTCTTATAGTCTTGTTTTAACAGAGATGCTATACTGAATGGTCATATAAGGGTCTGTGCTAAAGATAAGAGCGACACACAAATAGTTACACAAGTACACATTCGCTGACATAGTGATAGTAAGCATGGAGAAGTCCGGTCAGCTGTTAGATTGACAGCTGCATGAATTAGACTGAGCACATTGGTGAGCAAAGGGACTTAATGGAAGGAAGATAAATACACAATAAAAGCGTCCTTGATCAATGGCTTGCTCCCTGCTATCTACAACTGTGTTATGACTTCTTGTATTGGCTGGGAAACCCGACCTTTGACTGAGGTGTGGGGTCACGCATTGCATGCTGAGAGGAACACACTCTCACAGGACTTCATGAAAAAGAAGAAACTGGAGGCAGCACAGCTGATGTTCTATGAGAACCTGCACCAGCCACAGGGAGAACAGCGACAACAACAAAATCATCAGTCACATAGGAGTATCAGGAGCCGTAAATGGAAACAAAGACAAAGAGGAAACAGTGACCCATATGACAGAGCAGACCAGTATGGGACAGGGCCTGTTCCATGCAACTATGAGCCAGGTGGCAATGCAGCGGCCTACGATCCACAACGGGGTGGACCACATCCACTGCATGGCCCCACATCAGGCTCCATGGGCCCCATAGCAATATGGACCAGGTGACAGTGTTAAAACAACATGCACCAATCCATGACATGCAGAGTGGGATCCATGAAGGTTCATGTCCTTATGTCCTAAACGGTTTGATTTGCTTTATACAGTAAGTTCTATTCATTGTCATTTAAAAAAAAAATAGGTTAATAGTGATCATATGACTATTTTAGATAACTTCCTTAAATATCACAGTGAAATCCAATCCAAAAATTATATTCTAATTAATAATACAAATGTTGTTTAATTGTTAGTTAAAATAGGCCTAAATTAGGAGAATAACGTCAGAAAATGTGAGTAAGTTGTTATTGGAACCTGTATATCCACACACATACACTAAATAGATAAACAAATTGACTCATCTGTCTGGGGTGGCAGGGGTCGCCTGTGTGTGCTTGTGTGTGTGGGTGAGACGGACCAAAATACTGAACATTACCAAATACCAAAACATTTATGATGGCTTTTCCACAAGGTTGGATGTCCAATATTACTTTGTCTCCTGTCCATTATTCTGCTATTACTAGGTATAGATGTTAAGTAAGTTTCGGTTCTAAACGCACCACGTGAGGAGAAAATGCCATGTGGCAAGTACTTATTTTTATTTCCATGTAACGAAATGCGAAAGCAAATTCCACGTGATGATATATATAAAAATAAAGTTAAAGTAACCCGTAGGCTTTAGGTTATCGAGTAATATATTGCAGAAAATGTAGTCTCCAGTCTATTCCTGTAGGTGTCACAGGTTTCATCAGGCCATTGCTTAGTGCTGTGAATTTTTGGCCAATCAGTGGGTACTGGAAATGCTGCTTTGATGCTGTCAAAAAGACCACCGTGATTCAGCAGCTGTCCAGTGACAATGTGATTTTGTGCTCCATTCACATCAAAATGTTCCCTGAGATGTAGCCATTTTAATCCAAAGACTTTGCGAAATACAGATTCGAGCATTCTTGCCGATGGCTCATACATCTCAATCAAGTCTAACACAGCTGCACACCAGCGCTCCACGTTGACTTTGTGGTCTGGAAGGTCCTTCATGATGTCTTTCAGTTCATCAGGTGTCCAGCGTCGCTGCACATGTACTGTTGAAGAATATGTGTCTATTTCTGAGTGCTGTGCCCCAGTCCCCCGATGAGGATGAGGTTCTGGATATGGAATGAATGGAAATAGCTTCATTGGACAAAGTGTCGCTGTGACAACTGCTCCCCCCTGTCCTTGATTGTTTTTGAGGGGTTCAGGTTGTTCATGGTTGTTGCTGTTGTCTGCGGGCTGTTCCTTGGGTGTAGTAACAGTCAGTTGTGTGTCTCCGCTGTGGTTTGGCTCCTTCTGCCTCATATTGTTGTAGTCATCAGGCGTAGTGTTGGCTTGTAGATCTGCTAATTTCACCACAAATCTGTCAAGTTGCTCTCGCAGTAGCATCACTTCTTTCTGTTGGTTGTTGAGTTGTTGTTGCATATTTCTGTCAAGTTGTTCTTGCAGGTCATTGATTTGTCGCTCCACAAGTTGTTCTCGCAATAGCGTCATTTCTTTCTGTTGCTCCTTGAGTTCTCGCAGTAACGTCACTTCTTTCTGTTGGTCCTTGAGTTCTCGCAGTAACGTCACTTCTTTCTCCTGTTGGTCATTGAGTTCTCGCTTCAACTTCTTTCTGCTTTGTTTCGCTCCCATCTTAAGATTCTTTTTGATCAAGTATCCATCTATGGTGAAGATGAAATAATGACCCTGCTCACAGCGCCATAATTGTAATGGCAGCTTTTGATATCACTATTAGTAAGTAAACATCATCAGGAAGAAGCAGGACTCAACCATCAGGATTCGAACTCCATTCTTTTATTGTATATGTCATCACACCAGAGAGAGACTAGTGTCTCCCTCCAGAGCTTCCCCCAGCACTCCCCACACACATGTCCCACACATATTTTATACTTTCAGCAGTGTACAGAGTTTCAGGAGTAACAAGAGATGGTCATTCCTTAAATGGACTCTATTCTATAGTTAACTCACAGTTTGAAATAGGTTTACATGAGTCAGCAGTCTCTAATGAGTTGGTCAGTGAAGAACAGGTGGTAATTAGAGTGTTAACTATCATCTACTAGTCGGCTACATTAAATTAATCAATACCATAGGGTTTATATGCATTTTCGCCACTACAGAAGGCACTGGAGCAGCTCAGACGATTTAGGCCCTTATTTTATTACGTTTCGATGTGTCAATTACATCTTCGTCAGGTCATGTCATGACCTGACGAAGATGTAATTGACACATCGAAACGTTGTCACTTTTTTACCTGCACCCTGATATAATAAAATAAGGGCCTAAATCGTCTGAGCTGCTCCAGTGCCTTCTTGTTCGCATGTTATATGTCCTGCTCCTGAGATGCACCAGACTGGCCTGCTATAGGCTAGAGGCGCGGCTGGAACTCCCTTCTACATTCTTCATCAGAGTCAGAGTTGACTCTGATGAAAATGTCCGTGCTGCAACTTATGTCCTTGTACCTGTGAAGCACCGGACCCACCGTTCCAGGCTTGAGGCACGTTGGTAGACTCCCTTTGTTCCTAAATGAGTCTGGAATACTTCTGCTCTTTATGACTGGTGTCTTTGGTGGAAATTGACCAATCTGGTTACTCCCAGACTGTTCCAGCAGGCAGAGTTTCATCAAATAAAGCTCGACAGAGCCATGAAGCCCTGGTGAGGGGGCTTATGGTACAACCACTATGCCATATGACATGGGACAAGATATGGCACCTATAAACACTTCTATGAACATTAATGTGTCCCAGAACTTAGAAACAATAATAAATATAAGTTAAACCACTTAAAACCTAGGCTATATACTTTGTGTCCCTCACCCAACCTGTTGTAAGCTTGTAGATCTAAGTAACGGTATGTGAATATTAAGTACACACAATATAAATTATAAACCGTTTCAATCAGTAGTGCTTTTAGGTGTACGGTCCAGTTATTACCTAATTACCTATTATTCAAAGTACTGCCTTTGAGAGCAGAACTTCTGAACCAGGGCCCAACAAAGGGCCCCATGACATCTAATCAACTCAGCCTGCAACTTAGCTGTCATGTGCCATCATGTAAGTGTAGCAGAGTGGCTCTGAGCCTCTGCCCGATGGCCTCAAAAGTCTAATGTCTCCCCTGGTCCATAGGGATATACTGTATATAAACTTTATTACAGGCTCATGGCCCACAAGGTAAGACAGTACATCACATATACGAGAATAAAAATAAATAAAAATACAGTACATTTACCCAGCCCCACAGGTTACTACTCTAGGTGAGGCACTCATGCCAGTGTCCTCTGATGGTAGAAGTGTACCTTACAGAACTACGGCCTGGGTCTGTCCTTCAGTGAGCGATCCAGCCTGCTCATGAATTTAAATGTCAGGTTCCTCAACAGAGCCATGAATGTAGTGAGACCCAATGAACAGAAAAGCCCACTGGCTCTAGTGCTCCTGGTTTTTTTTAACAGGATTCGAAGACAGTCATTATAGGCTACTTGCAGCTTGCGTAAGCTCTCCTTCTTATACTTCACCCACAGTGGAGCTGTGTAGAGAGGGGTGCAATAAGCTCTAAAGAGGTTTACCTTAACATCCGTAGTACAATGGTGAAATGTACGGACCAACATGTTGGCTTGTACATATAGCATTCTCCTCTGTCTAAACATGTCCTCATCATCCTCTAAGGTATCTGTTATGATATGTCCAAGATCTTTTGTAATCTTGGACACACCCAATTTGACCAACCAGTCTGATATCCCTTTGGTCTAGTGGTTAAGATATTGGACTTTCACGCGAGAGAGCCGAGTTCGAATCCCGGGCGTTACATAAGCACGTGTCTGTGAGCAATGCCTCTCCGACATGAAACTCAGAGTTCCAGACACAGTGGTGTCCATCTTCAGGCCATATACGGAAGGTACTGTGAAGTTGTTTATCCAAGCATTGTTCATGATCCTATTAGTATAAAACTACTGACATTTGGTTTATTTTTCATTATCACTGTAGAGTCTACAGTATGCTGCTACATTGTCAACTTTGTCAACTACAGGACAACTTTAGTTTTTTTAGGTTGTTATTAGAGAAAGTAAAAGGAGTGTTCATTTTCTTCATTTGCTGCTTTCTTTCGTTTTAGGGATTTTAGTGGTTTTTGACAGGGGGGCGGGGGCATTCGAGCATGGGGATAATTATATGTATTTTTTTTACAAAATATTATGGCGATTTATTTTTTTATTATCTACTATAGTCCTAATATACCCCAGGAAATTACATCTGGCCACAGAAGATCACAGGATCTACTGAATGTGAAGGAGGCCTACTGGGGGGAAGCCACACTGTGTGTCATAGGCTCAATATGTCAGTTTGACACATTCAGTAGATCTCGTAAGGAAGCTTGTAAGGAAGCCAAATACAAATGGTTTTTACTCTTATTTACCTGTGCACAATATGTAAATACAACCTTGAACTTTGATAGTTCTTAAACAAAACAAAACAAAAAATATTTTCAGGTGGAACCCCACAATGAATGTATCAGCTTCAAATTAGTATTGTTCCAGTTCCTTTGTCTGCTCATATTTTTGTTTCATCACTTCCAAGTTCACTTGTTTATCCTGTGTAACCTGTATGAGTTCTCTTCTCTCTTGATAGGATAGAATTGGTATCCCGGAGAGACGGGGAGGCCCCTGTTAGAATATAGTTCATATTTCAGAATATAGAGCTATTTTTGTTTCATCAGCAAGTTCACTTTTAAGCTTGTTTATCCTGTAACCTGTATGAGTTCTCTCTCTTGATAGGATATAATTGGTATCCCGACCTGAAAAATGTATTTTCCGTTTCCGAAATAACTTGAGAGATGGGGAGGCCGAAGCTGTTCCTGAACACTAATTACAGACATTTAGAAAAAAAATAAAACATAAATTGGTTAAGTTTCGTATTCATGGAAGGACAAAATAGAGTTTCTGTTTCTGTTGTCTGTTTCTCATCAGGAAGAGGCGTATTGCTCAACTCAACTGTTCACTATGTACATGATCCTTATCAACAACAAACTGAACTTCTGAAAAGCAAAGCATTCATTCATTCAACCACGCACATCCTGTGAAGCTGAGTCACGGTACGAGGTCATAAAATATTTTTTTTCTAATGCCGTTTAAATCCAGGATGCTTGCTTGCAGCATTTTGATTCATTACAGATTACAGTGAGGCCAGCATTTTGATTATTTTACAGTGAGGCTACTTATATTGTAAAAATCACACCTGTGTGAAGTGAGTGGTGCTAATATATTAAATTCTAACTCATGTTGATTAGGTGATGTACTGGTGATGTAAAACAAATGGTGCCAACACAAACGTTAAACGCCATTAACAATAAAGAGACAATATGACATAATGAGGCACATTATGAGGTACATTTTCCCTTCATTGTCAATGGCGTTTACAAAACAAATATTGAACTAAAGACAAACATTAAACCTGTGTATAGAGGGGCTAGCGCCCCTCAAAAACAGGGTGCCTTTTTCATTTGTATATTAGTGGGATAGACAGGGGGTGAGCATATTCTTAAGTCTTAACCATTTAAGACTAATAGCGAAAATAGCCAATCCTTTAGACACCACTATAATGTTCTTACTTTGATCAATACTATCCAGGTTTTCTTCAGAATATGACTTACTACGACACTACGGAACATTAGGTGTCCACTAGTACTAGTGGTCCTCAAATTTTATATTTGCAAGGACCCTTTAACATTTACACCCCCCCCCCCCCCCCCCCCCCCCCCCCCACCACCACCACCCACCCCTTTTTCCCCCTCACTGTATACGTTTCTTTTCCCTTTTTTTACCTCCTTTATGATGAATTCCTGTTCTGTTCTTTTTGGCTATATAGAAGTGTCTATTTGTACGTCTCTAAATGTTTTGATGATTTGAACAAGGTGGACCCTCTTGTAAACAAGTGTAATGCTTTATTGGGTCGTCCACTCACAGTTAACCATCTTTGTATTGAGTTGTGCTTGAAATGTACTGTAATTCTGCAAACTGTTAATAAATATTTCAATCAATCAATCAAACACACCTGTTATGGTCATTCAGGGCTATAGCTCTGTATGTGTCCAGTCATTTGGTATGTCCGTGGCAAAAATGGAATTCTAACTAAAATGTCCTCCTCAAAGCCAGCATGACGATGACCCCTGCACAAGCTCAGTGTGCAGTCATGCAAAGGTTGAACTTCGGAACTTGGTGATATTGCCATCTAGTCTATACATCCCAAAAGGAAATGCATGCATTTAATTTGGTCTGACAAGAAGCAGGGATAAAAAGGAATGACATGCAGAGGCATGAATCCTGTCTGTGCACTTCAAGAAAATCTAAATAGAGTTGTTCCCATATCAATACTGCCTAAAATGATGGTATCAGTATCGGTTAATATGCCTTGCCAGTCCCATATCACATAATTTAACCACATGAACACGAACATTTACAGATCAATTATTTTGTATTTTGAATGCTTCAGTTTTACATTTGTATTTATTCCTATAGATCTAGTGGTTCTCAAACCTTTTAATTTCATGGAGCCTCATAACTCTGAGAGTGTACAAATGGAAGCATTTGGTTCCATTTGTACTGTAAGGGTCCATTTGGAACCCCCTCAAGGAATAGGTATGAATAACTGTCTAGGAATTTGCTGTGGTCTCCTGAGTGCAATGTGTTTCGACAGGCAGGAGGAGGAGGAGCATAATTAAATGAATTATGTTTTCTTTTTTTTCTTCTTCAATGGAACAAAAAAATAAAAATAAAAAATAGGACAGATAGAATCAAATTGGCTCAGCGCCAGCCCAGCTTACTGGAAATGACCAGAGGTGTTTTTCCAATGACATTCTAATCGTCGCCCCCTGTTTTCTCATTCAACAGTAAGAACCAACCAAGTATACAGTAGCCCGAGTGTAAACGGGGTCTACTCCTTTTCTTAGAGATCATTCTATTGATTACCGTTTTGATTAACTTTATACTGTGTATCAACTAATTGACATGAAGAACTGACTGAGCAAATCTACAATCTCACAACGTACTAGTAGATCAGCTACTTTCTGTATTTTATAATCACCTAAATGGATTAGTTTGATTAGCTGTAGCCAGAGCCGTAGCAGAAGACGAGTCACGACACGCTTTGATATCCCCGCAAAACGGGGTGCTATGGGCTATACAGTATAGTTCCAAACATTGTAACTATCCCATTGAGATAGAATGAGCACTTCCGCATTCCACTCCACACTGACACAAAAGCCTCTGCCCAGCAGGCTCTGGACAGGGCACAAATTATAAGCCAATTGATCACCCCTAGATATACTGGAGCTGGCCTGTTCTGACATCACAATGTTTGTTCTGAGATCTGCATAGACTCCATATTTGGGCATGCCTGACAAAGAACTCCAAATATGTGCATAAAAGGGACACAGCCATAATAACTGGGCGGGGCATTCATTTCCAACTTGCATCGTTCCAAGTAGGCCAGTGCCCAATGGGCACCGCTCTAGTTACCATTAATTACAGGTCTGAAACACAATCATGCTAGTAATAGCTACAGTAAGATGATTTATAATAGCCCAATTATTTTGACAAATCTTCTGCACAATCTTTCTGCCCATAATGTTGTTGAAAGAACATTAGGTTTTGGGACACTACCTCACAAACAACCACATTGTCTGTTTCAGTGGGAGTTTATCAGGGAAACCCTGGTATCATTGAGGTGATGATAGACATCAGTGATGATAACAGTTCATTATTTATATCAAATGAGCCAGGAGGACCAATATATAATAGAAAGCCGCTATTGGGGGCTAAAGAACATAATTTATAAACTGCTAATCAATTCTGATTGATCAATTCTTATGGGGTCAGAACAGTATCAAAAGTGTCACGGTAAATCTTACATATTTGTAACTCACAAGTTCAGATTTGCAACTCACGTGAGTGAACTCACAGGTTCACATTTGTGTTTTGTAACCACAAGTTCAGATTTGTGTTTTGTATCTGTATTTCGCATCTGTGTTTTGTATCCGTGTTTCGCATCTGTGTTTTGTATTTGTGTTTTGTATTTGTGTTTTGTATCTGTAATTTGCATCTGTGTTTTGTATCCGTGTTTCGCATCTGTGTTTTGTATTTGTGTTTTGTATTTGTGTTTTGTATCCATAATTTGCATCTGTGTTTTGTATCCGTGTTTCGCATCTGTGTTTGAAACACAAATACAAAACACAGTTGTGAAACACAGATACAAAACAGATGCAAATTACAGATACAAAACACAAATACAAAACACAAATACAAAACACAGATGCGAAACACGGATACAAAACACAGATGCGAAATACAGATACAAAACACAAATCTGAACTTGTGGATACAAAACACAAATGTGAACCTGTGAGTTCACTCACGTGAGTTGCAAATCTGAACTTGTGAGTTACAAATCTGTGAGACCTTTGAGACTGTGCTAAAACTCTGCTGCTCTACTATTGAAACTCTTCTGACATTGGGCGTTAACGAACGTCATCATTGGCTGAGGGAATCTGATCCTCGGCCAATCAGATCGGTCCACCTTCAGCCAATCCTATGGCTCTAATGCCCTGGGGGCACGCTGGTCCATAGCTCTAATGCCCTATGGTGGGGGGCACGCTGGTCCATAGCTCTAATGCCCGGGGGCACGCTGGTCCATAGCTCTAATGCCCTATGGCGGGGGGCACGCTGGTCCATAGCTCTAATGCCCTATGGCGGGGGGCACGCTGATCCATAGCTCTAATGCCCAATGGCGGGGGGCACGATGGCCCATAGCTAATACCCTATGGCGGGGGGCACGCTGGTCCATAGCTCTAACGCCCTATGGCGGGGGCATGCTGGTCCATAGCTCTAATGCCCTATGGTGGGGGGCATGCTGGTCCATAGCCCTAACGCCCTATGGCGGGGGGCACGCTGGTCCATAGCCCTAACGCCCTATGGCGGGGGGCACGCTGGTCCATAGCTCTAACACCCTATGGCTGGTCCATTAGAGCTATGGACCAGCGTGCCCCCCGGGCGTTAGAGCTATGGACCAGCGTGCCCCCCGCCATAGGGCATTAGAGCTATGGACCAGCGTGCCCCCGCCATAGGGCATTAGAGCTATGGACCAGCGTGCCCCCGCCATAGGGCATTAGAGCTATGGACCAGCGTGCCCCCCGCCATAGGGCATTAGAGCTATGGACCAGCGTGCCCCCGCCATAGGGCATTAGAGCTATGGACCAGCGTGCCCCCGCCATAGGGCATTAGAGCTATGGACCAGCGTGCCCCCGCCATAGGGCATTAGAGCTATGGACCAGCATGCCCCCGCCATAGGGCATTAGAGCTATGGACCAGCGTGCCCCCGCCATAGGGCATTAGAGCTAAGGAACAGAGTGCCCCCGCCATTGGGCATTAGAGCTATGGACCAGCGTGCCCCCCGCCATAGGGCGTTAGGGCTATGGACCAGCGTGCCCCCCACCATAGGGCATTAGAGCTATGGACCAGCGTGCCCCCCGCCATAGGGCATTAGAGCTATGGACCAGCGTGCCCCCCAGGCGTTAGAGCTATGGACCAGCGTGCCCCCCGCCATAGGGCGTTAGAGCTATGGACCAGCATGCCCCCGCCATAGGGCGTTAGAGCTATGGACCAGCGTGCCCCCCGCCATAGGGCATTAGAGCTAAGGAACAGCGTGCCCCCGCCATAGGGCATTAGAGCTAAGGAACAGCGTGCCCCCGCCATTGGGCGTTAGGGCTATGGACCAGCGTGCCCCCCACCATAGGGCAATAGAGCTATGGACCAGCGTGCCCCCCGCCATAGGGCATTAGAGCTATGGATCAGCGTGCCCCCCGCCATAGGGCATTAGAGCTATGAACCAGCATGCCCCCCGGGCGTTAGAGCTATGGACCAGCGTGCCCCCCACCATAGGGCATTAGAGCTATGGACCAGCGTGCCCCCAGGGCGTTAGAGCCATAGGATTGGCTGAAGGCGGACCGATCTGATTGGCCGAGGAATCTGTCAATCAGAATGATTGACAGATTCCCTCAGCCAATGATGACATTTGTTAACGCCCAATGTCAGAAGAGTCTCAAAAGTAGAGCAGCAGCGTTTTAGCACAGTCTCAAAGGTCTCACAGATTTGTAACTCACAAATTCAGATTTGCAACTCACGTGAGTGAACTCACAGGTTCACATTTGTGTTTTGTATCCACAAGTTCAGATTTGTGTTTTGTGTTTTGTATCCGTGTTTCGCATCTGTGTTTTGTATTTGTGTTTTGTATCTGTAATTTGCATCTGTGTTTTGTATCTGTGTTTCACAACTGTGTTTTGTATTTGTGTTTCAAACACAGATGCGAAACACGGATACAAAACACAGATGCAAATTACAGATACAAAACACAAATACAAAACACAAATACAAAACACAGATGCGAAACACGGATACAAAACACAGATGCGAAATACAGATACAAAACACAAATCTGAACTTGTGGATACAAAACATAAATGTGAACCTGTGAGTTCACTCACGTGAGTTGCAAATATGAACTTGTGAGTTACAAATATGTAAGATTTACCGTGACACTTTTGATACTGTTCCTACTCCATAAATTCTGATCATTACATTATTGACAATGAAATCATCAGCTATCATTTCTAAATTGTACTGATGTGGAATTAATCCAAGTATAAGATGACAATAGACATTAACTCGGTTTTAGCAAGGTTTATTAAAAGCATTTAAGCGTCCATGGAGGTTGCAATATTAGCTGAATAGACCTGAGTATTTCGCCCAGACTTATACCCAGTCCTCCACTAAATCAGGGGTTCTCAACCCGTGGGTCGCGACCCCTCGGGGGGTCGCCAAATTATTTTGGGGGGTCCCCAAATAATTTTCAAAAAAAACATTTTTTTTTTTTATGCAACTGAATGGCTGGAAAATGGAAATGAAGAGTTTACATATAGTACACATAGTACATGCATACACCTTCCCTAATGATTATATCTGGTTTCAGTATTTATTTATGGTATATTGCCTCTATTATTAAGGTTATTGTAGCAGTCAATTTATATTGGGGGTCGGGAGTGGGCGGGGCAGGGGTCCCGAGACGTTGCCAAAGCATTTTCGGGGGTCCCCGGCCAAAAACGTTGAGAACCCCTGCACTAAATAAGGCAATGTTACCTGAGAATAACCAATGATAAGCAGGGATATTCTAGGTGGTCAGCATTGAGCAATATATTATTACATCATATCAACAGTGCATGTTTCTGACCCCTCAGCCTCGTGATGAGTCGTTAATGAACAGGGTGTGAGTGGAGTCTGGATACAGAGAGGAAGGCGTGAGGATTACTTCTTTCCTCCGTCATTCAAAGCTCCGTACATTCTGTTCATGTGAGCAATACACGATAGCTCCTATATGAAAGATCTTTCTAAGTAGAACTCCTAAAGTAATAGAGCACCGAAGTCACTGTCAGTAGAGGGCGTCAATCCACAGGTTCGTCTACTTTTTATTTGCATTGTAATCTCCATAGGAGGATTTTAGATCGCCTCATATAAGAACTGTGTTTGAAAAATAAACCGATCACCCCGGCCTTTTCACTCATATGGATATGAAGCATCGACTGAAGGTAGAAATGTACAAATATACCCAAAGAGTAACAAAAAAAGCGTTAGAAACGAGTGAAACAACCCAGAGACTACATTTCCGGTATAGGCGGGTGGCTGCATCTGCCCATCGCACAACAGAAACTGAATGTTAATTACGTTTATTTTTATTTTATTGATATGTAATGTTTTGTGGTTAGTACGAGTCGAGTCAACACCAGCTGAGCTTACGTCAACGAGGAATCTCAGGAACGCAATGTGTTGACGGCTGGGCGTGACGTATATTAGCAGCGACATTGCCTTCATATGTAGTTTCAAGGCTTTTGCGGCCACATTAATTCCATTTTCTCCAGAAACTGGCTGTATCAAATATGAATGGACATCATTAACGACGCACAGCCACTCCCCTGACAGAAAGGCCGGGGTGGTCGGTTTATTTTTCAAACACAGTTCTTATATGAAGCGACCTAAAATCGCCCTATGGGGATCTCAATGCAACTAAAAAAATGCATGAACCTGTGTATTAGCGCCCTCTACTGAAAGTGACGTCAGACTTCGGTGCTCTATACAGTAAATATTCCTGCCATGGGAGAAGAAAGCATGGGAGATGGTGCAAGCAGTGTTTACTGGGCTTGCTCTGGTCAATCAGCACTGGACTGGACTGGACTGGAGCAATCTGCCAAGGGTCAGGTTGGTCGTAGCTAATTTAGGGTCCCGAGACAACGGGTCATATTACATGCAGTCTATACTACAGGCAGTTCTCTATGCTTTTCTCCCTGGCTGTATACAGTTATATGTACTCTATTATAACAACTGAAACTAGAAAAAGTGCCCTTCTGGGCACAGGTCTCCACCAGGAGGATAGGACTGTGTGAGATGTTTGGCAAAATGTGTAGGAGTAATATAAACGTTGATTTGAGGCGTGTGAAAAGGGTGGGATATATTCCTCAGCCTAGTAAGAAAATGTGTGAAAGATTTCACGTAAATTGCATGCTGCGTTCATGATTTGAGGCTTTTGTTCAAAACGGGGCAATCTTGCAAACTGTGAAAGCCAATTATAGCCAATTAGGATGGAATATGAAATATCGGACAGATCCGACTTGAGCACATGACCATAGAGATACTGTGTAACGATTTGTGAGATTTTTGGACAGAATCTGGAGGAGTAATATCAAAAAATGTGTTTTACAAAAGTCGGCCTCCTGGTGGCGCTATAAAAGGCAGATGCGGAAAATGCAGGTCAAAGGTTTGTCCTTGGCCTCTAGGGAGTGTGCATGCAACGTTTCACGCAGATCGGTGCAGTTTTAGGTAAAAAATGTGAAAAGCTGCCTCATGGTGGCGCTATAACAGGCCGTTCTGGAAAATGCGGGGCAGAGGTTCATCGTTGGCATCCAGGGAGTGTGTGTGCAAAGTTTGGCATCGACCGGGTTAACGGTGCCGGAGATTAGCTGGTAACAGACGGACGGAAGGACGGACACACACACGGACGGAGTGCAAAACATACTCTCTCCCCATGCCTTCGGCCTGGTGGAGACAATGATCAGTATAAAACAGCAGATCTACAAACTCTAGATAAAAGAAGACATCAGTACCACTCACTAAAACTGAAGATACTGTACACTTGCAAAGCATAGCATGCAACATTTAGGCAGGCTCAAGCTAGCAATGGATCTACAGTACCATAAAGTGGAGACCTGTTCACTTCATTTAGAATTTAGATGAAGCAGGATATGTCGGCAACCGTTTGTAAAATGTGGGCTGTGGGCAAGTGGATGTTCAAAAGCGGTTTAGCTCCTCAACCTGCATGCTACAGACTTTGCTGTCTGTACTCAAAACAAGCATGTCCCTTCGTAGTCAAACGAACACCAAAAGCAATCATCCAAACAGCCCATGCCACTTGTTCTTAGTTCTAAATCTAAAGTGTAAATATTCACTCACCATGGAACATACAGTACATCACTGCTGGAGAATACTTGCTCAGAAGCAGGGCTGCACTGTACGGGTTATCTGTGTGTGCTGGACTGGTTCCTGGTCTGTACGGGTTATCTGTTTGTGCTGCACTGGTTCCTGGTCTGTTGCCATAAAGTGTGATGGTTCGTTTTCCTGAGAAAGCCTGGGATGTGTCCAACAGTTGACTGGAAGTGTAAAACAACAAACGTCAATCAAATTAAATGACATGTAACACCAAGATGTTATCAGACCATTGACTGGAAATGACAACTGCAAGGAAATGACAGTAGACTATATTGTAGGCTACTATATTGCAATGTACATAAAGTGAAGAAACAAATTAATGAACAAACACTGCTGCCTATGATATGCATATGCAGTCAAAGGACGATGTATTCTCTTCCAGAAATTATGATTGGTGCATATTTTGAAAAGTAACAAAATTCTGGCACTGCAATCAGAAAAAAGGCAATTCAAAAATGCATAAACCATTAAGCATCAATGAGGGAGAAGACACAGAATTAAGAGTGCAAAAGGAACACATTATAAAAGCATTAATCGTAGCCAATCACTGTTTACACCATTTTTCTCCCCAATTTATTTAGTCATTATATAGTAGTAAGTAAGTAGCCTTGCCGAGCCATGAGGCCCATAGGGCAGGAGCCTATCTCCTGTTTCTGTAGCGTGAGGCACACCCCCCTGGACATGACGCTAGTATGTCGCAGGGATTACCCCCAATCCAACCCTTGATGCTGAGTGTCAAGCAGGGAGGCACTGGGTCCCATTTTTAGAGTCTTTGGTATGACCCGGCCGGGGATCGAACCCCGACCTCCCAGTCTCAGGGCGGACACTCTAACCACAAGGCCACTGAGCTGGTAGGATGTAGAGCCTTCGTCCTACTCCTCCCGTCCAGGACTCCCTGCCTGTGGGAATACATGCAGTTGCAAATATCACCCTCCCTGCCCAGCTTCCCTTCCCCCGGAACACGGGTTTGTATAATCCGACAAAGCCGGATGCCCCACGGTGGATTCGAACGGGAACTCACAACCTCTGTGGTGGTGGTGGGCAGGGACCACCCGATAAGTTATAAAGATTTGAATATAATACAATAGGTAACTTTGTATTATACTGAAGAAAATAACAATTAACATGCCAATTAAAATATCTCCATTCATCTTCAACCGCTTATCCAGAGTTGGGATATTAAAATATCTGTAGGCCTACATATTATCTATACCTTAACATTTTAAAATTCCTGATTTCTGATGTACATCTTTGCTATGATTTTTGTAATTTGTGAATTGAGTGAATTTGCGTTTTGATTCTGACATGATGTCAAATCATTGTTGATAGGTGGGAAATGCTGTGCCTACGCATTTCAAATTTTCAATTCATCTACATTTGCAGTCTGTACAGTGTACACATGACTGTAAATGAGATTAAAAGTGGATTTACGTCAGAAAGGTGTCCGCCAACGCATTTCAAGACATTTACAATGTACACACAACTGTAGGTGAGGTTTAAAATGTAATTGCGTCAGTAGCAACACATGCATCAACTGAAAATGCAACCTTGATACAGGGTCCCAAAATCAAGCTTGATTTGCCTAGATGGGTTGATGTGTTCATGCATGGGTCAGAATGATTCTTCCTAGGCTCCAAAAAACAATTGTTTCAGTTTTGTTTTTGTTTTATAGAAGGAAACGCTGGCACAAAAAAGGGGGAGTGGACCAATGCATTGTGGGGATACCCAGCAGTATTAAATTCACCTCAAGCTATGACACAATCAGACGTGTGTATTTAAAGACAGAGAGGCATATGCGTGTCACTTTGTCACTTGCATCTGCAGGAACAGAGACATTTAGCAAATTGCAGGTAAGGCAATGATCAAATACACTCCTACAGGAGACGGAGATAATATGAGACATAGATCAAATTATACTTTTAAAAAGCAAAATGTGTTAATATATTATTTTAGTCAAGTTCTCTACAAAACTTGTAAAATCTATTTAAATGTCCTCATGTATTAAATGTAGCCTACTATTATTTGCCTTTTTTATGCAGAAAGCAAAGTTTTCTGTAACTTTGATTTCTGTACAATGTCATTATTATTTGTCATTCACTGGTTTATTTATTTTTTGTTAATCAGAATGCACACCAGTTTGGCTCTCCTGTGTGTCTCTGTCGTGGCACTTGCATCAGTCTGCTTCAGTAGACCTGCTAAAGGAGAATCCAACTCCATCCATGGAATAATAAATATTGTTCAGACCACGCTGGTTCACATCCAGAAAGTAAAAGCAAAGGTAGGCTATGTATATAGTGGTTTTTCTCTATGATTGTACTGAAAAAGAAAAAAACAATACTCAACATTATGTTGGGGATAAAGTATTTACTTTTTATAAATATAATTAATTTCTTATTGTAGCCCATCTGCATTGTTACCATGAGGCAGTGTTGGTAGTTTTTTTTTTTTTTTTTTTTTTTTACATATTGATGTTTGTCATTCCTCTGAATAAGAACAGATAATTTAATTTTCACTCAACTGAGACAACTTGATTGGTTTCAACGCTCAGTCAAGCAATGATGAAGAAGAGTCTTTTTTAAATAATGAAAAGGCTAAAATAGATCATAAAATAGTAATTTCTGCAGCTTTTACAATAATGTAATCACTTTAAACCCGGTGTGCTAATTTGGTTATTATAGACACAATATTCAAACATAAAAATCTGAAAAAGCAGATATCTTACAAGATTGCACGTGGACTTCTAGATTGGCCATTAAAAATTAAAAATATATTATTATTATTATACTTATTTATTTTTAAATAGGGCATAAGCTTAACTGGTTAAAAAACTGCAAAAGTTAATCTCCCTTTATATTTTTATGGAAACATGATTTCTTTGGTATTCTCTCTCTCTCTTCCTCAGTGGCCGGTGGCTTCTACAATAGCGGTCGTCATCTCCCCTCCCAGCATTGAGGGCCTGAGAAGCATTAGTCATGACCTGGGACTGTTGGACTTCCAGCTCCAGAACCCGTCCTCTCACATCTTAACCCAGATCCAGACGGACGTGTCCAGCCTGTGGGGAAGGGTGCGCTCCCACTCCCAGACCATGGAATGCCCTGTCCAAGACAGACCTGGAGGAAGAAACGCCACAGAGGACGCTTTCCCGGCCACTGAGCAATACCAGAGGCTGATTAAGGTCCAAAACTACCTGGATCATCTCATTCGCAACCAGGACAAGCTAAACATCTGCTAATAATAAAATAGTATGAAAATCAAGGTGATGCCATGAAGGTCATTAGTTTTATTATTATTATAATAATTATTATTATTATTATATATTTTTTAACTATGTTTTTACCTTCTTGCCTTTATTTAACACCATCTTTGGGAAGATAACGAAATTGTCTATATTGAATAATAAAGAGTGCAATGTCATATGATCCTATGATGGCAGGTATGTATTTGTACATGTGTTCATTTTAGAGCTGCAGGAATGTTAAATTATGAATGCAAAATAACATATTAACTTGCACACGCTGAATAAAAGTGTGTGAAAGGTTTATATTTTATTTCCCACTATTGTTTTTAAACAACAGAAAAGCACTCAACTGCATGCAAAAGGACAAGACACAGAATAAATTAAATCAAATACTTTGGCTGTTATAGTACCATATGCAATATGAATGGAGATGTAGAATTCAAGACAAGATCATGCTTTGGGTTTATAGGCTATTTGTGTGCATGTGGTATAGGCTATAGGCTATATTGCAATTTTTGTGCACAATTTCTACATGGATAAATAATTAAGTAGCGCTGCTCCCGTATGAGACATTTTAGCCGCAAGTTGCATCACACACAACATTGCAACGTATAGGGCATTGGGCAAGCTTGAATATGATCCTCTTTCGTTCACTGCACAATATTTATTGACAGAAAGTAGCCACCTAGCTCATAACATGTCTATCACTATGGTGGATATTTATGAAACAAACGCTTAATTGCAGATGGAAAGAGGATCATTCATGCTTGGCCTACAGCTGCAATGTAGGTGTTAAAGTTGTTTTAATACAAGCAGATCGGACATTCGATTTTGATCAATGGGCTGCCTGTCTGTCAATGGTTATTGCAACTCTAGATTCATCCCATTCTTTTATTTTTTTAAATAAATCTAGTGTTACAAATTGTGGCTAGAGACATTTTTAATCTTGGAAAAGCTTGGCATCGAGTTTATGTTTACAAATTACCATAATAAACTCACCTGTTGGCAGCAGCTATAAGTTTGTTCGTTGTTCCTGCGCTGTTTATAGGCAGCGGACGGCATACAGTTGTACAGTAGCCTACAAAGAGTGTTTGAAAATGAATTTATGAAAACTAGTATTTCTTTAGCTCTATGGTCGGGAGGACATGAAAATAGAGAGACTGGTGACAGTGTGGTGCTTTGAGTTACTCTAAGGCGAGCATGGGATCTTCATGCTTTGCAGTCACTTCCTGATTCAATATATCGATTGGTTGTGCTATTGGCCAATCCATTGGTTGGCTGTCACTGTCTGGCAGGCAGAAACGTCCCAGGATGGCCGAATACATCCATATAAAAAGGCTAGGCTATAATCTACTGTTCTGCTACTCCAGCTGTTGATTTGTCATCTCTCCAGTAGATGTCAGTCATGGTCCAAATTCGACTTGAACCATGACTTTCGCTCAGCTATAGTCAGGGAATATTATTCAGAATAATGCCAATTTGCCAAATCTGGGAATACATTTCTTACCAAGACTTTTCTCCACCAATGTGTTTGTAAAGGTGTTTACTAACATATCCCACATTGGTTTCTATTCAACCATGCACCCTAGGGGATTTTTTTTGACAGCTGCTGAAAGTTGGGGTACCATCAACAACCAATAAAGGCAAAATGTTCTAAATTTCATTATGCTTTCAATAGCATGTGATGTGACATGTCAAACTAGGGGGTTTCATGATTCTGAATCCATTCCAAGCATTAGTTTTGCACAACAAACACTCCTTGTCTTGGGCTAATAACAGACATAGCCGCCATCACAAATGTGATGAGGTCATGAAGTGAAGTGGCTATGGCCGAATTTAGCCCAAAGAGTGTTTTTCGTGCAAAACTAATGGTTTCAGAATCATGAAAATAAACCCCTAGTTTAACACGTCACATGCTACTTAAAGTATAATGAAATTTAGACCATGTTGCCATATATTGGGTTGTTTATGGTACCCCAACTTTCAGTAGCTGTCAAAAATTCCCCTATAGGGTGGTTGAAGACACCCCACACCCTTACAAACTAATTTTCTTGGTTTAGTTTAGTTTATTTAGGATCAGCTGTTACACCTGGCAACAGCTATTCTTCATGGGGTCCTCACTGAATAATAGGCCTATACAAAAAAAAAAAAAAAAAAAAAACATATCACAGATATCACAAAATAAAAAGAAGAAATACATTACAGCATAACAAATATGGTTAGTGCATTCACTCTAGATTGCATTAACTGGTATATTGACATAAACAGAATTACAATTTCGCCATATATATAGAAAATCCTTCAGTCTTTTCTTAAAATGCCTTTTAATAATTTCTGTGATGCGTACTGGTAGAGAGTTCCAGAAAGTCATTGCCCTGTACATGACAGTTCTTGGCTTAGGCACTGTAAATCGACCCATTGCGACATGTCTGGTATTATGTCTGTGTCTATCACTGGTATAATGAATATTTTTATATAAGCATTTTGTTTTTTTATTTGAACAAATGTTCCTTAAAAAATCCAGCCAGACTAGCAGCTAATCTCTGCTCCAGCAACAGCCATGACAGCTTCTGATGATTTAACAGTGTACTAGATCTAGCATTGCAGTTAAGGGCAAGGCGAGCTTGATAAGAAATGTATTGAGAGTGAGAGAGAGAGAGAGAGAGAGAGAGAGAGAGAGAGAGCTTAACTGTTGTGTCAGCTACATGTAGCTTAACTTAATTGCCCAACACTGCAGATAACAATGAATCATAGCTAATAGGCCTATTAAGTAACTTTAACCTATTGCTAATACTCCAATAGTGCAAGTATTCAAGCCTCAATTCTTACTGGGAAAAAAACACCATCAAATAAATAATGAAATAACTAAAAAGAATAATTAAAACCAGTGTTGGGCAAGTTAAGCTATAGCCTACATGTAGCTGACCCAACACTGCCCAGGGGTCCTTGACGCCGGGTCACTGTCAAACAGTTTAACCTCTTTAATTCTTAATGTTATATAGCCTACTTTCGCTATTCCGAAATAGACGGTCTACAAGCGCACAGCACATCGCGATGAGACACGTGAGCTTTATTGTATTGTGAACCATTTTGAACATTGTAGACAACACAAATCTCTTTATATGCAGCTCCCTTCCATGGAACAACACAGCTGTTAAGATGGGGGTAGGGTGACCAGATGTCCCTCTTTGCGTGGGACAGTCCCTCATTTCCAAGACTTTTCAGGCGTCCCACAAATTGAGACCCTGTCCCACATTGAGACTGGCAGGCAGTGTTCAAATGCCCTAATAGTTAGTCCCCTAATAGTTGGCTTTCTGTTGTAAAGCTCTCGCATTGTCTCTTTTCCTGCAAGATGTGTTTTTAAGCCTGTTAAAATAGCATAAAAGTAAAGCATGATTTTAAAACAAAATGTGAAACACCAGAGTATAAATGATAGCCAATAGGCCTATGGTCGAATATGACATCAAGGCATTTCATTGCAACTCAAGTAGTAAGTTGCTAGCCCCGTACCCCACTTCTGTCCCTCAAATGAACAGTTTGGATCTGGTCACCCTAGATGGGGGTCACAGACTTATAGCATGTTACGCAGACAGCACTAGAATTGCATTTTATGTAGTCATAGCACTTTATAGTACATATGTAAAGTATAATATATGTATAGTTTATTTGTATAGTTTCATTATATAGATACTCCACTGTTACGCTCTTAGCTTACCCATGTTTCATGATAACTACTTTTTATGTATGTGATGTATGCCATGCTTTTTTGTTAATGCTTAATGTAAGTCACTCTGGAAGTCTGGATTAAGAGCGTCTGCTAAATGCCTGAATTGTAAATTGTCATATGGTATTGGGGGTCCTCGATCCACATGAAAATGTTGAGAACCACTGTTTTTAATAGACATTAAAAACCAAAAGCTTGTTCAATTTTACTTTATAGTATTTATATTTATTTATTTGCTTATGGGGCTATTTAACTGGTCTCACAATTGTTAGGCTACTGAAGACCAATGTCTCTCATAACTTGTGACTCGTGCAACGCATCACACTTAATCAAAATGCAATTCTGTTGTTAGTGACCTTGTTCTCATTTAATTCAGGTCCATTGCACCATAATCCACGACTGGGTGCCATTATGCATGTGCAGGCACGAGAGGAGATTAGCCTGTATGGCAACAGTCATAAATGACGAAATCTAAGGGAGAAAAACGCCAGCATCAGAATAGCAAATTCATGAAGTGTTAAGATCCTGTCAACGTAAAGCCTGCAGGCTCACAGCACCAGGTCAGACCCAACTATTGGGGGGCGATCAAGCTTGACCGGGAGTGATTATCTGGCAAGATTATCCCGCAGTGTGTGATGCAACCAGATTTCAAAACAGTTTAAGATGTAAAAACCAATGCAGCGTGAGCCACGCTTTAGTGACGAAGGGCCTTCATGTCCTTCAGGCTGTATGGTAATGGTCCTTCACACAAGTTCACAATCACAGGTATAGCACAGTCTTACTGAATTCTATGTCTACGAAATGATAGACCTTTAAAACAGGCCCGGTGCCAGAGGGCGCCTGCCTGGCACCATCATTTTCAAATTCTGCCCCTCATTATGGACTTGTTTTACTATATAGTTAATAACCCTAACCCTTTTTTGAGTGGTGTAAACCACTCCTACAACTGGCTTTGTTAGTTTACGTGTCTGTCTGTCTGTCTGTTCGTACCAAAAAATGAGCATGGTTGCTATGGTCACCCAGTTCACACGGGTGTGATTTCATTACGTCAGACATTACGTCAGACCACAGCTGATCAGTCTATATAAGACCTTACACCATTTTTTTAAGTATACTTGGACGATGAGTATTATTAAGTAGATGTATTTTGGGCTCAGCTGCACAGAAGTGTTTCACTTCTAACTCCTTTGGAACGCTATACTATGTTTGCAAAACGCCTTGAGTGAGCTTGTAGATCGGCTACTCTTGCTGAATTATGAGATAACCATAATAGGGGCGCTAAAGGGTGTTCTTGGGCTTGATTGTAATATCAGGATATTACATATAAATCTTTCTTCTAAACCATGGGTTTTCAACTGATTGTGAACCAGGGGCACGACACTGACTAGGAATCAAGTTGGGGACCACTTGTTATGCACCCCATGTCTATGCATCCCACTGTTTCTCAACCAATAGTCCACTAGCCTGGGAGACCATGTATTTTCTTTTATTATACCACAGGTCGTTTCGAGGAAGCAATCTGATTGGTTGAAACAGCCTTCTAGCCGTGGGTTAAACCAGCACCATTCACCACCTAATCAAAACAAAGAATTCAGCTGCTCTGTTCTCCCAGAGCGCTAGCAAACTCGGTGGCTAGGCTAGCTAGTTTCTTGGGACATTTGTGGTCGTAGTGACTACATCTGTCATTAAAAAAATATATTCTTTCAGCGATTTTCTTAGTTTTAAGGGTAACTGTTGTATAATTGCAATATTACACTCGAGGGTGTGGGTTAACGTGAATATTGCCACTTCAGTGATGCTTGCGGAACTCGACTTCGTCTCGTTCCTCACCGCATCCCTGTCGTGGCAATAATCACGTTAACCCACACCCTCTCGTGTAATATTGCTTAAATGGTCCATGGTAAAATTGGGTCTGCAGGTGGTCTATGGGAAAACATTTTAAAATGGAAATAAATACAATACATTATTTTGTTAAAATGTAAAAAGAAAAAGAAAAAGAAATCCATAAAAAACACATTTGAATTAATAAGCATGCAGGGAAGGCTTGGAAATGAACAATTTGTTGCACGATACTACGCGGTAGTATGCACAACGAATTATATCAAGCCCTTATGGGTCATTATTGACCTGAAACATACTAGTGGTCCAGAGCTCAGAAAAGGTAGAGACCCACTGATCTATATTCTTATCTCACAGTTACCATAATTCCGTAATAATATCCAACCCTTCATATTAAACTCATTTTATATGAATGATGACTGAACCAGGCTGCAGGGTGCACTTCCCCTTCTTGAGATCTGAACTTTGAATTTCTTCACCTTCAACTTAGTAGTTGTAGATTACAACATTGAGGCCTCATCATACACTGACACCACGCTAGACAGGAACGCCCAAAAACGTAACATCCGGTTTTAGCCTAGGGTAAGAATTTTCTATGGCTGCCAATGCAACTTGGTCCAATCCTTAATCACATACGGACAAACATCTATGCCGATGCTATCTAACTTGCGGAGGTAGCGTGCCTTGTCCACGGGCAACAGATCTTTCAACGTATGGCATTGCAAATACGTTTGATAATCGCTACTCTGCTCAATATTGTTTTGAAAATGCCGCAAATTGCATTGCAGTGAACGAGCGCAAATCACAACTTCCCCCGGTCGTGGGCGGAGTCACAGTTTGAGGCGCTGTTTACGCGCCGTGGTGTCAGTGTATAGGTCACCACTGCCAGGTAATTTAGTTTCTCAGGAAAAAATTAAAATAAAAGACAGCCTTCACTTTCCTATGTTTCTAAATGCATAATCAGGGACCACATGTAATTACATGATCAGGGACCATAATTAGCCCTTCGCTAAGTCCCTCCCCAACCCGTCCTTGTCCAATAGGCATGTTAGCAGCGAGGAGACAGGGCAAGCTCTCCTTCTCCCCCATAGAGATGCATGTTAAATGACGGGATTTCAGGATCAGGATCATCAGCATCATCAGGATTCCCTGATGAAGGCTTAACCGCCGAAACGTTGGATGCATTTTTTGTCTTAACCTGCTGCAGTGCTGTCCTAATAAAATATTGGCACTCTGGCTATTGGCGTGTGCGGTAACCCTCTTGTTTTTTCAAGATTTCCTCTACAGTTTTCTCCCGTGTGCCGGCACGGCACCGCTACAAGGACTTTGGTGTGCGTTAGCTTCTTTGTACACAGTAAATGACGGGATTTCTCCATATAAATAATCGATCATTTCAGTAGCAAGAGCATCAAAAAGTCTGCTAAATCTAGTCAACCAGGCCTGCAGTAGGCTATGCACTGGACAAATGTGCATGACATTATTTCAATGAACTAGAAATACGAGGAAATGACAGAGGGAAAAAACAAATCAACTTTAAAGACAGCCCGACCGGGTGGGTCAGTCGTGTAACTTTCCCAGCGTTAAGCTGTGTAAGTGTCTATGTGTTCAACAACACAGCCATGCAAAATAACACTGACAGCTATGAGGTGACGAAAGCTTGTCCTGCCTAGCAACAGTTGCTAAACTATTTGGATAGGCATTGGACAATCGCTTTTTGGGGTGGGGTTGAGCGAACCCCACCCCACGGACCACCAGTGGTCCATGGACCACCAGTTGAAAACCCCTGTTCTAAACTAACCTGACTGTTGCAGCGGTTCAGTTGCTTTTACCATCTCAGGTCTTATATATAGGCAATACTGATGATATTATATATAAATAATGTCATTGTGTAAATATTTTGTGAAACCGCCAATATTCACTCCCCAAATATTGTTACAATATCGATATCAAGCTAAACAAGAAATGACACAGTATAATAACTTATTACCAGCTTGTGCCAAGCCCTTGAAAAGTACTGTCATGAGTCATGACTTTTGCATCAATTACTAAAAAGTATATCAATTTGGTGCCTTTCACATCTATAGCTCACTAGTGGATTTATTAATGCACTTTTACAGGCACAAACAATCCAACAAGTAAACATGAACAAAAATAACGTACAAGTACTAGGCTTCTAATAAAAACCTGCCGTATTAATAAATAAGATCTTTTCAACTCCTTCAAAACACTGTTTCAGAGACATAGCAAATTTCATTCGTATTAAATAATCTATGTTTATGCTACAAGGTAAAAACCATTTAAATACTCTCTTTGAAACAATTGAGCAATTAGATAATAAAATATTATATTAAATCTTCAGCGTGTCCCAGCAGTCTCTTATCTACTCTTATCTATTAGATGTTTACTTGAAGTGGCGCTAGTGCATTCAGGAACTTCTCCAAGGTGGACAGATACTCATCCGGGTGACATCGCATGTGGCCCGCGTGCCGCGACACCTTCCACTTCCTGCTTTCCACAGCCACGCCCCTCTCTCTCCACAAGTCAATGACGGACTCCAGGGCGACTGGGTCGCAGAGTGCATCGTTTTCGCAGAAGAAGAAGAGTGTAGGGGAAGTGACGGGGCTGTGGTGGAAGACTTGGACGCCGGCGTCGTAGTAGTCGGCTGTGTGCGATTTGAACAACCAGAAGTACAGCAAGGCGGCGTTTTTGACCAGCCAATTCAAACGAGGCAACAGAGTCTTCCCAAGTCCTGGATGACAGACAGAGAAAAGAAAATTATAACCGGTCTAACAACAACGTTTTTTTCAAGAGAAGTTTGCCCACATTCACCCTGCCGTCCCTATTTTGAGCATGTCATTATAGGCAGAAATATTCTTTTAAAACAACTACAAGCTCACAACATGTCCTATATTATATATAGGGCTTAAGTCAGTGGTTAGTTTATAGTTTCATATATGCAGAGCTAGTATTTCCTACAAGCCAGTAACAACAGCGTTCAAACCGGTGTTGGAGTCAGTGCATGCATAATTTAATATTGAGCCACCGGCTCCTAATTCATTATTCAAAAGATTGACATGCTTGTCCAACACAAACATAAAGAAACACAACACCATCAGATCCCTCCCTATCTCTGTCTCACCTATGGCCATGTGCTCCAGTGTGGTTCAAAAAGAAACACAACCCCGTCAGATCCCTCCCTATCTCTGTCTCACCTATAGCCATGTGCTCCAGTGTGATCACTATCTCTGTCTCACCTATGGCCATGTGCTCCAGTGTGATCACTATCTCTGTCTCACCTATGGCCATGTGCTCCAGTGTGATCACTATCTCTGTCTCACCTATGGCCATGTGCTCCAGTGTGCCAACCACCATGCTGTCGTAGATCTGCCCGACAATCATCGGCGCCAGGCGGGCGTACTTCTCCGGACCCTGAGCGATGTGTCCCAGCATCTGGGTGAAGGTGTACCCGCCTATGGAGCAGGCGTGCACCAGCAGGGGGCGCCCAGAGAACCGCGGCTCCTCGAGGACCTTCAAGACCTCCAGGCCGTACCGCAGGCCCCAGCGCGGCCACAGGAAGTGCATGACACCGGTCTCCACCGCCAGCACGTCCATGCCACGCTGCAGGTAGAGGCTCCGGTACTTGGCCAGGGCGCCGGGCCGGGCGCCGAGCCAGGGCAGGAACAGGACAAGTGGGCGTGGCGCCAGCGGAGGGCTGACAGACGCCGATTTGGTTTGGACAGAGACGGGCTCGGCAGGTCGTGTGCCCGAGAGCAGCGCATCGTGGGAGGAGGCCTCTGGAGGCCTGGCACCAGAGATGGACTCTAATTGGGCGGTAAATAGTGTCTTTTGGTCCCTCGCGATGTGAACGCTGGTGTAATACGTCATGCTTTTGCTGATCTTCTGGGATACGACGCCTCCCTCTTCTTCAGATACCTTTTCAGGCATTTCTGCACCAGAGCTAAAGAGACTGTGGGGTGGAACAAAGACAGTCGTTAAGACTGGGACAGCATGTTGAAACGTGAAAGAACATGAATGAGTCATTCTCGTGCAATGAACAGCACACAAGCATGCAATGTTTGGGGGGGGGGGGGGGGGGGGGGGAGGGGTCGTACAAGGGGTCGTACAATATAATATAGGGCATAGCAGTGGTGGACATTTTGTGGTGCCACATATCGAAAGCCCATTAAATTGTTTCCCATATAGAAAATATTTATATCAATTATTTTAAGCCTGGAACCCAGCCATCCAGTCTCCTGGTGAATCATGACCATAAAACATTTACTCCACAGACACGAGAGGTGAATAGTTTACTGGGAAACAACAGTATAGGGGAAATGACGGTACACAATAGAACCGGTCACCTCACCTGGGGCTCAGGTGCCTATATGCTGTTGCCATGACACTGTTGCCATGACAATACAATACCCAATCATTCCTGGCGTTGAGTAATCAATAGGCTTAACACAATATACAAACACTCTGTTGCAAGTAAACGTCCAAAATTAAAAAATGACTTGAGTAAAAGTATATGCCAAGGAACCCCCATATGAGAAGATTTGTACGGCTCTGGCAGTGATTTTCACAGATTTTCATTTCAGGGACCCCATGTTTGACCTGAATTAGACTACGGACCCCCAATTAATGGCATTCCTATCTCTGGGACCCCTGTGGTATCTGATGGAACCACAACTGCTAAAATAGCATAATAATGTTAAACTAGACATAGACTAAATTGTTTCACATCTAAATTTGTAGGCCTGAATAATACTAGCTATACTCTGAGTAAATCAGTGAAAATCACTGCCAGAGCCGTACAAATCTTCTCATATGGGGGTTCCTTGGCATATACTTTTACTCAAGTCATTTTTTAATTTTGTCTGTATATTGTGTTAAGCCTATTGATTACTCAACGCCAGGAATGATTGGGTATTGTATTGTCATGGCAACAGTGTCATGGCAACAGCATATAGGCACCTGAGCCCCAGGTGACCGGTTCTATTGTGTACCGTCATTTCCCCTGTACTGTTGTTTCCCAGTAAACGTTTGTTACCATTCACCTCTCGTGTCTGTGGCTCCTTTGGATATATCCCTGTGCCTAAACTGGCGCAAGTACAATACTCGACCAACAGGACAGACGTATAGGCACCATGATCACAGCTATGGTAAATAGCTATAGGCCTACTATTGATCTCTTGCTGATAGCAGTAAATAGCCAGAGGTCTTTTGTTGTGCTTCCTGTGACCACACCTAATATGGAGATAACTTTGACCATTTGGTGTGTCTGTTTGAGCCATCTAATGTGTATTCGGCTTCTTTATAAACTAGCCAGAACTGTCTATGTGTGTGAGTTGCCCCACAAGCCGTGAGGCTGAAGGGTGCACGCATGGCTCAGGTCATGAAGCTGTTTTGTACTCTCTGAAAATAAATCTGGACTCGGAAACCTTCATTCATCTGCCTGTGCCTCTTCATCCATCTGTCTGCAGAACTTCTGAGTATTTTTGCTTAAGTATTTAAGTCAAGTCTTTATGTCTGTTTATGGGCTTTTATAGGGAGAGAGAGCACAGTCTTCTCTCTGTTAGTTCATTTACTTCACCCCAATGTACCGTAGGCCTATATTGTAAAATCAAAGTTCATTTAACTCAGTGTGTATACCAAATGGACGCGTCAGGGTCCATTTGTACACTCTCTGAGTTACAGACCTTAAGGGTCATTTAGCTGGGGACCCCCTGGAACTCCCTCAATGACCCCTGTGGGTCCCCGGACCTCACTTTGGGAACAACTGGCCTATATACCAACCAAGCATAGCGATATACTCTACCTATTCTAGATTCATGCAAGATCTTCAAGGCACATCATACCACACGCAGGCAGGCAAGGCAGAAGGCAGCATCAAGCACTGTATTTATTTATGATTTAATATGAACCGTTAACAACATATCCGTTACCCTCGAATGAACTGCAGGTTCCCCATGTTTCTGCACAGCTGCAGGAGAATGTATATACGACACGACACCGTCCGTCCGTCTCCAGGTCCTGTATTAATATTATGGATCCTGCCTGGAATAAATAAAGCCGAAGGGCAACGGCAGAGTTTTGTGTCGGATGCTGCAGCGTCATGCAGCGTCACTTAACACGGCATCGCAGCCTGACGCAGGGCGCCTCCTGGCCCCCGGTATACTATACGGTCCGGTCCTGATGAGACTGCACACTGTCACTGAGGCAGAGCTCTAATGTTGCTCCGGTAAGAAATACAACCTGCCAACGAACTGTCCCAACGACTCCAGCTGTCTGGACCCGATCCGGCGGCGGCTTTAGCCTTTAGGACGCCCCGCTTCCCAGATGCTCTCAAAGCTTCCCCGCTGCTCTTGCCTTCCGCAATCCGCCATGCGCATTGCATGCGTTCTGTAATGTGCATGCTGCGCGCTCCCATATAGGCGCGCTCCCGCCACGTCGTCACAGATCTATGGTCACAGACATAGATATCTATGGTCACAGAGGCACATGAAGTGATGACGCGAGGAAGTGAACCTGGAATAGATCCCGGTTGATTGAGAGAGAGAGAGAGAGAGAGAGGGAGGAGAGAGAGAGAGAGAGAGAGAGAGAGAGAGAGAGAGAGAGAGAGGGAGGGAGAGAGAGAGAGAGAGAGTTTTGTATTTTACAAAATGTCATCTTCATTTTCTGTCAATCTGAATTGCGTGAGTGGCAGAACAAAGAAGTAACAAGTTAGAACTGATGATCACTGACAAGTTTATCAGTCTATAGCCTATATCATATTTGTTAATTTATTAGAGTTGATTAGTTTGATTAAATTGCAGCACCCCACACAGACCCAGAAAAGGCATAGACCCCGAACCTTATACAATGTGCAAGCTTTGAGCTTTTCTTGAAAATAATCTGATTCTGGAAGATAGCCATGGGGTAAATAAAAAATCTGCCAGAGCAGCTCCAAAGTGTGATGATGGGTAACCACAGCTGATGACGGTAATTATAATTGTGAACGACGTGTTTAATTTAAGAGACAGACATGATGATGCTGGCACAGCCAGGATAGCTCCAATAAATGAAACACACCATTCACCTGAAAAAGTATAGAAACAAACGTCAGGATAATTCAAAATGTAGGCCTATATACAAGCTATTGGCTATAAATATAAAGTAGTCTGCTGTGAGGTGCCAGCTGTGTTTGAAATGGTTATTGCTAAATAAATGAAAATGCTGGATGATCATAAAAACGAACAGACTGCATGGGCTTGTGTCCAAGTCAAGATAGAGCTGCACTCACAGCCAGTTGGCTTGGCTCTGTGTCAAAGTTATTTATAAAGGCATATATTTATCACAAGCAGTTGTGTCAGACTGAGTGTCAGACAAGTCTCAAGTAGGCTAGGCTATACAGCAATGTCACATTGGGTCTGACATTTCACTTCCTCGAAATAGGCAAATAGGCCGCGGGTCACCAGCATTCAAACGTCAGGGAAATGCTGAGCAGATGCATTTCTATTTGCTGCGCGTGGATGTGGCATGTGGATTCGTCACGGAATGATAGACGTGTATGACGGTGTATGGCCACAAGGTGGAGCCAGAGTTCAACCAACCAACCAACCAACCAACCATCCAACAAATGCCACACGAAGAACTTTATAGTGCAGTTGTTCTAAAACGTTTGCACGATGTTAAGGACCACCAAATTACATTTGGCCACAGACTGACATCTGAAAAGTATTTTATTTTTATTTTTTTGCCAGAGACTCTGTATATGGTCTACAAGATGTGTAGCCTATTGTTAAAATCTTGAAAACTGTTTTCAAGATGTGTTTGAATAGGCTTATATATATAGGCTATATGGCAGATCTACATACAGCTCAGAATGTGTTCATTGTGTTACATTTTGATGCATTGTGAGCTTGTAGATCGTCTATTTCAAATAAGCTATAGTGGTTAAACTGATTGTGAAGTGATGCTATTAACTCATTTTATTGAGGACCCCCTGGACCCACAGGCCACATCTGATGGGCACTCAGTGGAACCCATGGAAGAACGTTCACAGTAGGAATAGGACGTATCATGAGAAGGAAGAGGGAGAAAAACCTGAAGAAGATTGAATTGTGCAACCTGGAGAATTCAATGGGCAATCACATGCACCTATGACCTATGGTCTGGAAATGAACCGCTTTGGTTGACATGAGGCGGGAACCCCTTTTGGTGTTTTAAGCATTATGTTATACTTTAGCTATTGAAAAATAGCAGATCTACAAGCTCATAGCGCAGCACTGAGTGCCGCGCTATGAGCTTGTAGGTCTGCTATTTTTGAAAAATCGTGAAAATGTAGTGCAAATCTTTGAATATATATTCTTTCAGAGCGAACGTTTTTAACTCAAATCTTTGCTTCTTGGGGTGTCACTGGAACAACATATTTTCAGATGGGGGTCGGCGGCCAATTACATATATCTTTGGGGGTCCTTGACATGAAAATGTATGAGAACGACTGACATAGAAACATGAATTTTTCAAGAAAACTGTCAGGACATTTGTAGAATCGTCCTCAGGTCTAAATGGGTTAAGCCGGGTCCATGAACAGCAGGGGGTCATGGAGCCCAACACCATCAAGCCCCCTCGTTTCGGGCACTGGAGTGAAAACTGTGGATCCTGCTGGGCATTTAGGGCCCTATTTTTCTTATCCCAAACGTCTACTACCTCTAGTAGTAGCAACCGTAGTAGACACTTTTTCATGATTTGCTGCCTCGTCTCTTAGGCCTGACTCACACCTTCGCAACAGATTGATGTATAGCTTGCATCAGTCAATAATTATTGACTGATGCAAGCTCACAATGCATTTCCTTTTTTTTTTTTTTTTTTGCGGCTTACGCCTTTTATTGGTTTTGAAGGGACAGACAGTAGGCTGACAGGAAACGGGAGAGAGATGGGGGAAGACATGCAGTAAAGGCCGTGTCGGGCTCGGGAGTCGAACCCGCGGCACACTGCGACTGGATTACCAGTCGGGTGCCCAGACGGTTACGCCACCGCCTGGGCCCACAATGCATTTCCAATGAGAGTCACATGGTTTGACACAACATTTGTGTTGTATGAGGGGGTGGGGGGCAGTCGAAACACAGCCAAAAGCCGTACAACACAAATGTTGTGTCAAACCATGTGACTTCCATTGGAAATGCATTGGGGCAAGATGTAAACAAACCCTTTCTTTACATCTAGCATGCATCAATGTTGTATGCTAGATCGAAAGGTGTGAGTCAGGCCTTAGACTGCCTCTAAGCCAATGGGAGACTTACTCATAAAACCCATAGTCTGAACGGCATCAAACCCATACTCTGAATGAGCTGATAGGCAGAGGCTGCGGCACACAAACTGATTATACTGTAGAGATGTTCATAAACGAGAGCTTTCTGCACCTGGCAGTTATGACTGAGTCATTCTTGTTTCTTTTTTTACCATTTTTCCATAGTTCAAATAGCCAATGTACAAGCCATATAAGACAGAAATAATTACCCCAGAATGGTTCCAAAATCAAATCAGCATTAAAGTCAAATGAACAAGAGTGTGAAAACATTCACATCACTTTGGCCTTAATTATTAACACCCAGATGCGTGTGTGTGTGCGTGGGTGCGTGGGTGCGTGCGTGCGTGCGTGCGTGCGTGCGTGCGTGCGTGCGTGCGCAACAGCACATTAGTTAGTGGCATGAGATTTCCTCTGCTTGCCTCAGCAGGAATACTTTCAGGGGCAGTCAGGCAGATAAATATTTGAGTTAAAAAAAACACACCCCGGGCCCCTAAAGGGACGGCAATCCTGAGGTCCCCTGAACACTAACCTCCGCTCACGTTAGCCCCCTCTCTCATTCTCATTCATTTCATCCCCCCACCCCCCCCCCCATCAGACAACTTCCTTTCAGTGACTTTACATAAGTGCTTTTCAACCATTTTCACGTCACTACGGAACCCCCAAATGTATATGCATCGTGTGTGTGTGTGTGTGTGTGTGTGTGTGTGTGTGTGTGTGTGTGTGTGTGTGTGTGTGTGTGGCTGCAGACCCCATCTGAAAGTGTTTTGTGCCAGGAATGGAGTGAAGTGAAAAGATTTGTCAAGATTTGTCTTGTCAAAATAGCCAATCTACAAGCTATGAACCCAGTGAACCCACCCCCTCAACCTCACATATGCTTCAACATCAAGAAGCTTCTACCTTTCCTTCTCTGACAACCCCACACATTCAATTCAAAGGGCTTTATTGGCATGAGAAAACATACGTTTACGTTGCCAAAGCAAAAAGTGGAACAATTCAATCAAAACAAAATGTATGTACAATTGAGAGTCAGAATCTATAAATCAATATATGTACCAAAATCAATCGATGCAGATGGTGGAGGAATATGCATGCGCGCGCGCGCACACACACACACACACACACACACACACACACACACACACACACACACACACACACACACACACACACACACACACACACACACACACACACACACACACACACACACACACACACACACACACACACACACACACACACACACACACACACACACACACACACACACACACACACGACCACCCTCTGTCCCACAGGGGCTGGGGTCATTGTTTCTCAGTCATTGTCTCTCTCCATGGCCCCTCTATTATTGTCCAGGCGAAAGGAAAAAGAGAGAGGAGGGGAGTATAGACTGCGGGCATGTGGGTGGGGGTGATGGGGCGTGGGAGGGGGAGGGGGGGGGGGGTGGTTGCCCTCGCTATTCTATGGGCATGTAGGGTTCAACCCACAACAGGGTGTGGAGATTCCGCAGTGGTTTCCTGCTCTCTCTCTCTCTCTCTCTCTCTCTCTCTCTACATGAAAAGAAAACAAGATAGCGGCAACAGGCAATGTGCAATTGCAGATTTAGGCTG
>NC_136804.1:34195035-34197535 GCF_951216825.1 Electrona antarctica | reverse complement strand
CCCCAGGTACATTATATATTTAAACTATTTTCAGCAATGGTACACTTATTTTTTCAGTGGGTAGATCTTGTTGAGCTGGTCATTTTGAAAGTAGATCTCACGTCATAAATGTGTGGGCACCCCTGCTGTAGGCTATGATCAAGTAGGGCATTGATGTACGAAAAAAAAAAAAAAAACACAAAAAGTTAGAATGTGGAGATAAGAGGTTTCTGCCCGACAGGGACAATAATAAAGTGTACCCCAGCATGATACATTTTGACCTGACGTCGAAATTTAAAAAATGTCTTCTAAATTCTGACAGTTTTCTGAAATACCTATTATGTTTCTATGTCAGAGGTGCTCAATATTTCATGTCAAGGATCCCCAAAATTATATGTAATTGGCCACCGACCTCCATCTGAAAATATGTTGTTCCAGGGACCCCCCGCCCCAGAAGCAAAGATTTGAGTTAAAAAATGTATATATATATATTCAAAGATTTGAGGCACATTTTCACGATTTTTCAAAAATAGCAGACCTACAAGCTTGTAGGGCGGCACTTGGTGCCGCGCTATGAGCTTGTAGATCTGCTATTTTCCAATAGCTAAAGCATAACATAATGCTTACAACACCAAATAAAAAGGGGGTCCCGCCCAAAATGGGTTAAGTCCATTCTCAGACCTTGCGCAACATACATTCCAGTTATAGTTATAGCACTGACCTCGGCTGACAATTTAGTACCACTATAAATGTGATTATAGAGCTACAATCCATCCATAGCCTTATATGTTTTATGTCCGTTGTTGTCTCACAGTCCCTAGAGAACAATGTCCAAAGTATACGGTACGGTAAAGTGATGCGTCTACTGTCAGCTGTCCAATCGGCTTCAAATAACTATATTTGTTTTAGCAAAAGGCCGATGCACACCTCAGAATGCTAGTGACAGGTGCGTAGGGCAATGGAGCATACATTAAAAACAAAGAAAAGGTTGCGCACACTGTCAGACACAGCACAAAATGTTGCACTTTATTAGGTCGACGTTTCGGTCGATTAGACCTCGGTTGATTAGACCTGATGAAGGTCTATTCGACCGAGGGACCTTTCTTTGTTTTTCAAAGACACCCTTTTTAAATAACTATATTGACGTCGTCAAGTCAACCATTTAGGTGTCCAACGCGAGCGACACCATGCAGGGTCTATTATGTCTCAATGGAAGATCAGAGAGAGGAAGACCACCTCCAACCAGTGCACATGTACCAGTTAATTACTCTACCACATTATTGGATACAAAGAAAATCGCAATAATTGGAGATAATCGCAGTTATTTTTGCATAATCGTCAATCGCTTCAGTTGAAAAATGTCCATACTTCTTTTTTTTTCATTATTAAATACTGTATGTTTCTTTGTATATTTAAGTTATTTATCATATCTCTGCCCTGTGCAATTTGTGATTACGAAGCCTAAAAGGCAAACAGAAATACAAAATGGGTTTGAAAATTGTGGGATGAAAATTTAAAAACTCATGCGGGGTGAGTAATCGATAGGAAAAATAAGTCATTTTAACTGGTTAATCCCACCACCAGGGTAAAAAATATAGCAAGGAGAGTCAAGGTCAAAGACTCTAATAAAGCAAAGTGGGTGGGGCTGTTTGTTTGTGGGCATGTGCGTGTGTGTGTGTGTGTGTGTGTGTGTGTGTGTGTGTGTGTGTGTGTGTGTGTGTGTGTGTGTGTGTGTGTGTGTGTGTGTGTGTGTGTGTGTGTGTGTGTGTGTGTGTGTGTGTGTGTGTGTGTGTGTGTGTGCGTGGGGGCGGGGGGATCATCACAGGCAGGACCGGCTCGAGAGACTCTGTTCCAGGAAATGATGTCTCCTTGGGCAGGGCCAGGGAGCCTCTCTCTCTGATTGTTTCTATATTTGGTGAAATTCCTCGGGCTCACAAAGGCAATCGTCTGGGGAATGTTGGTGTGAATGAATGCTGGAGCTGGACGTCTCAGATTGTTATCGTCACCACAGACAGACGGACAGACAGACAGACAGACAGTGTGCCACTCCAGTGTTCAAAGTCACATTAATAGCCTCAGGTAACAGCGGAGGTTTCTATCAGATCAGCTGTGTCATGACCTGGCTCTAGGCCTAGGTCTAGGCCATAACAAAAAGGAGGAAGACAGCTTTTTAAAAGTGCACAAAGTAATATTTATTTACAATATAAACAACTTAATCATGTGGGGTGTGTTAATCAGTGAAATCAGTAGTGTAGGTGAGACTGGTGAGTGGATGTGTGGCAAATGTAGTGTGGGGTGTTGAATGGTGCAAACCAAAGGACAAACTAAATCTAAAGTGTTGCTGCCAACAGGGAGAGAGAGAGAGGGTGAGTGTGGCCAACACCCAGCCCTTTATAGAGCACACTGGGAATACTGGCCAGGTGCTCCCAATGTACTGATTGGCTCCCCAATTTCCCAACCTGCAGGCCTTGTGGAGACAGATAGAGTAGGCAGCACAGACCCTGGTAGGCCAAGCTACAGG
>NC_136804.1:34180035-34192535 GCF_951216825.1 Electrona antarctica | reverse complement strand
ACAAACCATGCATTAATCACTATAGCTTTGTAGTATACTTCAGCTATTTGGAAATAGCCAATCTATACAAGCTTGCAGATCTGCTATTTTCATTAAAAATAAATACATTTTAGACATAATAAAGGTGGTTGCACACTGGACGCGCGTTTTACGGAAAACCGACGGAGAAACGCTGCTAAAAATCCGAAAAACGCGCTCTGTGTGCAGGGACCTTAACTTCATGTGAAAGGGGACATTCTGCACAATGAGTATAGCCTACTTTTACTCTTGGTACTTTTAAGTATATTTTGATGCCAATACTGTTGTACTTTCACTCAAGTAAATTTGGATTACCGGACTTTGGGCAGTATTATGCATGTCTCAAGTACCAGGTCTTATTACTTAACTTAAGACCTGGAGGCGTGATCAATGCCATTTGGCCACTCAGAATGGCCAAATGGCATTGATCACGCCTCCAGGTCTCCAAGACCTGGTACTTAAGACACGCATAATACTGCCCTTTGACTTGTAAGTAAGTGTTTCTATATTGCAGTACTGATACTTTTACTAAAGCATTTTTCTTTTTCTTTTTTTTTTCTTTTAACTTTTTCCACCCCTGACTGTCAGCATGACTCAGGTGGATGCTAGTTGTGGTTTGAACCTGTTGGAACCGTGCCTGCATGTTGTGACTGTCACCGTGACCAGAAGGTATACAGATATAGGTCATTCCGGGACACGGGTTTGGAGCGGTATACACCTCGTTATGGTCAATAACGGACAGGGACTATTGACTGTGACTGTGACCGATGAGGCCATTTCTCTGTTTCTCTGTGTATCTGTTTAGTGGATTTCTACGCGCTGAACACCCACATGAACCTGGCTGAGTTCAGTGTGGGTTACTGTAGCAACCGCTGTCAACCTGGGCAGCCCTATTATGGGGGCCTGGTGTCATAATGGGCGAAAACTGGCACAAATGTTCAAGCATGTCTACATTGTAGTATATTGCTGCTACTTTCGCGCTTCACCTATTTTTAAACATAATTATGTTCGTATAATCGGTCCTCGCTAACTAACTATGTCAGTCTCCTCGCTGCTGGTGGGCTATGGGTGGTACAGACTAGAGACCATGCCTACAGATTCCAAGCTAATGGAAACTACAGCCTTTCTATTCCAAGTTAAAAATGCTGAAATTGAAGACATTGTTCTTGCACAACAAAACATTTGAAATCGAATCAAATCTGCATAGCACTTTTTAGACTTAGATAGCATTTGAAACAGACTTATAGCATGTCATGTAGACAGCACAATAATTGCATTGTATGTAGTCATAGCACTTCATAGTATATATGTACAGCATAGTATAGTATATATGTATAGTTTATATGTACAGTATAGTGTCATTATATAGATATGTTCTAGTTACGTTCTTAGCTTACGCATGTTCTTGATAAATGCATTTTATATATGTGATGTATTCCCATGCTTTTTGTTGCTCTGGATTAAGAGCGTCTGCTAAATGCCTAAATTGTAAATTGATTATGCGTCACTGTCTGGGAGGCAGATTTCTGAACCGTCCACATCGGGGGATCACAGACCGAGTAGACAAAACATGACAAAACACACCAATTACAAAGATGGGTTGAAAATGCGGGTGAAGTGCTCCGGACCTTTAGCCATTTAAACGTTATATAACTCCAGTCAATCAAGGATATAACTTATATCCTTGATTGACTGGAGTTCCCCAGGTCACTATACTTGGTCCAGTCCCCTTTTCTCCCCTACACCAAGTCACCGAACATCGCACATCTGCAAGCTCATGACCGTGTGAGCTTATAAAGCCTATGCTATTTTCGCTGAATGTTACTCCTCAGAAGAGGGACGCTAGGGTTTGTGTGGTTAAGTAACACGTCTGAAAATACTCCTTCCACAACTGACTATATGGCTACTTCCTGGCCTAAAGAAGAAAAGCAAGGGCTCGCAACTCACTTTGTATAATGCTCCAAGTTATTTATTCACGATCCCTGGTCTAACCAAGCAGTATACACTCACTCATATCGTCTCTGTCGGGCGGAAACCTCACATGTCCAAAACTGTTACTTTTCAGGATTTAAAACGAATGGTAGCATGAGATCTACAAGCTCGAGCTTGCAGTTGTGGTACTTTTGATGCTTTTGTGTGAGGCTCTAGTGTGGTCAAGTAGGTCGTTGATGTATGGAGAAAGAAAACACAAAAAGCTAACATTTGCATATAAAAGGATTCTGCCCGACAGCAACGATAGTAGCCTATGTGAACTGGTGGCTACAGTCAGACGCAGCACGTGTGCAGTACTGTGTACTGCGTTGACATTCCTTTGTGGATTCAAGGCCGAGGGAGACAGATAGGACAAAGTTAAAGCTCCCTCCCTCTGTGCCGGGAGCATCAATGGGACAGAGTCACGTGCGCGCGCGTGCACACACACACACACACACACACACACACACACACACACACACACACACACACACACACACACACACACACACACACACACACACACAGACAGACAGACAGACAGACAGACAGACAGACAGACACGCAAAACGGTCACATGTGTACAGTCCGTGCACAGACACACATACCAGGCAGGCAGAGGCTTTCACATGTTCCGCTACAAGAATGAAAACACATGGTCATACATTTTACACGTGTCCGTGTACACACACACACACACACACACACACACACACACACACACACACACACACACACACACACACACACACACACACACACACACACACACACACACACACACACACACACACACACACACACACACACACACACACACACGGGCCCACGAAAACACCGGAATACATAAAAACAAACCGTAAACATAAATAGTGGGCCACTGGCAGGACGGGGGTTAAATCACTCTATTATCCAATGGCGTGCCATTGATCGTGGAGCCTTGGTGTGGTTATGGCAGGCTTGTTAAATAGTAATGGCACTGGCCCACAGTCCATCCATCTCATTGGAGATCAGCCCTCGCTCCAGCAGATATCCATTTCAATCGCTCAATTCGTGCCTCTAATACGGTGGGCAACTTCATGCCCTTGAATCACAATATTTCATACTCTCTCTCTCTCTCGATTCAATTCAATTCAATGGAGCTTTATTGGCATGAGAAAACATACGTTTACATTGCCAAAGCAAAAGTGGAACAAAACAATCAAGATAAAACAATACAATAAATATGTAAACAGAGCTGTGTTACATTAACACTTTGAGTAATACTATCTTGTGAGACTATAAAAGATTGTGCATTTTCTGTCAGAGATATTAGTTATACATCCATATAGGAGACGCTTTATACTTGAAGTTGAAAGTTGACAGCAGTGTATCAATGTTTTAAACATTTGGTGGTTTTCAAACTCTCATTGGGTGATTGTAATCCGTGGGAAGTACTGTACATGTCTCCGATGTCCTGGTACAGTGGACAGACGTTAGGAAGTGTAGCTCAGTCTCTCTCTGTGTCTCTCTCTGTGTCTCTCTCTCTCTCTCTCTCTCTCTCTCTCTCTCTCTCTCTCTCTCTCTCTCTCTCTCTCTCTCTCTCTCTCTCTCTCTCTCTCGGAGTTGCTTAGCGATGTATAAGTCATAACGTGAGAGAGGTGTGATAACGCACCGCTCCCACAGGGAAGAACGTAACGGAGCCGCAACCTGATTTAAGCCAAAGTGGCTGACACACATACACACACACGCGCACGCGCGCGCGTTTGCACTTTACTTATCATGAGGAAAGCATTAGCTAGATAGCATTTTATGTAGACATAGCACTATATAGTATACAGTATGCATAGTTTCACAATATAGATATTCCACTGTTAGGTTCTTAGCCTATGATTCATGATGACTTGATTTTATGTATAGGTGTGTCTCAGTGTCTGCTTAATGCCTAAATTGTAAATTGTGACGTGTTTTTTAACCCAACTCAGCTGCGCTCACTAATGTCACGCATTGAAAACAACAGGTCCAAAGCTCACAGTGCATCACGCTGTCAGCCGTTGTCTTTCTGTCTTGTTCTGTTAATTCTCTCTGTCTGGCCCTTTGCGTCAGGTCGTGTGTCCCTGTCAGGTCCTGTCAGGTCCTGTGTCCCTGTTCTGTCAGGTCCTGTGTCCCTGTCAGGTCCTGTGTCCCTGTCGCTGCTGCAGTTCCTTGTTCTGTCAGGTCCTGTGTCCCTGTCAGGTCCTGTCAGGTACTGTGTCCCTGTCAGGTCCTGTGTCCCTGTCAGGTCCTGTCAGGTCCTGTGTCCCTGTCCTGTCAGGTCCTGTGTCCCTGTCAGGTCCTGTCAGGTCCTGTGTCCCTGTCCTGTCAGGTCCTGTGTCCCTGTCAGGTCCTGTCTTCATTGGGTCCTGACAAGCCTGATTAATGCTGATGTACTAGCGGAAACAGCAGACCTGCAATAAGACGTCACGGATGCGACGGCCTTTGGGCGTCCGACACCGTCGTGTATGAATTGGGCTTCAGGTCCTGTCGTTGTCATTTGATATGATTATCTCTGGGATCACAAACACTGTAAAATCCTTGGTGTTAATTCAATTCAGAGAGTCATACATACACACACGTGGAACCGACCAAATGGATCCGTTAAGAGACCTGTAAAGCATATTGGAAGAGTCACAGCGCAATCTGTGTCGTCAGTTCAACTCTGAGACGGTGCAAATGGATCCGCAAGAGTGACGTTAACGGTGGATTTGACCGTGATATGTGAACGCATTAGGGACCAGTTCATTAGTTAAGTGGTTGAAAGGCGTCCGGGGACCCTCTACTAAATCAGCTTAACCACATTCAGTGGTGGAAAATGTACTCACATTTTGTACTTGAGTAAAAGTATCAATGCTGCAATATAGAAATACTCTGTTAGAAGTAAAAGTCTAGAATTCAACATTTACTTGAGTAAAAGTAGTCTACAAGTACTGGAGTAGAAGTAAACGTATTGGAAATTGACTTTTGAGTGCAAAGTAAATTAGAAATAACTCAAAATTGTAGTAATTGTACTGTACTTCCACCACTGACCAACCCTATTTTATATTATATGCTATTCAAAAGTATAGCCGATGTAAGACTGTAAGCCGTTGTGAGCTTGTAGATTTTCCTTTTTTTTTGTAAGGAGCTGTTTGTAAAATCTTGAATATTTAGCAAATACCACTAAACTTTGAATAATTTAAAAAAAATTAAAACACTTGTATGTATCTTCTCTTCTGAAAAATATTTCCAGACGGTGGTTCTGTGGCTGCATGCATCAGTCCTCGAACTGAGAAACGCTTGAGAACCATTGCATTCCAGCTTTACCCTGCTGCATGGTATAGAACACATAGGGATGGGACGATAATCGTGAACGTTTATTGTGATAGAAAACGCTCACAATAATCGTATCGTGGAGATTTGTTTCGTTTTTTGGATTTTGGTTCACTGGGTTGAATTCGCCTTTCTGAGCTGCAAATTCAGTACCACTTTAATAAACCCTCTCTATTTAATAAAAGAGACCTGTGAAGAGCTATAGCGCGTACCAAAAATAGCAGATCTATACAAGCTTGTATATTGGCTGTTTTTGGCAGACCCCCCCCCCCCCCTGGAACAGGGATGCTGCGCTCACGAAAAAAGTTTTAAGCATATTTTGATGAATGCGATAATAATAGGTCATACGTCGCAATTAGTTTTGCCACAATAAGCGTGACGTTCCATTTCCATATCGTCCTACTCCGCATGATTACCATCCCTATACACTGCATGGCACAGCACAAATAGCACCTGCAACAATGTGCACGTGAAGGTGGTACCGAGTCCAAGTAACACTCTGAGAGGAGAGTGAAATCTGAGAACATGCACCAGCATAAATTATACACAATCCCAACACACTGTTAAATAATTGATCCATTACGTGTCAAATTTGCAGAAAAAGAAATGGTGGATAATTTGCTCGGCACCGAGATCGCATGCTAATTGAAACAATTTAGCGTGAAATATTTTTTTTTACCAAAATCTCACGTCAAACCGCCTTTCTTCCTTTTCGCAAAGCGGCACTAAGTACTGTATTTGCATCCCCAGTTATGTTCATTAGGATGTGTCTTGGGGGCCTCGGAATAGTTTGTGCCATATGATATGCAGCATGCATGTGTGGGCGGCAACATACTGTACAGTACAGTATGTGGGTACATAAATATGCCAAAGATGTACAGTATCTGATCATGTGTATTGTGTACTGTGTGTGTGTGGGTGTGTGTGTACTGTGCGTGTGCGTATGCGTGTGTGCGTGCGTGCGTGCGTGCGTGCGTGCGTGCGTGCGTGCGTGCGTGCGTGCGTGCGTGCGTGCGTGCGTGCGTGCGTGCGTGCGTGTGTGTGTGTGTGTGTGTGTGCGTGTGTGTGTGCGTGTGTGTGTGTGTGTGGGAGGAGGAGGATGTGCAGTGTCTTCCTTCAATGGGAAATCGATTTCACGGTATTCAGTCGAGTGTCATAATAACCGCTCGGTGATGTGTGGGCAGCCAGCTATAGCTCGCTGCATGCGTGACCCTAACCCTACAGCAGAGAGTGCTCACATCGCTGGGTGGACCATGCCCGCCCACCCACCCATCGCTGGGTGGACCATGACCACCCACCCACCCATCGCTGGGTGGACCATGCCCACCCACCCATACACCCCTGGGTGGACCATGCCCACCCACCCATACACCCCTGGGTGGACCATGCCCACCCACCCATACACCCCTGGGTGGACCATGCCCACCCACCCACCCACCGTCCATCGAGAAGTGGTGGAAGAACAACTCACATCTTTTTTTTTACTTAAAGGCATATCATGGAACCTTGTCCTGCATGTGTTAAAATAACAAAACAACGGTCGGTTACATTTGTTTTACCCATGCATGAGTTCCCTCCATTGGTTCTCAAAGTGGGGTCTGCGGGGACCACCAGTCAGTTCCAGGGGGTCCCCTGCAGCTAAAGTTGTTAAGGTAGCATCACAATCATTTTAACCATTTATTCGTTGGCTATTCACAAATGTCAGATCTACAAAAGTGGCATGGCACGCTGCAAGCTTGTATGCCCTATACACCTTCTATTTGTTTGCCTTTCATTTTTTTTTAATATATTATTGAAAATGCTACATGAAAAAGTGTGAGAACCCCTGCAGTGAATATTTGTGTATAAATGTACTGCAGTAGTTATACTTTCCGACCACTGGTGGACCCCCCCCCCCCCCCCCCCCCTCCCCCAAGGCAGGAACACAGAGAGGTACACATGCAGACTCACTCAGGTCAGCTCTAGGTGGGACACAGAGTCCCTGTACTCCTTCGTCACCGAGATCAAGGCTACTCGTATAATAGAGGCTGATTGATCGAGTACATGCGCGTGCGTGCGTGCGTGCGTGCGTGCGTGCGTGCGTGCGTATGCGTGTGTCTCTAGATGTCTGTGTGTGTGCGTGTGTGTGTGTGCGTGTGTAACAGCCATGGTCTGTGCTGTATGCTGAACAACGGAGAGATTGCATGGAAGGAGAGACGTACAGTATACGGTATAAGGGAGCCACCAAACGCGGATTGACAACAATTAGTAACGCCGTATTATTTATATACAGTGGAGAAGAAAAAAACAACTAGCAAGAAAAGAGTAATGGAGCTGGAGGCAGCCTCAGGATCTCTGCTGTGTGGGAAACAGACTGGTTAATAGAGTGATATGTATACTATGTCCTGTACTGATAGGCAGGCAGCTGTAGGGACTAGGGGGGCTTGACTGTGTTTTCAGATTGCAGAGAACCCTGTCTATTTTTTTCTCCTCTCTCATTTGAGAGCAAAACGCACTCCCACGCACTCCTACAGGCTTCTCTCTCTCTCTCTCTCTCTGTTTAAAAGAACAAATAAATCAGAGATTGAATGGGAACAGAGCTATGGGAGGAGATCACTTCTAAAGCACACAGGTTGTTGTTCTCCGAGGGAGAAATTCCATTGGTGCTCCAGTCCTTTCACTGAGGCAACTGGACAGTGACTTTGAACCAATCAGCAACCACCCCCTGTCCCCTCATTGTTAACTTGATGGCAAGAGGGAGCCCCTAACTCTACCCCCCCCCCCCCCCCTTCCCCCTATCCGCACATACGTGTTCACGCACACGCACACGCGCACACGCACACGCACACGCACACGCACACACACACACACACACACACACACACACACACACACACACACACACACACACACCGCGCAAGTCCACTGCACACGTGCGTTCAGATGTCTATAATAATATTGGTCAGCCACAAGAATTATAGTGTCCGACAGCCGTGAAGAACATCTGCACGTGAATAACTGCGTAGCGTAAACACTGGCCAACACTGTGTCTGACTGGGAAACCACTAATTATGGCATGCCGATAATACTTGTTGTTTGCGGTGTACAACATATTTTTGGTTTGCTAGCTTCAGCAGTCCGGTTTCATTTTCTTTTCTTTTTTTCCTTTTCTTTTTTTTCAGAGGATGGCACAGAGTTGCCATTGTGATATACTTCATGAAGTGCAAAAAAGAAAAGAAACCAGGTCGCTCTGACTCGCTAACTGAGAAACTGAGCATCAACCACAGAGAAAGTTTCACTTTCATAGGGTCAAAGTTATAGATGTCTGTCTGTGTCCTGAAAATGGTGTCACTCAGTTATTGCGTTATTTTCTTATAGGTGACAGAACGCCGGCCCAGTGGGCCACGGAGGGACCGGGACAGGACGAACAGAACCATGTGACCGCTCCACCCTCCGCCAAAGCATGCCTCGCCTTCGCCGGACCTGGGATTGGTGTTTCTGGTGCTGTTTGCTCCTCGCGGTTTACCGACTGACCCTCGCCGACGAGGAGGGCCTTTGGGGACCGGCGCCCTCCGAGGAACCACCCGGGCAGCAAACGCCTTCTTCCACCCAGCCTGGTTCTGTTCGGTGGAGCCCGTCTCTGCCAGAGTCCTCCTCGCTTCCATCACCGCCACCCGGCCTTCCCTTCAGCCGACCGGCCGGGGACTCCCAAACCGAGAGCGGGGCGGCCGTGTCGACTGAAGGGTCGAAGGAACCAATCAATCACTTGTTGGAAAATTCAGGTTCCGGGGAAGAGAGCCTTTCCTCCACGTCCAGGCCGCTGACCACTTCTACTCAGGATCACCTCGCCAGCATGACGCTAGAGATAAGGACGGACTCCGTCCCCGAAGGGACATCAGATTCTCCACGCAGCGGCGTGATGCGGAGTAACAAAGACCCTCTTGTCTCAGACTCTCTCTCTCCCAACATAACTTCTACCAGAGACATGCCTTTCTCCCACATTCCCACCAGCACACACACTCCGGCGCACGCAGCAACACATACCCACCCACCGCCTGCACAAACCGCAGAGCCCAACATGGACGCCAGGGTCAAACACCTCCCAGAGGAACACACTGACAACGAGGAAGTCACCGTTCCTCAAACGGAGGCGTCGATGGTGCCGCCAGGAACCACAGTTCCCACCGCGTTGGTATCCATAACATACCAACCCACGACAATAAACCCAGGCCTGCAGTTGGAGACCACACTGGCCAGACACCCGCTGGGGTCCGTCACCCCTGCGACAACCCCGGGAACAATGGCTGCAACGATGACGATGGAGGTAACAGTTAGCTCCAGCGCCACAGAGGTCACAGTGACAGACATTAGCTCCAGCGCCACAGAGGTCACAGTGACAGACGCTCAACCCACTCAGTCTGAGCCGCACTCTGGCGTGTCCGAGGCCAGATCTGGGCCAGTGGAGGAACACGTCTGGACACTCACCAGCGCCGCCGTGATCAAAGGCCAACACGTGTCGGAGGGCGTCAGGAGCACGTCTCAAGGGGCAAAGGTTAACTCCCCAATACCAGTAGGTAAGCAAATCAATAGCGGTATGTACCAAATCAATGAATGTGATCAATCAGCCACAGACGGGCTGTTGATTCCTTTCAATAAAAGGCGATCAAATGTCTGTCTGTCAGACAGATCAACGTGATCAATGGTGTTGCTGACTTCCTAAGACTTCAGTGGGAGCTAAAACGGTCCACAAGTCCAAATCAATTTGAAATCCCTGTCAACGCTTACTTAATTACAAGATGCTAAAGCTATACAATCCGTAAAATGTATGTCCATTGTCTCTCTACCAACACTGACAGGTAGGTACTTGCAATTATGTCCGAAACTACAAAGGTGCCCATTGTCTGCTTCAAATAACTTTATTGACAACCACTGCACATGTGCTAGTTTGTTGTTTGTAACATACTCCACCATACAGTTTGTTGTTTGTAACATACTCCACCATACAGTTTGTTGTTTGTAACATACTCCACCATACAGTTTGGTCAAAATAACATAGCATTCATTTTCAAATAAGTCCAGATCTGACGACTAGATTGCAGCAATAGGTCTTCATGAACGGACAATAATGAAACAGAATATTCACCTCCTACAGTACATTAACCGCATGTCTGAAGTAAAATCAGACAGAAGTAGCATGTGCTTAAATTCATATTTAGAAAATGTTTCAGATGTCAAACATTTCTGAGATGATGGAATGATGATGGAATGATGATGGTCATGGAAGGGGAACCTTCTAAAAGCTTCATGGGCAAAGAGAATCAACTTCACGGTCAAAATGACCTCTCAGACATGCTAGTGTTAAACTCATCTGACTTCTCCGTTGTACGGCGAAGAGCAGAATTAGCGGATCCACAATCTGAGCACACACGGCATGCCCCAAGACGCTGGGGACGCCAGGTTTAAAGTGGTTAGATACAGAGGAAGGTCAGCTGTGATTTGCATCAATAAAAGCATGCGCCCGCTCTCCACGCAGCGCAGGAGGGGGACGTTGCGAGTGCGAGTCATTTGGAAACGCTTTCACGTTGACATTGAGAAAACACCGTCCTTCTCCCCATGCGTACGCCCATCCCCCAGCTGCACTGCGGCGTAGGCCGGGGCTACATGGCGGAGTCCTGGCGCCTGGCAATCTTAATGACTCCTCACACGTTAGCCCCTCCTCCGCCCGCAGACAGTACACATTCATCATGGGAAGGTCATAGGTGGCTGTGCAAAATGATGAGGCCATTACTCTGGATACTCTGTGGGCTTCAGTGTGACGCGGTGGGGCATCGCAGGACAATACTAATTTACACACACGCCCACACTAACTCCCCGATGAGAAGGGATTTGTGTGGCTTTTATATGTCCGGGTGTGTTTGTTTGGGGCGAAAGGCTGTTGCCTGTGTGCGCGGGGCGGGCCATGCAGGTGGCTATTACGTTTGGGTTCTCGGGCTATACAACTCAGCTGCGGTATACGTCTGTACAAGCTGCTCAGAGCTGTCATGTTATGTCTGGAGCAATCAGTGTTGTGTCTGCGCCTGCCTAGCGTCGGTTTATCCATGGCGACGGGGATCTGCGACCGAGGCGGGGGGGGGGGGGGGGGGGAGGTTTCTCTATAGGATTGCATCAGTATTCCGAGCGCGCACTCAGCGAAAAACGCCACTGTTCCTTCGGGACCGTCCGTTCACCGCTGCCTGTTCATGGATGCTGAACATGCTTCGTGCCATTTAAGTCTCCTCCACCTCTCCCTCCTCCCCACTCTCTCTCTCCCTCCTCCCTCCTCCCCACTCTCTCTCTCTCCCTCCTCCCCACTCTCTCTCTCTCTCTCTCTCTCCCTCCTCCCCACTCTCTCTCTCTCTCTCTCCCTCCTCCCCACTCTCTCTCTCTCTCTCTCTCCCTCCTCCCCACCCTCTTCCCTCCCAGACTCCATCCATCCACACTCATGCCTCTGCGATGTGGAGAGCATGCATGGGGCCATGCCTTGGCCTTCTGACTCCAAGAACGAAAAACAGAGAGTAGCTCGTGGGTTTATCCAGGCGAGGATGAAACTGTGTTCCTTCCTGCCTCCCCCCTCCCCCCTCCCCCCCAGCTCCGTAGCAGATAGCAGATCCGCTCTCTGCTGGGTAACAGTCTGGGATTCTGCAGCGAGCGCCGAACGACTGAGCCAACATCACCGAAGGACACGCGATGAGACAAAGTGATGCTAAGAAAAAAAACATCACAGGGCACATCTGCATTTCCATGGCATGCACGCTATATCCCGCCACGCCTTAAGCTTGTTCCATGCATTATTCTGAGAATGTGTACATCTCATAGAGATACGTACATGTGCGCTGGTGTCGTGAACTGATAATAGCAGATCTGCAAGATCGCAAAGGGTCATATTTTGCCATGCTGTGAGCGTGTACATCTGCTGTATTCAGGCTGCAGTGGTGTGATGGTGTCCTTGATGAGGCAACTCCAATAGCAACACACGCGCGTTCCAAGACCAAAGAAATAAACGAAGAGAGCGAGCACAGCGTTCACAGCAACACCGTGCCTCCGTGGCAAACAGAGTTGTTGTGTCAGTGTGATTGTTTTTCTGTCATTGTCTGTGCTTTGTGCCTGAGGACCCCCTCGAAAACCAGTCGCTGCAACGCAAGGGGCTTATCCTCTATTGAAAGAAA
>NC_136804.1:34085836-34179835 GCF_951216825.1 Electrona antarctica | reverse complement strand
CTTTATAGCCTAGTCTTTATAGCCTAAAGGGCCTTGCAAACGGGGAGTGATAAAACGCGCCTATAGTTCATTTTCAATGAGACCTGCGTTTTTGCTCTGAGAAGTTGCGGTGCGACAACGCAAGCGTATTTACGTGAGCGCGGTCCCGTGAATTTGTTGCACGCATGCTCGTTACGTGCACTCGCCCGCGACTCACCAGACCTGGATTCGGTTTAGCTTTTTTTTACGCTTGCGTTGTTGCGCCCCTCTTGAGCAGACCTGGAGGAGACCTGTGTTGAACCAGGTACTCGCGACCATTTTTTTCGCCATAGTTTTAGTTGGCGAAATCAACACTGTTCTATCCAAGGACTGGGGGTCCTGGCAAAACGGTCCCCTGACAGATCCAGGTTTTCTCACAGTCCCGTAGTCTGTGTGGGTAGTGTCAGTGTGTGTGTGCGACTGTGCGCGTGTGTGCGTGCACGAGCGTGTGTACTGTACATGTATGCACAAACACATTAAGCTGTGTCTGATTACTCCATCCATTCACAGTGTGTGTGTTAAGTAATATGAACCAGGTCACTGCCCTCAAAAAGCAAACGGTTTATCAACGACACGGTACAACCACACCGATTGCAGTGCCGTCGCTACGTATACGCGCAATACGCACTGCGAGTAAGGCAACACGCCGAGGGGGGCAACAAAATGTGGCAAAAAGTGCCAAGCCGACCCTCATAATAATAATTTTTTCTGCGGCTCCGCCTGGTAATAAGGAGCACTGGAGCAGCCTTGTGTGCGTCCTCGCAAATGGCAAAAATAGCTGATCTGAATGAGGAAACGCAGCGCTCTCGTCAGGAGGGGGAGGCAGCACAAATAACCTAGGAGTAGGAGTAGGGCAACCAAATGGTCAGCTACGTCTCTGCACCGATGCATGCGAGCATATCTGACCCCACCCTCATCTCTTCTCGCGTTCCATTCAAGACTTTATAGTACAACGCACACACAAGAGGTCGTTTTAACCACTCCAATCCCAGCATCCTTATTCTTGATTGTGGGCTTGTTGCAGATCGATCCGCTAGTTTTTGCAGAAGAGAGTTGTTGCAGAGGGAAATTGGCGAAGAAGAACTACTGACCAAATCCAGGTCCAATTAGTCTAGAGAGCAGTGGTTCCCAAACGTCTTAGCCCGTGACCCAAATCTAGTGAAGCCCGTGACCCAAACAGCCCTACAAGCTTTGCGCCGCGTTGTGAGCTTGTAGATCTCGATGGTCTATTATTTCTTGGGTTTATTGCTTAAACCCTCCTTTGTTGTCTCTTAATCCAGAATCAATAGTATTTTATTTACCATCCATTAGCTGTTTTAGCATCCATCGCTAGCCACCGAAGGGTCCCATGTTGTGACGTCATAGAATATCCCAAATCTCGCCACACACACGCGGTCTTTAGCATCTTTAGGGCTCAGATTGAGATAAAGGACGATGTTTAGAGCTTAATAAAACTTTAATCCGAACTCGCGAGTAGTAAACTAATGTTTACATTGGCAGATCACGGCCCAGGGAGGAAGCTATGAAATGGAAGGTTATCACTTCCGGTTCATGGCTCTCTAAAGAGTCTAATTTCCGTGCATTATGCTGGCACTGGCTCCTGAGTGGAGCCACCTGATGGCGGCATGTAATCGGCTAATAATTAAAAACCAAATGTAGGAAACTAAAGGGGAACCATAAAGGCTCATACATAGTCTGGATTTTCGGTGGTGGGGTGACCACCGAACTACAACATGACGTCACGAGCCGCGGTGAAGAGCAAACCACCGCCACCGCTCCAGCCCTTCTCTCTGTTTTTACTCACCACCGCTCAACGTTATTTCAGCTCCGGTGGTGAGCTGACCACCGGTCACCTCACCACCGAAAATCCAGACTATGAATAGGCCTTAAGTGTCCGCGACCCACCGATGGGTCCCGACCCGGTGTTTGGGAACCGATGGTCTAATTAATTGTGGTTCCGTTAGCATGGGACTTTGTAGAGAAATTAAATTGTAACTAACCCTAACCCAAACCAATTAAGTTCTACGGCTCCCTCTTGAACCTGATGTTGTGATGCTGCTCTGTCAGCGCACCTCCATTCTTGCTGATGATGGGAAAACGCTGCATACCTGTGGTGCGCTAATGATGGTTCTCAGTGCTAAATAGACTAAGACTGCAGCACGCTACCCTCCCCCAATTCATGTAGTAGTTATGTTGATGAATAAATTAAAAAGAAAACGGCTGATTGTGGATTTCAGTGAGTTTCAAGTGCAGTTTCCTCCTTTAAACAAGATTAGGTTTAAAACGAGGTTAACAACACGAACGCGCACTTTGTGGTTCCGGGGCCAAACATGGAGCCGGAATGTTGAAGTCGGAATGCGTTGAAGTCAATGAGAGCCGTCGGGTGGACGAGCATATGAGTAAACACTATCTGTTAATGATTTATGTGCGACCTTGGTAAATTATTCTGTTCATGGAAATTAAAGAACACATATCACAGATTGTGCTCTCGTGTGTGGAGTGGAAATGCTCATGTAATATTGGCTGTCATTTGTGAGACATGTTGGACACGTATAAACTTAAAGAGGGAGTGCCACAATTTTTGTATTTTTCCAGTTTTTCATGTGTCTATGAGGTGACAGTATACTTCATTAGACACCCTGGAGTCGTTTTTATGTGCAATGGTGTATTAACTTTGTATTTAGGGTTTCTTCCTGGAGGCTGAACCCTTGACATGCAGTCAAACGGGCCAATGAAATAAACAGTAATATAGTGACATCACACTATCAGCCCCTCCCCTAACCCCTCCTCCTTTATCATACAACTAAAGCTGTGGGTGAAGCTTCAGTTCAGGTGGATCACCACTCATCAGGCAAACCAGGCATACTTAATGAACTGGTGGGCGTGCCCACATAAAAACAACATTTTAACAAATATTGTACACATTTTTGAAAATATTAATACCTTCTTATATAACAATAAGACCTGATGATCATGTTTTAGGGTGGAAAAAATTCACGGCATTTTTCCTGAACAATTATCTGAGGTTGCAATAATTAAAAATGTTTTGTTCATAAGCTTGTCCACCCTGTGCTAGTGTGCTCTCATTGACTTAACTGCAATCCATTGACTGTCCGGCTCGAGTTTGCTTCCCAGTGTGTCTATAGAGCGTCGCAGTCCCGCCCCCTTGAGAGACCCGGAAAATAATTCCCCGTTCATTTTCCTCATAGACTTTTCAAAAAGTATTTATTTAAAGACGTTTACGCCACGGACAAAGCCAACTCTTGTCGTGACAAATCATGACAATAAACACAATGTTTTGGGCCGAACAAATAATTAGAAAGAAGAAAAAAACAGCAGGTTAAAACACTTTTTTGTTGTTTTTCTTCTTTGTAATTATTTGTTTGGTCCAAAATATTGTGTTTGTTGTCATGAATTGTCACGACTCGAGTTGGCTTTGTAAAAAGCCAAAGGTCAAAAGGCTTAAAAGGTCTTTGAATAAATACTTTTTGAAATGTCTATGGGGAAGATGCATTGGGAATTATTTCCTGGGCCCTGGCGTCGTCATGAAAGGGGGCGGGACTGCGACGCTCTATAGCGCATGGCGCATGCCATGTCCCTATAGGTACAGTACCTCATTCACAAACAGTAGCCTTAGCTTTAAAGCTCTTCTTGGGTTCTATGATTCGTGCTTTCTACAGTTCCTGCATGCAGCAGCTACAGCAAGGCTCTAGTAGAGGTCACTTCTGCTGTATATGAATGTGTGTGTGTGTGTGTGTGTGTGTGTGTGTGTGTGTATGGGGGGGGGGGCATGTGCAGTTGTGCACACAGGGAGCTCTCCATCCTCATTTACTGGCCCCGCCCCCCTCCCCTCGTTTGGTGCAGAGCTCGTTTAGCCATGCTAATTAAGCATTGCATTAAAGTCACACGGCTCCATGCGGTCCCTAAAGGCTGCGGTGATGTGGCAGGATTATGCGTACCTCCTTATGCTGTGTCACTTCTGACCAAACAAATATATCTGATTAGCATGCACAGGTGCATACAGTACGAGTCATTAGCATTGTGAAAGGGCAACTTATTAACCAGTCCTACAGCATATAGCCTATAGGCCTATACTTTGTTGTACGACGGCGAAAATATAGCCAATGATTTTGCAGTTGGTTCAAGGTTCAGGTTCAGGTTAAACACTAGCCTACAGCAGATTAAAAAATAATAATAAATAAAGAAAAACATTGCAGGCTAGTAAACAACAATTGGTATGTTAGATTGAGGTGTGCATGCCCTACTGGCCAATGCTTATTGCATCAACACACATACATCTTAAACAAAACTTATAGCTGCAGATGCGTTGCTTACATTGTGGTGTACTAGCCTTAACTGCCATGTTTCTACCCTGCTGTAGTTCTTTTTTTACCTATCCAGGGAAACAAACTACACAATCAGCTATAGGGTTTTATGACTTTTTACCTGGATGTTGTGGATGTCCCAGATGATCCATTTAACATTGAACCACGTGCGTGCGTGCGTGTGTGCGTGCGTGCGTGCGTGCGTGTGTTCCCACGGAAAACCTGACACTTACAGTATGTTTGTGTGAGTCAGTATTCCAGCAATGCTCATTATTCTGTGTGTCCTTGGCTGAGCCAGGAGTCCAGCTGTGCCGGGTCAGCGGTACAACACATGCAGTGATGAGGGAGACTTTCACACACTGAAGATTGACTGGGGGGGCAGGGGTGGGGGTTCTGTGTCTGTGACTGTGTTGATTTCCTTGACTAAAGTTATGACGAAAAATGTTCGTCGAGTCGACTACCTTTTTACACTGACGAAAACTGAATAAGAACCAAATAAAAGCTAAGCCATGGTTACTAGAACTAAGGCTAAATATGTTGACAATTTAGTCAACAAATTAAAACTATAGACACAAATGTTACGGAGGGACTAGTGGAGAAGAGATCCAGTAGTAGGCTACTAAAAGATATAGGGCTGTATTTTGCGTGTCTTAAGTACCAGGTCTTATGACTTAACTTAAGACCTGGAGGCGTGGCCAATGCTGTTTAGCTATTTTGAGTGGCCAAACAGCATTGGCCACACCTCCAGGTCTTAAGTTAAGTCATAAGACCTGGTACTTAAGACACTCAAAATACAGTCTTGGTTGTGCTCGGGTGTTGCACTCTACTACAAGATCTTTCAGCAGGCAACCAAATGAAAAATCAAGCATTACGAGCAAGCAGTTTTGCAGACTAAATCGACCATAGATTTAGTCGACTATAATCTTATATTTAGTCGATTAAAACTAAACTAAAACTTTTTAGATGACTAAAATATGAGGAATTTTAACACTGTCCTGTGTACTGACTCTGTTCTGTGCATTGGCTTGAGGATTCTTGGGCACAGTGCCACAGCATGTATCGACTCATAGCTGTCATGCAGATATAACTGTCTGTAAGAGCAGCTTACAGGGACTTTCACTGTAGGAACTGAGGAGATGGCTCATCATCATCATGCACTCAGCTACTGTACTTAAAGGAGAATACCAGACCAAGAGTTTTCTTACCTTAATCTGATATTATATCCAAGAACGAGTGGTATATATATAGGTGAACAATTACATAACTCCATTACATCCTCAGCCCACCGCAGATCCGCAATGGGTCTTAGGCTAAATCGCTTACTTTTATTGCGGCTTTGCCCCTTTTCAACCTATATATTCATATAATTGGTCCTCACCAAAAAAAAAATAATCTACTCGGGTCTGTGTCTCATAGGAGGGCTGTGGACACTTCAGAAACCGATCTGCAGTAACATCATCATTAGGCAGGTGTTACAGACCGGACGTCGGCCCGTTCACTCTCTTTCAGTCCTAATCTTCCGGTGGTGCGTCTTTGTTTTCATTCCTACTAACAACACACTTTACACCTTGTAACGGGAGTTGCCGACAGGTGTCTCTGAATCTGGGCAGGAAATGGAACAAGCTACTCTTTAAAAAAAAATTGGTCTGATGATGAGATGGAAAAAGCTTTACTACTTTGCTTCCCCTCCCCTTTACATGTCCAAGACAGATGACGTAACATGGGGTCTGGAAGCATAGCAGACCACACACGCACGGACGCACGAAAGCACGCACGCACGCACGCACGCAGGGAAATGTAATTAGACTGCACAGGGCTCACGACCGGCCATGGATGGCCGACTGCAGGCTGAACCCTTTGACAGAACTGGGTTAAGAAATATATTCCATCTCTTCTGTTCTGTTCCAGTCTTCAAGCAATGGATATAGACAGCAAAACCCCCCTCTGGGAGGACGGGATTAAGATGAAAAACGCCCATATATTAATCTGTTCCTGTCTCTCTATATGTTGGCATTACTACAAATGTGTGCTTTCAAATGTGAACGGTTCACCTGAGTGTACAACGTGTGTCTTCCCAGGTACACCAGGCCGGAATAACGAGGACCAAACAACAACAAGTACAGTCGTTTCCATACCACCGACAACGTTTACTGATGTAGCCACGCCACAGACGACAACAGACGTATCCATATCACCACTAACACCTACTGTTGTACTACTGACTACAGGTGAGAAGGCCACATATACCTTCCATGCAACAATGCATGCACACACTCACACAGAGACACATTTTAACAATGTATTCCTGTCCGCATAAGGTAGAGCAGGGTTCCCCAATAGGCGCCCGCGGGCCATTTGCGGCCCGCGGAGTGCCCCCTTGTGGCCCCTGGAAGAATAAAAAAAAAAAAAAAGTTTTTTGTTTTGTTTTCGGGGGTGTCCCAGATATAAATGGCATTAAATGGGGGTCAGTAGCCTATGGGCACCCCCTCAAGGACCACTGGTGGTCCCCGGACCACTGGTTGAGAACAATTTTTGAGTGGTGCAAACCACTCCAACAACTGGCTTTGTACCCGTGTACCCGTGTTTGTTCGTACCAAAAAAACGAGCATGGTTGCTATGGTTAGCAACCAAAAAAACGAGCATGGTTGCTATGGTTAGTATGTGACGTCACTGACATCACAGATATCATGTCAGAGTGAATCAATCTGGTTCTAATGTACAGTAACTATAACAATAAATGTGTAGTTGCACCACTCAGTTCACACGGGTGTGATTTTTAATTAATTAATGAAAAAATAAAAAACCCAATTTTTCGCGCGTGCGGACTCGGCCCCCAGCCTGGTTCCCTAGTCAAAATATGGCCCTTGAGGAAAATGAATTGGGGAACCCTGAGGTAGAGCATACAAGGACACAAATACTATAGGTGCAGTAAGGTTACATCATGTACAAAATCATGGAATATTGTCACGCAGTGACATGACCAGTGCCTTATATCATATGCATATCAAAATGCAGCTCAAATCTGCTAATGCTAATACATTAACCGATTTTGGGCGGGAACCCCTTTTGGTGTTTCATTATGTTATACTTTAGCTATTGAAAAATATCAGATCTACAAGCTCATAGCACGGCACTCATAGCTCATAGTGCCGCGCTATTCGAGCTTGTAGGTCTGCTATTTTTGAAAAATCTTTGAATATATATTCTTTCAGAGCGAACGTTTTTAACTCAAATCTTTGCTTCTGGGGCTGATTACATATAATCTTGGGGGTCCTTGACATGAAAATGTTTGAGAACGACTGACATACGTACGTAGAAACATGACTTTTTCAGAAAACTGTCAGGATTTAGAAGGCATTTGTAGAATCGTTCCCAGGTCTAAATGGCTTAATGACGGTAACGGGTGTGGTTGTTGAGATGTTATAAAAGCAACATTGCATGGCGTTCACCGGTACTTCACCTCCACGGCGCCATTTTCTCCAACGCCGTGCGCACTGCGCAGACACACGCTCAGTCATTACCAATACTAAACCCCAAGGAGACAGTTACAACCACTTTACAGCTAATTTCCCTCGGAGCCAAAGCACCCTCCCCCTCCGCCCCCATTATGATTGTTTGAGTACATGTAGGTGCAATCTGTCAGAGTAAAGGCAGGTGGTCTGAAGGTCTATAGTTCCTCTTCGTGCTTTGCTTGGAGTCACTAATTGCTTCCTGGGGGAGGTGACGCAAACAGCTCGTTAAAGCTGTGGTCTTTAATAAACGACCTGACATATATATGAGAGAGAGAGAGAGAGCGAGAGAGAGAGAGAGAGAGAGCCTACACTCTGTTGTTCCACTTTTACTTTGGCAAGGTAAACGTATGTTTTATCAAGCCAGTAAAGCCCCAATTAATTGAATTGAATTGAGAAACTTCCTTGCTTCTTTGATATGCATCAGGTGAGTTAAAAGTGTTGGCATTTGTCAGTAGTAAAGTGATTTCATATTTTGTGTTCATGACAGGATTCACTCGCAACCCCTTTTTCGCATTTAGCTGCCTGTAACCTACATCGCCTAGCCAAGAATAGCAGATCTGGTCGGTTGCTTTACAAAAATAGACACGTTAAATTGTGCTACTTTGCTGAAGCCAGCATGTCACCGTGCCCCACTGGGTCTGGTGTGTCAAAGAAAGAGGGCGGAAGGAAGGCAGATAGTGACGAAGAGAATATAGTAACATCATTTAACAGTAACAGCAATCTACGTCGCAGAAATCCATCGGTGAACCTCATCATCTATTTCTGCAAACCTCATCAGGTGGTTGTCGAAACATTTTGCTGCAGGTGTCTTCTGTCTATGTTATTAAGCAGTTGAGATGAATAACAGTCCATAATTTATTCTGACCCCTCCCCGAAAAGGCCTAGCTGTCCTGACCCCTTATCCATCATTTATACATTATGGATACTTAGTGTGGACTTAGACTGTTATTTGACTCTCAACTGCTTAAAGATGGAGTGCCATGATTTTTTTCCACCGTAAAACAGGATCATCAGGTCTCATTGTTATATATAAGGAGGAAGACGTTTTTCAAAAAAGTGTACAGTATTTGTTAAAATGTCGTTTTTATGTGGGTTCAGCCTCCAGGAAGAAACCCTAAATACAAAGTTTATTTAATTATTGCATATAATTAAAAATGACTCCAGGGTGTCTAATGAAGTACTGTCACCTCATAGACACATGACAAACTGTAAAAATACAAAAATTGTGGCACTCCATCTTTTTTTTTTATATCCCACGATTTTGTAACCCATTTTTCACCCCTGTGCCAATTATCTAATGTGATCCTGTGCTCTACACACCCTCCGCCAACCTAGTCCCCATATATGGGGGACATGGGGAGAGCAACGGACTTGAACTCATGCTTCCTTCATGCCTGAGTGTCCAAGTTGCTCCTCTACACCTGACAGGGGGGAGTTTCCCTGGTTGGACGTAGCACGTGGAAGGAACACGTTATTCCAACCAGTTCCTTTCCCCTCCATCAGGCGCCCCGGCTGACCAGGGGGAGGCAGTTTAGAGACCAGGATTACTGCATGTTTTTTGTGAGGGTACCTACCCTAGGGGACACGGGGAGAACATGCAAACTCCACACAGAAAGGCCCTTTCGCCAGGCACTCCATCTTTAATGGAGAAGTAGGTCTGCCCTTCTTCAAAACCTGCTCTTCTTCAGTATGCATCAGGCCTCTCCAAGCTCACACACTAAATTGCTTTTTCTGAACTGAGCATAATTGCAAGTGAAGGCTACCAGATGAACACTGCGGCGAGGCTCAGTTTTTCATCCAATTAACGACAACAGGACTCAAGGTGGTGCTTTGCCAGGGAATTCATGAAAAATCCTTCTTCTTTATTACTACAGGTATTGGACAGCCACCTCCTTTTTTCGGGGTAAAAAGAAAAGGGTAATGAAGAAATAAACAAAGGCTACTGGGGACCTGTTTCCAATAAGACTTAAATGAGAGAATTCCCCATGAGAGGTGATCTGTGTAGTAGCTGTATAGTACACGATGGGGGAAGGCGGATATACAGAACTGGCCCTTCAGCAAACCGCTTTAAGGGTGTTAAAGTGGCCTTGTCTTTTATAACCGCACCCCTGTGTAGTTTTTGTTCAGCAAATGAAATAATCCGACTGGATAACTATTGGGCACACCGGCCAATCGCCTATCTATCTTAGAAGACTCTGGCACCCCCCCAAGCCAATTTGAGAGAACTAATGGCGGCTGGTCAGAGTCAAGCCCCCAGTGAGGTTCTCCAACGTTGAGTGGTAAGAGCGGGGACTGCGGGCGGACCCGTGGAGTTATGACGAGGAAACCCCATGCAGCTGGGCTTTATAACATTGAGCGCTCGTTTGCACTTCCGCATTTTGGACACCAAATTTCTTCCGGGTGCTTCAAAACGCCACTGAGCAACCACTGAAATGAATAGCGGGGGGGGGGGGGGGGGGGGGGGGGTCTATATAGCTCCGGTTCAGTCCCTATCCTTTTAATACTCTATGGTCAGAGTGATTTGCGTCGGCCCACGTTTCTGGTAAAGGTTGCACTGGAAAACACCACAAAGACTACAGTTGACGGTCAGCTGGCGACTGACTTCTATGCTGCGCGAGAAAAAATAACCCCTCCATACGATATAGGAGGTGGCAGTAACATGTGCAATTCATTCAGTTCAAAGACACATTCATGCAAGGTGTCCGTGTTTGTTTGGTGTTTAGGACAACAGAACAATGGGAACCAAAATGGAAATTGGGCTTAACATTACTTGCTTATTGCTATAGGCTACTCTATATTCTATAATGCCCTGCCAGTCCAATGTAAAGTAGTAAGATACTTGTACCGGCCACGGTCCAGCCAAATGTACGCCAGCTAGTTTTCAACCTAGTCTTGTTTTGAAATAGTTGGACAGGAGTTGTTTGAAATGGCAGCTTTCTGCTGTTTCCCAGAACTGATTCACACTGACTGCACATGTACAGACAGACAACAAGCTGAAATGAAAGCACTTCATAGCACACCCTCCACTCCACCTTTCAGACAAGACGAACCAATTGAAATTATTGCTCGTCTTGAAATTATAACGCGTCAAATTACTTCGTCTGATGGCGTCACGCGACTCGTTCCCAATGAGTCGGTTTGCCGCGAGCAGCACACAGTGGAGCTGAACGGCCTATTCCGTTGCTGTGATATATACAGCCATCACAGACCTAAAAACCCTTCAATCCAGTACGCCTGGCTGGCTCATGGCTGGCTGGCCAGCAGCACAGAAGGGACATTAATTGACCGGAGCGAGGCGATAAACACGGCAGTAATTCACTGACTGATCACATTTTCCACGCAGCCCGGAGAGGCAGAGTCAGAGAGAGAGAGAGAGAGAGAGACAGAGAGATCATCGCCCCATGGAAAGTAAACATGGACATACCGCCATCCTGTCATAACATGACACCCCTCTGTTCCTATACCCACTGTGGTCTGTTTGTCTTAACCACCCACACCCATTCTATCTGACAATGTATAATGCCATTACTGGTATGACGCCTTTTGTTTGTGTCACAGTGATATGGTCACATTTAATGCCTTTATTTATAGCTTCAAAGAGAAGCGACTGTCCTTTTATCATAACAAGATTAGAAAGAGAAATCTCTGGCTTTTATTACAAGGCCACATCATAGCATGACGTCCCAGTGTGCACCATTCTATACCATACTGTAGATGGGCAACTGGTGGCCCGGGGACCACATGCGGCCCCCACCTTCACTTAACCCATTGTGGGCGGGAACCCCTCTTGGTGCATGTTTATAGCATTATGTCATACTTTAGCTATTGAAAAATAGCAGATCTACAAGCTTGTAGGTCTGCTATTTTTGAAAAATCGTGAAAATGTGCCTGAAATCATTGAATATATATTCTTTCAGAGCGCGTTTTTAACTCAAATCTTTGCTACTGGGAGGGTCCCTGGAACAACATATTTTCAGATGGAGGTCCGCGGCCAATGTCATATTATGTTTGGGGTCCTTGACATGAGAACGACTGAAAACTATCAGGATTTAGAAAACATTTCGATGTCAGGCCTAAATGGGTTAATGTGGCCCACAGGTTAATATCCGAACATTGATATATTATTGATTTCAGCTGATTACTAGTATTCAAATGTTAGTCTTTTTTTATGCCCAATGTATTTGAATTTAGTTCATAAAGTTAACATAACTATAACTAAATGCATTTGAAATTAAATAAAAATGTTACTTTTCAAGATTCCAATTCAAAAATAGCAAAAAAATTATTCAGGATTTCAATTCAAATATAGCAATAATAGCTGATCTATCAGCTCAAAACGTGTCACTCTGCGACGCGTTTTGAGCTTGTAGATCGGCTATTTTTGCCTACGACAGTACGACAGTAATATGCAATGTGGCCCTCTGGAGTGAGTGTGGAAAAATAGTGGCCCTCTCCATCGTCAAAGTTGCCTATACCTCTGATCTAGCCAATCGCAGCAGGGGTACAGGCCGGGCTGTGCTTGCGTGACTGACTGAGTGCACCTTTCTAGTTTGCCATGACTCTTAGCTCAGAGACATCTCGGCCTGACAGTTGATTGTCCTCTGTCACTACACACTTGTGTAATTATCCCTCTGCCTCTTCCGCGCTCGTCTCCGGTCGGCGTTGAGTCACATCAGCGCCGTCCGGGGCCGTGATGAAAACGTATTAAACGGCGTATGAAATATGAGGCTGTTGTAGCGTTGTCTCGCGGCATGACGCGGCAGTTTTATTTCACTGCCACCCCGCGCCGTCTGGCAAGGCTTCAGTAATCACGGATGAATTACAGAGTGTGGAGAGCTTTGATTGGCTTTGTTTTTGCACTGATGCAGTGCTTTTTAACGAGGGCCCGCTGAATGTTTAATGGACAGATATTGAATGTCATTGAGCTGGTTCCCTGTTTTTATGATGTTCCTACAGTCCCTGGCATTGATTAGTACAGTAGTAGTACAGTACAGTACAGTTCTTGCTCGGCAGTTAGACGCTAGATCATAGCCTGGGCCTGGCGAGATGCTTATCCCATATTCTGGAGGGATCATTGCTTTGTAATTAAAAAGAAAATAACATAGTTGTCGTTGCGACTCAGGGGTGGTGCATGTGTCATACTGTAGCTGCTCTCCAGTGCAGAGCGTCATCGCAGCTTCCTGATTGGAGTGGAAAACACATACATACACACACGTGCGCTGAGGAGGGGTGAGAGAGAGGCCGGTGCACGTGACAAGCACACAACATAGAAAAACGACGAGGCACACATGTCACACACACACACACACAGTCACACACACACACACACACAGTCACACACACACACACACACAGTCACACACACACACACACACACACACACACACACACACACACACACACACACACACACACACACACACACACACACACACACACACACACACACACACACACACACACACACACACACACACACACACACACACACACACACACACACTCTCTAATCAAAGTGAAACGAGGCTTCAGGCCTTTTGGGTTTCAGCATCAGTACAGGCCTGCATTGGAGTGCTTCAATCAGCCTCCCAGGCCTCAACCCCCACGAGACCCTCGATCTGAAGACCCCCAGGCAGGCCTATACACGCATTGGGCTTAATGGAGGCAGTGTCAGCCTGTCAGGCCATGTGATGGATCCATCAACAATGGAGCAAGAAAACAGCACCACATGTAGAGTAGCGTAAAGCACACTGGTTCCCTAACACTGGGACTCGGGACCCATGTGTGGCTCACGGACACGTTTGTATGGGTCCCTTTATATGCTTTGGTTTCCTATATTATGTTTTTAAGTGTTGTTATTTCAAACCCCTGAAGAAATCAAAGAACAATCAAAGAAATTCCATGAATTAAAAAACAAATGTTTAACACGCTCCCCACCAATAACGTAGATCTACGGCTAATTGGTCTTTTATAGTGCTTATGATCGATTGAGTCGTGATACTACTTGCATTAGCATAGGTGATGTCAACAGCAATGGTGCGTGCCATCTGTTTCTTCCGATCGCCAGGGGGAAATCCTTGCGTGAATTACAGTGAATGTATTAACGCATTTTGGGCGGGAACCCCTTTTGGTGTTAGCATTATGTTATGCTTTAGCATTATTATTGAAAAATAGCAGATCTACAAGCTTGTAGGTCGGCTATTTTTGAAAAATCGAAGAACGACTGACAGAAACATAGCTTTTTCAGAAAACTGTCAGGATGTAGAAGACATTTTTAGAATCTGATCTCAGGTCAAAATGGGTTAATTAATCCTGGCGGCCAGTGTGTTGAGAAGTAGTGAAAATAGCCAATCTATAAGCTCACAATGCGGCGCGAAGCGTCGCATTGTGAGCTTGTAGTTGTGCTGTTTTTACTAGTTTGGGTTCCAGGCAAACATCTAATGTATCTCTTGGGTCACGGGGTCAACCTGCAGGCCTCTCTATATTAGGCATTTCATTATTCAGATATAATGAATGAAAGAAAGAATGAAGTGCATGTATGAGTGACAAGTGAAGATAAGGTTCTTTGAAGGAGGAGAACTGCTCCAGTTTCAAAAGAAGGCCTAGAAACCCACCTATATGGAAGTCATTTCAAGGACATCCACAAACAAGAGCAGTACAATAGAGATGACCATGACCATCACAGGGTGGGATGGGAAACACAGCAGGAATACCACTTCTAAAAGGTCATTAAAAGACAGATGAAACAGCCCTCCACTGACTTAAATCCTGAGTCCCGGCCGCACATATTTCCCTCCCCTTTTGTTGTCAGGAAAATAGTTGTAACGTATATTCCACAAGGATTTAGGGTGTTTTGTGGTGGACATGTCTGCACGTTTACAGTAGTCGCCATAACTGGCACGGCAGCAGTCATCACCGCCTGATGTAATGGATTTCCCATGGCTTGCAAGACGCATACAGAAATACTGGTTTCACCATCTGTCTTCTTAAAGGGACACTTCACCCTTTTTGCAAGAAAATAAATATGTTAATGACATTTAGAAGCTTTAGAACACTTTCCTGGGGGTCTTTATGTGTGTAATATGTGGTTTTAGATATTTTAGATTTTAGCAGTGAGCTCAGTGTCTCTGATGTCATGGACACTGGCCTCACTTCCTTCCTGGACTACATGTTGTCTCAGTAAGACAGCCCTCCCCCTATCCACGAGGAGGGGCAGTGTACCAAAGCATTATGGGAATTGTAGTCCAGGAAGGAAGTGAGACCAGTGTCCATGACATCAGACACTGGGCTCACTGCTAGACTCTAAAATATCTAAAACCACATATTACACACATAAAGACCCCCAGGAAAGTGTCTAAAGCTTCTAAATGTCATTAACATATATTTCTTTGCAAAAAGGGTGAAGTGTCCCTTTAAGTTCTTATAGCCAAGAGTCTCAACCAGTGTTGATTTCGTCGGCTAAAACTATTGTGTCGACTACTTTTTTTTTATCGACGATTATGCAGACCATTTACCTAACGTCAGCCTGCATCTTTTGCTAACCCATTTTTTTTACCCATACAAATCAAACACTATTAGACTTGTTGGCTCCTTTTGGCAAGTAAAAAGGTAGCAAAAGACAGTCTCTCTCGCTCTCATAGACAAGACTGTTTTTCATATCTCATTAATCTCATCACAAAACACTCTTTATCTCATCATAATGTGCCGGCAAACGTATAAGGACTTTAATCAGTGAAGTGTCATATTGTATAGAATATGTCTACCCATCTGTCATATGACTCGTACAACTGTAGCTATCAGCAGATATCCTGCTCATTGGTTCCTCTCTCTGTGCTCCATTACAGAACTGTCTCTCATTGGTTCCTCTCTCTGTGCTCCATTACAGAACTGTCTCTCATTGGTTCCTCTCTCTGTGCTCCATTACAGAACTGTCTCTCATTGGTTCCTCTCTCTGTGCTCCATTACAGAACTGTCTCACATTGGTTCCTCTCTCTGTGCTCCATTACAGAACTGTCTCTCATTGGTTCCTCTCTCTGTGCTCCATTACAGAACTGTCTCTCAAGTTGCTGATAAAAGCTGGAGACCAGAAAGACTGATGAGCCCGGCCTCTGAATGTAGTTTCCCTCGCCGACTGGTGTCTGCCCCCCTTTTAACCACATTCACACCTGGCGTTCGTTATTTTGGGCATGCCATTACATAAGTGAACATTTTAACCTAAAAATAGAGAGGGGAAACAGCCAAAATAGGCGATTTACAAGCTCACAACTAGGGATGTCCCGATACACTTTTTTCGCTTCCGATCTGATCCCGATACCTCAATTTCTGTGTTAGCCGATACCGATACCAAATACAGATACCAGTGTCGTGATCTCATGTTGTGTTTATAGCTATATCTCGTGTTGTGTTTATAGCAGACTCATCACTCAAATGTGCACTTGCAGTTTGGCCAACTCCAAAGCAAACTACACATTTTATTTACCTGACATAGTGTCAACCCCTTACCCCTGTGTCGGATCTGTGGTTAGACTGGCATCTTCACCGATACCGATATGACCCGATATGACAAATAAGGGCCGATCCGATACTTTTCACGATACCGATACAGTATCGGGACATCTCTACTCACAACATGTCGCATTGCGCCACATACTGTAAACAGGGTTTAAGTGGTTAAGTGGGAGAGGTCACGGACTTTGTATAATCACATCAAGAGAGAGGGTGTCCGGCACTATAGCAGACTGTCTGAGTTCTCCGAGTATAGCACAGACGTTCAACTGTGCTTGTGGCTTGGATTATGTCTTATGGAAATACAGTTTTCCCCAAACAAGAAATGGAAAACGTCTTTTATATGCCCCATCTGTTAGACATTAGGGTTGTGTAATGACGCGTGTCAAAGTCTCATTTGTGTCGCCTTGCAGTAAAGGGATTGTATAAACATGTACGCGTAGTCGTGTACAGACGAGCTGTGCAGACCCTCTCGGGTTTGTGCTCATGCAAACACGTCAGCCTATTTAAAGGATTTAACCCGTTTTAGGCGGGAACCCCTTTTTGGTGTTAGCATTATGTTATGCTTTAGCCATATTGAAAAATAGCAGATCTACAAGCTCACTCGGTGGCGCGCTATGAGCTTGTAGGTCTGCTATTTTTGAAAAGTCGAAGAACGACTGACATAGAAACATAGCTTTTTCAGAAAACTGTCAGGATGTAGAAGACATTAAGAATCTGATCTCAGGTCAAAATGGGTTTGTCAATGTCAGTGGTTCTTCGATTTTTCAAAAATAGCAGACCTACAAGCTCGTAGCGCGCCACTCGGTGGCGCGCTACGAGCTTGTAGATCTGCTATTTTTCAATAGCTAAAGCATAACATAATGCTAACACCAAAAGGGGTTCCCGCCCAAAATGGGTTAAATGGTCGCTCCTCGGGCCGGCTTCCCAGGCCAAACCACTTAGAAGCGACCATTTCCTCCGCCGTGCTTACACACACACACGCCTCACACAATCACAATTAGCAGCGTTTGCATGGAAACGCCAGATGTCTAATGCAATGCAAGGGGAAATCACAATCTATTAAGCTAGTGGTTCTCAACCAGTGGTCCGGGGACCACCAGTGGTCCTTGAAGGGGTTCCAGGTGGTCCCTTACAGGTCCATTTGGTTTCATTTTACGCTCTCAAGAGTTAAATTTTTGTTCTGAATTACTTGTCTTAGATTACAAGAAGTTCACACAATTAGAGAATGTAAAATATTTTTTATCAACATTTGCCCGTTATCTCTCCTATGGTATCATGTCAATACAGCATGGAATTGTGGACCAAGTCATATCCAACGATGACACAATTCTTTAGTTTTGGGTCTTAGAAGCTAAATCTCATCAAATGGTGGTCCGTGGCTCAAATACAAAGTGTTGCAGTGCGATGTATTGTGAGCTTGTAGATTTGCCATGTTCAGTGCGTGTCACACCGACACCGACACCCACAACGACTATGTATAAATCATGGCATAACACCTAAACCTAACCTTAAATGTCTAATGCTAACCACAACTAGCCTGGCTAATAAGCCAGACTCAAATCACACTGTTGTGTGGTATTTCCGGCAGGCACATGTTTTTTGCCAACGGCTGATTCGGTCTGGCTTATTAGCCAGGCTAAACCACAAACTGAATCTGCAACTCCCCAAACCATTTGAACCATAAAACAATCATTTCTCTCGTGAGGCCGTCGAACACACACACACACACACACACACACACACACACACACACACACACACACACACACACACACACACACACACACACACACACACACACACACACACACACACACACACACACACACACACACACACACACACACACACACACACACACACACACACACACACACACACACACACACACACACACACACACACACACACACACACACACACACACACACACACACACACACACACACTGAGGCCAGCCCAGTTTGAGGTTGCGTTCTTACAAGCTTTTGGGCTTTTATACAGGATTAGCAAATGACGGGGAAAGCATTGCTTTCACGGTCCTGGCACAGCTCCTCTGTGTGTGTGTGTGTGTGTGTGTGTGTGTGTGTGTGTGTGTTGGCTCAGAGGACAAGTGGAAACTAGCAGGCTGTACCTTCTCATGAGCAGCTGATTAAAACAGGGTGTTTTCCTAAACAGACACACAGATAAACAATCCTCTTCATGTGCATTCTATTAAACGTTTCCTGTTTGCAGCACCCCCAGGGTGTTCTGTGATTCATCGGGTTAGTCATGGAGCAGATTAGGCCCTTTGTTTATGGATGCATGCAGCGCTTCATACAATATTTGGCCACAACCCACTTTGGGTCACAAGTAGTAGGCTACAAATCTTTCTTTCTTTTCTATTTGTTTTATTTATTTATTTTTTTAACTTTATAGCCTACTTTTCTTTTCAAGAATTCTTAACCCATTTAGGCCTGACCTCAAAATTAAAAAAAAAATCTTCTAAATCCTCCAGTTTTCTGAAATAAATATTTTCACAATTTTTCAAAAATAGCAGATCTACAAGCTCATAGCGCGCCACCGAGTGGCGCGCTATGAGCTTGTAGATCTGCTATTTTTCAATAGCTAAATTATAATGTTTAAAATTATATAATGTTTATGACATTATGAATTATATAATTCATAATGTCATCTTTGTGTGGTTCCTGGGGAGACACCAAATTACTCTTTTGGGACCTTAGCTGAAAGACTTTGGGGGGAATCACTGTAAATAAATGTATGTAATGTACAAATGTTCTTTTCCAGGTGGTCCTACTGAAACGCCATACATCTCTCCACACACAGAGGACTGGCTGATATACGACCCGACGGAGAATGAGATCCAGCTCCTCCCAGACTGCAATCAAGAACGTTCCGGAATCTGCAACCTCTCCACCACCTGGGCCTCCGGCGCGACGACGACAACGACGACGGCGACACCACCACCACCGCCCTCCGACGTCTCCGCCCAGGGAAACGCCACCACCAACCATTCAAACAACAACCCCTTCCTGGGCGTGGCTCCGCCGATGCTGGTGCCCCTGTACACAGACTGGAACAGCGCCATGGCCACGTGGGGCGTGGCCTGGGACGTGCACGTGTACGGCGTCGGGTGCGCCTTCGCCGCGCTCGGCCTGGCGTCGGCGCTCAACCTGCTGTGCTTGCCGCTGCGCTGCCCATCCGGATGCGTGTACTTCGCGCTGGTCAGCCTGTTCCTGCTGGCCGCCGGCTTCACCCGGGCATTCTCGCTCCTGTACGACGCCTACGGCCACCAGGACCGCCTAGAGTCCGCGGAGGCGGCGCTGGCGCTGTACGAGGCACCGTTCCCCTGTCTGACGGCGGCCTTCGGCCTAGTGTTCCTGCTGCTGTCCATGCGCTCCAGGATGCAGCTGTCCTACTCGGCGTTCCAGAGGCCTTGCTTCCTGGCCTGTCTGGTGGCGGTGCACTTCGCCGCCGCGTTCGGCCCGGTGACCCTGCTGAGGATCTACCGGCAGAGGCCTCCGCTCTGCCTCTTCCTCTCCCTCGTCTCCAGGGGAGCGTTTGTGGCGCTGGCGTCATTTCTGTCCGCCGCCTATTTTGTGTTCTACGTCTACGTGCGGGCCGACTCCAAGCACATCTACCATCTGAACAACACGTCGCCGACGCCGGCCGAGCGGTACAACCGCTGCCCGTTCGCGGAGAGCCGCGACTGGAACCGGGCCGCAGCGACGGTGTGCGTGTCGGCGCTGTTCTGCTTGGCGTGTGCCGGCTTGCAGTTGTACGCCATGCTCAATGCGATGGGCATCGCAGGGGGGGAGGAGGTCTTCCGTCCCTGGCCCTGGTGGGCCTTCCAGTTCAGCTGCAGAGTGTGCGAGCTTGGGGTCTGCCTCACGCTGGCGTTGGTGGTGGCACAGCCCATCTACTGTGCCGATCACCTTCCGGCCGCGGGAAGCTGCTGGGCGGAGCTGCTGGCAGCCAAGTCCCCGATCCTCCCCGGCAGCTACCAGTGGACACTAAGCCAGCAGGAGAAGCTTGCCATCGTGGACACGGGCGGCCTCGGAGAGATGGAGAGCCTTCCGCTGTACACGCTGGTGGACGAGCGGCTTGGGAGCAGTCTGAACGGACTGGACCTCCTCTACCACAGCAACAGAGCACTGGCCTACCGAGATCTGGACTTGGATCTGGACGTGCCGTGCGCGGGAAACGAAGGTGGCTCCTCCTTCACCAGTGACTCCACGGCAGACCTGCGACCGCCCTCGCCCATAAATCTGCGCCGCAGCATCGACGAGGCGCTCTTCAGGGAGGCTCTCTTCCCGATGAGCCTCTTCAGCCCGATGAGGCCCGTTCACTGCAGCGATCTGTCCCTAACCACTCACAATGCGCTTCCCAATGGTGGCAAGACACTCCTAACTGACCCCGGCTTATATCGGACCTCTTCCTGTGTGGAGGTGACCCCTCGGCCTCCAGAAGACAGCGTCTCGGGAGCTCTGCACTCTCCCTCTCTGTCCATGACATCCAGCTGTTCTTCACCCGAACGATGGCGGGGCAGCTCGTCCTCCTGCTGTTCCCTGTACAGAGCCTCGGCCGGGGGCTCCTCACTGGTCCTCTGCCCCAGCCCAGGAGGCCGCCGCGCTCGGCAAACTCCCCAGGGCGGGAGCTCGGACCGCCCATCGTCCTCGGGCCACCATCAGGGCTCCACGGACCTTCAGAGGTGCTATCACGCTCTGGGGGCGGCCTCGCAGGAGAGCCTGGACATGGACCTGTCCTCTGAGGCGGAGCGCTCCGTTCAGGAGGAGTTCATCACCGTGTGCAGGCAGATCGACGCCTCCAGTGTTTGCAGTGAGACTATCGACTTATGATCGATCGCGTGAGGGCTACAGACCGAGGACTGTGGAGGTACATTTTTTGTACTTTGTAACTTTTCGCTTGAGAAAAGTTACGCATTTGGAAACAATGTTCCTTTTTGGCGAGTGACACTTGACGAAAAGGTTGTGTGACGGACCGGTATGAACAAAGCCTTTGGCGTCTCACCCAGTGGGATAGTTTGGCTTTTACCAGCCTATTTGAATGTGAGTGGTAGATTTGGCAAACACTGGGAATATGTCATATGATGCCAAATGTAAACAGTTAAAAAGGCAAAACCTTACAGACTTTGAAGCTAAATAAATACCATTATTTTGATGCAAGGAGCCACCCAGGCATTTTGATGTTATCATTACACAGACAAGGCTTCACAGAAGACAGGCTGTTACATGAATTACACTGAAAGAATGACCACCTACGTACATCTCTTCTTCTGATACAGCGTTGCCGGACCCAAGTAGTGTCCACAATGCTTTCATTTTGCCAATACGTTAACCATTTACTCTTAGTCCTCTTCAGGGGTTCCCAAACTTGAAATGAAATGAAATGATTACTATATTTACCCAGGGTATCTGGGCTAAGCTCAAGAACTTGTTTCCAGCCAGGCCCTGCTCATAGAACATTTCATCGTAGTGGTTCAATGCCTTGTTCAAGGGCACTTCAGCGGTGGTAATTTTAACGTGTCGGACCGCTGATTCGAACTGGCGACCTTCCGGTATCAAGACCGCTCCGCAATCCTTTCGGCCACCAAAATAATCATATTTGAACTGTGGACCCCCCACCCCGACAAGCACTTGGAATTGTAGAGACATTTACTTTGACTTGGTTTCACAGATACATTTTGTGAAAATAAACTACAAGCTCACAACGCCTCACACTGCGAGGCGATTTCTCCCTTTCTTTCTTACATATACCGGTAATTTAGTATTTAAAAAAGTAGTAAAAAAGTATTATTGTGCAGATACCCTGTATACACTTATACCGTATGTTGGTTATTTTACTGTTGAGTGAGAAAACCATGTTGCACATTAAGCTAATCAAATCAAATAAAGTGTTTGGGGACCCCCAGCCAATTTGGGAACCACTGCTCTACATGGAACTCATTATTCCTTATTACTCCAGACGAAGCCATAGGGTATTTTTCTGACATGTACTACGAGATCTCCTCGCATCAAAACAATGGCATGTAGGTTCCAATTCAGCCAAGTTAACCTTTAAGGAGCTGTTAGGTTCTTAGAGGTGGCCATTTGTGATAGTCTATTGGGGGGGGGGGGGGGGGGGGGGGGGGGTACAGGTGCTATACAGAATGTCACAACCCCAAGAGGAAATTTGTAAACGTGACTTTTTTCATGTTTGATAACGTCTCTCGTTTGATACTCTCCAAAAAAGTTGGCTAAAAAGGGGAAAGAAAAGTAATTTGTACAAATTTTGTATTGCATTCCGACGATAGATAATACTGTGATTGAATTAAGCACTTATTAAACAAGACTACTGATATTAAGTGATTTGTATCGTTTCAATTGAGCAAGATTTGTCTTGATATCTTGATGTACTAGTGGGCTATACACATTACATTTTTGTCTCCACCAGGCCGAAGGCCTGGGGAGAGAGTATGTTTTGCACTCCGTCCGTCCGTCCGTGTGTCCGTCCGTGTGTGTGTGTGTGTGTGTGTGTGTGTGTGTCCGTCCGTCCGTCTGTGAACAGCTAATCTCCGGCACCGTTAACCCGGTCGATGCCAAATTTTGCACACACACTCCCTGGATACCAATGATGAACCTCTGCCCCAAAATTTCCAGAACGGCCTGTTATAGCGCCACCAGGAGGCCGATTTGTGCAAAACAAGTTTTTGCACAGTACACCTACAGATTTTGTCCAAACATCACGCAAATTGGTACACAGTCTCTCTAGAGCCATTCAACGAAACGGGTCTTTCAGATTTCTCAGACTCCATCCTGATTGGTTAAGATTGGCTTCCAAAGTTCGCAGGAGTGCTCAGTTTCAAACAAAATGCTGCAAATCATGAACACATCGTGTGATTTCCGTGAAATTATGCACACACATTCCCACTAGGCCGAGGAAGAAATGCCACATGAACATTTTCAACTCAGCCTCATGGTGGCGCTATAACTGGCCGAAAAGTGTTTTTACCTCTAACTGCACAGATCTGTGGATAACTTTGTATGCCAACTCCCTAGAGGCCAAGGAAAAACCTTTGCCTGGATTTTTTCACATCTGCTCTTTATAGCGCCACCAGGAGGCCGACATATGTAAAACACATTTTCTAATATTACTCCTTCAGATTTTATCCAAATTTCACGCAAATCTGTACACATGCTCTTCATAGTCATGTGATCAAGACGCGTTTGTTTGATTTCTCATAATCCACCCTCATTGGCTACGATTGGCTTCTAAACTTTTCAGGAGTAGCCCGCTTTGTACCCATTTTGTACAAATCGCCACAACTACTCAACGCAGCGTCCGATTGTGGTGAAACTGTGCATGCATATTCCCACTAGGCTTTGGAAGAAATGCAACTTGAAAGTTTTCAAATCAGCCTCATGGTGGCGCTACAACAGGCCAAGCCGCGACACACACACACACACACACACACACACACACACACACACACACACACACACACACACACACACACACACACACACACACACACACACACACACACACACACACACACACACACACACACACACACACACACACACACACGTTTATATTGCTCCTAAACATTCTGCCAAACATCACACACACAATATCCTCCTGGTGGAGACCTGTGCCCAGAATGGCACTTTTTCTAGTGTTAGATCTGAAATGCTCTAATAGTCTATAACAGGGGTCTTCAACGTTTTTCACTCCAAGGACCCCTTAGCTGAGAGATCAAGCAGGGACCACCCCACTACATATTGGATCCATGTTAAATGTGTGTTTTCAGACATTTAACCACTTAAACCGTCAATATTTGTGGCTCGGTACCTTGTCCACTTGATTTCTTTGCCAAAAATAGCCACCCTACAAGCTGGCTAATGACCTCCCCAGAATAGGAATGCTATTGTTCCTGTGGTCAATGTAAAAAATAAAGTTCCTACCACACAAAGAGTAGTTCTGGAGTAGTTCCAACAGATTGTGTGGCCCTGGTTTTGCCCTAGTGGGACTGATTGAGGGTAGCTACTGGGACGTAAGTCTGGACTTTATCACCCCGGCTGGGTCGCCTGAGTGAGGGGTATGATGTTGGAAGACCCGAAACCCTGTTGACCTCAGGATACATCACTGAGGATACATCCCAGGTGCATCCATGCGATGTATTTTTAGTTATAGTGATGTCACTATATCAGTTTTTTTCTTCATTGGCACGTTTGACTGTCAAGGTTTCAGCTTCTAGGAAGAAACCGTAAATACAAAGGGAAGACATCATTGCACATAACCACAATCTAATGAATACTGTCCTCATTAACACGGGAAAAACTGGAATAAATAAAATCACGGCACTCCATCTTTAAAACAGTCCATTACTTGTCTTTTTTTTTTACATTTTGCTCCTCATTTACTCACTCTAATAATACAAAAATAGTCGCATAACAAAATGAAGCCACACAGTCAATACACAGTTTTGACTTTTATTTATTCTCCTTTGCAATATTTCATGGCAAAGTTAACCTGTGTAAACATGATTTATTAAAAATCTGTCATGGGATTTTAATGTAATCTGATTCACTGTGAGCTGGGATGCTTCAGTCAATAACAGCAACTGTTGATCAATATACACAGCCAAACTTTGATCAATATACACAGCCAAACTTTGAAAAGCTTTGAAAAAAATAAAAAAGTAAGTGTAGGCCTACAGCCTAAGCATGCTTTTTAAATCCCCAGCTTTACGGGGAATCAGATCCATTTAAAAAAGCCAATCTCCAGGTGGTACACTGAACAGAAACAGCCAGGATGTTCTACTGCTTTGTAGGTACAAATGTCTCCATGAAGATTTGCTTTACAATTCAGGTCAACTGCAAGAGCTCCGTTATGTCAAGTGCGCCCTCTAGAGGGCAGTGTACATCAGCACAATACAGAACACCACAGTAGGACTCCTATATAGGACACCCTAAAATATCACGTCTGCCATAAAAAAAGGACATCCATTTACGACAACGTCTGAACGTCTGCCTAGTCCTACGAAAAGCTGAATGATAACAGTTAGGGCTATCAATAAAAGGAGACGAGGGCATCGTGCACATAAATGCATTTCCAGGGTGTTAAGACTTCCTGTTGTGTGCCACCTTTCGTTCATCCCCGTTTCAAGGCATATCGCTGGTTAAAAAATAAAAATAAAAATAAGGAAACATAAAAAAATCGGTGACGTATTTGGACAACCTGTGCCAAAATCTGCGAAAGGACTGGAATGAAATGCGATGTTCTGGGTAACAGGCGACTTGATGAGCTAATTTTGGTGTCGGTATAACTTGGCAGTATACATACAATTTGAAAGAAAAGCTGAATATAAATATATCCATGTTGTGGCTTTTGAAAAAACTAAGCATGCATATATATATATTTTAAAAAAAAAGAGAGAGAAAACCTTCGTGCTCATCTTCCCGCCAAGTCTATACAACTTCATTATAAACTCAATTTTCTAAAAGTTATTAAAGCCCGGGAAGGAAGTTCTCCCCATGAGAAACTAATCATCTCATTGATTGACACAATTTTGAGTCTGAACGTCCCTGATGTGCAGTTGAGCGTGCGGTCCCCGTAAAAATAAAAATAAACTCTAAACATTGTAACGGGACTCTGGTTTTATTTGGTTCAAGTGGTCCTGAATGTTTAAACGCATTATTGGCCACATAAGGAAAAAGTCTCAACTTCAGGCTTCGGCCTCGTCAACTGTACGCAGGCGACGACCGCCTGCGTGGGGACGCAGGGATGACATTTATATTAGTGACAACCGTCTTCATCGAGATTTCATACCTCAAGTCACAGAGCCTTTAAAACAAAAAAGGAGAATCACAGATAAATATAATAATAGGCTACTCTTCTCACGGTATAGCCACCATCTGCAATGGTTAATAAAAATGCTGCTGAATGAGAAAGAAATAAAAGATTGCTTGCCACGACTGATTGCACACAGAACCTAGTCAGACTAGCGTCCGTTTCTTGCACAGTAGGTTTAGACAGTGAACTGGGCTCGCTTGAGGTGTCTGATATATGGAGCTCGCTGGTACGATCACGGTGGATCATATAAACGACATAAAAACATAAAAGTAAAATCTAAAACGAGAACATTCTGATGGAATTTAAGCCATGGTTGGTTACTTCGGGTTTCACCAAGCAGAGGACAAAACAACACATAGTTGCTCCGCTATAGGTTTGACCACAAACACATGCACACACACACGCGCGCACAGTTCATTCTCTCAGCATCCACACGCACAAAGTTCATTCTCTCATTGGTATCAACACCCAAACACACACACACTTGGGACTGGCTGCATACTCATAGATATGTGTGGGGGGGGTGCGTGTCTTTGAGACAACCCTGATGCTCCGCTTCGAGTGCAAAATCCCAGCGGGGTGTTCCAGGTGACGGGTGTCATTCGGCAGATCCTCACCTCCATTTCCCAAAACCCCCACCAACCCCTCCTCCCTCCTCCTCCAGGGCCACTCGGTTCAAAGAAGGGGGGGGGGGGGGGGAGAGGGAGAGAGAGAGAGAGAGGAAAGTGAGGGAGAGCAGAGAGGGTGTTTGTGGGTGCTTTGTGTCAGTTCCGTTTGGTCGCTGTGGGAGTCGGGATGTCCGGGGCAGCTCTGGTCCGCGCTCCGCTCCCTGGCTCAGTAAAGACGCTTCTCGTAACTGTCGACAATGGGGAGGACGGAGATTAAATAAAGAAGAAGAAATAAAAGTTTTGGAGATTCATTTCAGCATCCCCCCCGAGAGCACTAGCCGACAATATAAAGCCTGCATCCCCCATTCACAAACCTGACCTGGTTTCAACCATCCGTTAACCATTACTTTGACCCAATTCAAAATGAAACGGGTGTTCCTGTATTTGATGAAAAACAATCGGCTAACTCTCTACCTAAACCCAACCCTAAAAAACACTAATTTATAGGCCTACTTGGATCAGCCGAGTATTACTGCAAAAAATTATATATATATATATATATATATATATATATATGTGTGTGTTTTATTATTATTATTTTTAACATACATCATTTTTGCCATTTGACAGAGTATATAAATGAATCGTAAGAGCCACTAGGGAATGTAAGGGTTGGCTGGGCTGGGTTTGAGCACTTCAAGCTAAAATGGAGTATGGGACATCTATAGGGATACAAGCGAAGCATAGAGTTCACCCTTTGATTACACTATAAATAGATCAGGGATATGATTACACTATAAATATATCAGGGATATGCACAGCAACTCATTAAATATATCAGGGATATGCACAGCAACTCATTTCACTGAATGGAAGTTTAAATGACGATTTCGTCAAAAAATAAGGCAACATTCAGAAAACAGCCCAAACTGAACTAATTTAAATATATAGGGCCACATACAATTTTAAATGCTTAATATAATATGCAAATGGCCAAATGTTAGTTTAAATGCAGCAGAAAAGTACACCATTGTGCGTCAATGTATTATGCTCAAAATGTCCTACAAATCAAAATCCGTTGGTTGAAAATGAGCTCATTCAGACAAAGAACTACGAAATCGATATCTTTCTCTCTGTGAAATCCAAACGGGGAAACCCATGGTGAACTTTTCTGACGTGTACTTCAAGACATTCTGACTGACTCCATCATCCATGCATGCTGGCATGTTTACGTTGGAGAAGGTAGTCCCCCCCCCCCCAATGGAAGCCACCACACTACAATTCTGAAATAATGTGTATTTCTGAACCGTATTTTCACAAAATAAAAGCATTTTGCGTTCAGTGAACAATTAGTAGGAGCAGCACCATTTAATAGCCTAGTGGACTAGCTGTGCACATCCCTAATAAATAGTTTACACCATTGTGTGATTAACCCATTTTGGGCGGGAACACCTTTTGGTGTTTTAAACATTGTTATAATTTAGCTATTGAAAAATAGCAGATCTATAAGCTCATAGCGCACCACTGAGTGGCGCGCTACGAGCTTGTAGGTCTGCTATTTTTTTTAAATCCCATTTTGTGTTTCCTAGAACTGTAATTATGAAAAAAATCATTAACATGGTGAAACACATCTTGATGACATCATCAAGATGTGTTTCACCATGTTAATGATTTTTTTCAGACCTCTAGTTCTAGGAAACACAGAATGGGGGAACTTTTTTATTATTTTCAAACAACAGCTCTAAGGTACATTAATGACATAGTAAAATGTTGAAAATGAGTGGAATGCCCCTTTAACAATGTGCCTTTAACGGGCCACAGGGCAGCCAAGGCCTTGCGAAACACCCTCACTGACATCCCTATGGAAACCGTGCTCCATTTTGCTCAGGGCCACTGAAACGACACAACGGAACAGCGCTGGCTCTCATCCAACTCTACAACATACGAAACTCAAGATCAGGGAGAAGTCAAACATTGAGAAGGAGGGTAAAGTTTAAACCTTCACAATGCTTACAGTATAAGCATGGTACTGTACTTACATGGGACATACGCATATCTATGACAAGAGAGACAGAAAGAGACAAGGATACTTTTTTTTTAATGTTTGATGACATCACTGCCAGAAAGTTATGCTCTACGGCTACGCTACTACCACTACTACTACTACATAAAGGACAACTTTCGTTTTTTTCAACCAAGGTTCATGTTTTAGGTTGTTATTAGAGTATAAATATACATATTTAGCAAGGGGCTAAATATGTATTTTTTTACAACATTTTATAGAGATTTTTTTTTTTATTATTTACTATAGTCCTACTAGACCCCAAGAAATTACATCTGGCCACAAAAGATCACTGCATGTGAAGGAGGTGACAAACTGACCTGTTGAGCCATACAACACAGTATGGCAGCCCCCTATAGTACCCCCCTTCACATTCAGTAGATCCTGTGATCTTTCGTGGCCAGATGTAATTTCCTGGGGTTGTAGGACTATAGTAAATAATAAAAAAATATATATCGCTATAAAATGTTGTAAAAAAATACATATTTAGCCCCATTCTCGAATGCCCCCGCCCCCCTGTCAAAAATAGCTAAAATCAGTAAAACGAAAGAAAGCAGCAAATTAAAAAAAAATAACACTCATCTTATACGTTCTCTAATAACAACCTAAAACATGAACCTTGGTTGAAAAAAACTAAAGTTGTCCTTTAAGCTCACAATGCGGCACACCAAGGCACAATGTGACATGTTGTGAGCTTGCCATTTTCGCTGTGCAACACCAAGCATACAATGTGTATAATTTCAGCATGTATGCCGAGGCAATTTTGGAGAGTTTCCGCTTATAGAGCACTGAAGCCTGACGTACTTTATGCATCCTACCTGGGTCACATTCCCCCCCCCCCCAATTCTGAATTCCCATAGACTTTTGTTATATCACGTCAAATAATAACTATTATGTTCCAAAAATAAACAAATGATCGTGTCGGTTTTACTCATATGGATATGAAGAATCAACTGACTAATGTTACTGCCCTAGTCAAAACATTTTGATAGAATAATTTACCTATACAATTCTTTTCTGGTCTTTTCTGCCTTTACTTGATAGTGACAAAGTAAGATGAAATGGGATACTATAGAAATGTTAATAGGATTATATTGGAAATCCTATAGGATTCAAATAGGATATTCGAAATCCTATAGGATCCTATTAGAAATTTTGAAAATCTTATAGGAATTTCATAAAACTATAGAAATTCTATGAGAACATTTTTAAATGTTCATAATCCTATAAGATTCTTTTGGAACTTTGGAAAATCCTATAAGATTCTAATACGATTTTCAAAATCCTGTAGGATCCTATTAGAAAATCTATACAGGAATTTCTAACTAGGGTGCCACCGAATTAGCTCTTCGCTAAATCCCAACCAAAAAAGCGATTGTCCAATGCCAATCCAAATAGTTTAGCAACTGTTGCTATGCAGGTCAAGCTTTTGCCACCTCATAGGCTAGCTGTCAATGTTATTTCGCATGGCTGTGTTGTTGTTGAACATATACACAGCTTAACATCGAGGAAGTTACACGACTGACCCACCCATGTGATACAATAATACCAATGACTGTAGTCTTACCGTGCAACATTAAAACTCCTGTCAGGTGGTCGTTAATAGTTGATTTCTCCTTCTGTAATTTCCTCGTATGTCTAGTTCATTTAAATAATGTCATGCAAATGTGTCCAGTGCATAGCCTACTGCAGGCCTGGTTGACTAGATTTAGAAGACATTTTGATGCTCTTGCTACTGAAATGATCGATTATTTATATGGAGAAATCCCGTCATTTAACATGCATCTCTAAGCCAATTTTCGTCACACCAACGGATTATAATGTCAACATTCAACATAAAACCGCTGCCGCCACCCACCACCACCACCACCACCTGTGGTGTTGGATGAAATAAAGTCAAAGATAGCTATCGGTGCCTGTGATACGAACGGGTACCAGGGCGGCTAACGGGTCCATTTGTTGACGGCTGGGGCAGATCTGGTTTGGAGTTTCATATAAAATCACAGGTAACGGGCGGGTTGCGGATCCGATGATTGACGGGCGGGGAGGGTGCGCAGGTTTCGAAATATGGACCTGTGCAGGGCTCTGCTTCATTTAAGTCACGTCAGTGTGGTTGTGTACGTGTCAGTCCGTGCACGGTACAGTGAGTGTGCGGTACTTACGAGTGCAGGCCGTGAACGCCTCCTTCCACCTGTGCAGACATGGTCCTCTTCTCAAACTTCAACTCTCCAGAATACATCATGGCACTGAGAAAACATAGAATGGAGCCAAATGATGCTCAGTGTACCGCCGCAAACTCATCAACATAATAACCAACACGACAAGCGAGAGGTGTGCATAGTTGGTTGCAGGTCTGAGCATTTCTTTTGAGTGAGTGTGAGTGTGAAACTTCCACACGATAATCACATTTCAACGAGCAATTTATACTGGTTTGTTATTGTACTTCTTTAACAAGGAATGGACTCTGAATAAGCCTATGGGACTCCTTCCTTTCCTTCACTGTAACTATTTATTTCTTATGTTTATAATATAAATGTACTTGTAGCCTTTATATTGTGCAAATCAACTAAACTTAATTATATTCCAGGCAGTACAACAAAAAAAAGAGTGACAAAATGTGCTACTGAGAAAGCCGTTAGTGAAAGGTTCACCTGGAGCCCTGTTCACTGTTCAGGCTGCATTTTCAGCGCCCTCCGGTGGACAAATTGCCCCGAACATAAATATTGAGACGCATTACACATTCAGACAGGCTCATTAAAACAGTGGAAACTGCTACTCACCGGAGCACAGAGAGGCTCTTGGCGCCAATGTCCTGGCAGCCATGTTGGATACCGGCTATCAGGTAGGGGACAAACTTGTGGATGGATCCCTTGTCCTGGACGGAGCCGGACACTCCCTGGGCGACCTTCACCTTGTCACCCTCACTGTGTGTGGACAGACAAGCATCAACCAATCACAGACATGGCGATGAGGTCACAAATGTTTAACATCCAGATTTGATTGGCCCGCAGCGCTATTAGATATTTCAGGCTGAATATGGCTGAAGTGTTTTATACGTTTTGAAATGTTACAACTTTCATTTTATAATGAACAGGGTGAAACCGTGCCCCAATTTGGAGGCATCCGTCATAGATATGTCATAGATAACTGGCCACAAAAGTCTGAGCATGAGTTAATCCATTCTGGACAGGGACCCCTTTTGGTGTTTTAAGCATTAGCTATTGAAAAATAGCAGATCTACAAGATCATAGCACGGCACTCGGTGCCGCGCTACGAGCTTGTACGGTAGGTCTGCTATTTTAGAAAAATCGTGAAAATGTGGCGCAAATCTTTGAATATATATTCTTTCAGAGCGAACATTTTTAACTAAAATCTTTGCTTCTGGGGGGGGTCACTGGAACAACATATTTTCAGATGGGGGTCGGCGGCCAATTACATATCATTTTTGGGGTCCTTGACATGAAATATTGAGCACCACTAATACAGAATAGGTATTTCAGAAAAACTGTCAGGATTTAGAAGACATTTTTTTAAATTTCGACGTCAGGCCTAAATGGGTTACTTTTTGAGGGGCGCTAGCCTATGTCCAGCTTTGAGGGTCTGTGTAAATACAAACACTGAAGACAAAAGTGAGGACGCAAATTGTGATTGGCCAGAATGAGATGATGTATGATGATAAGAGCGCTCCTCACGTCACACGGGTGTGATTTTTGTATTATAAAAGGCAGACTAATTAGTTGTAACCTGCATATTATCATTCTATTGTTAAGACAACATGTGAACATTATTCTCATGAAAGTGCTGAAAAACTCTTCCACACAAAGGGTCGACAATCACACGATGACAATCACACGATGACAACCACCTCGTCCTCCAGCCTCCTCAGTACTTTCACACGATGACAACCACCTCGTCCTCCAGCCTCCTCAGTACTTTCACACGATGACAACCACCTGGTCCTCCAGCCTCCTCAGTACCTGAAGTAGCGTTTCTGGCTGCTGGTGCTCTTCTCCATGGCGTCCAGCGAGCCCATCCCACGGTACTTCTTCAGACGCACGCCGTCCGAGAAGAAGTACTCTCCTGGTGCTTCCGTGGTCGCCGCTAGCAACGACCCCATCATCACTGGGGGAGGAGGTGAAAAGGAGAATGCTTACTGCCATGGCTTAACCAAGGGGTTCTCAATGTCTTTGGCTGGAGACCCCCCCCCCTCCGGAAATGCTTGGGCCATGTCTCACGACCCCTGCCCCGCCCCACCACAAATAGACCGCTACAATAACATTAATAATAGAGAAAATACATCATATAAATATACTGAAACCAGATATAAACATTAAGTTTATGCATGCACTATGTGTACTATGTAAACTCTCAATATCCATTTCCAGCCATTCAGTAAAAAAAACAAAAACATCTGGGGACCCTCCAAAATAATTTCGGGACCCCTCCGAGGTTGAGAACCCCTGGCTTAACCCATTAAGGCCAAATCTAAAGAAACCTTTTCATGTCGACCCCCCAAATTATATGTATTTGGCCACAGACCCAAACCTCAAAATATGTTGGACCCCCAGAAGCAAAGATTTGAGTTAATATTATTTTTCAATTGCAGCGCTATGAGCTTGTATCTGCTGAATAGCCAAAATCTAAAATGACAGATGCTTTTCTGGTTTTAATGGATTAAAGAACAACGTGAAGGTTATTTTCTTTTGCCCTTTAGGACTTCAAAAAACGACAACAAGAATGCACGTTTGCATAGCGCATGGCTCTTTAAACCTCACCTGTTGATGCCCCAAGGGAAAGCGCCTTCACTACGTGCCCGACGGTCTGGATGCCGCCGTCTGCGATGACTGGCACGCCGAAACGCCGGGCGTACTCTGCCACCTTGTACACCGAGGTGCCCTGGGGCCGCCCGCACGCCATGACTATGGAGTGGACAGAAAATGCGTCAGCCGTCGTCACCCTTCAGTCACACAGTGGATACTGTGCATCAGTTCACAATAGAAGTCATGTGTTTTTGTGCCGTCTGAATAGTTAGTGAATAGTTTCATCTTTTCTTATTTTTTATTCTTACTAGTCTTAATACGTTTGAAATGTACTAGGTATTTGTATGCTATGTCCTGTATGTCAGCCCTGTTTGTACCGTTTGATTTTCGATGTCTGGGGACTGCAGATGGAAATTATCATGTTTTGCTAAATCTGGTATATTTACACTGCATTTTTTATGTAATGTTCATTAATATACATTGTCCCGACTAAATAAACAAATAAAGTAAAAGTAAAAAGAAACCGATTGTGACCCAGTGTTGTAAATAGGTTTTCAATGTAATGAGTCCCGGGATGCAGGGATGAGTCCCAGGGACATTTTATGAGTCCCACTTCAACGATGTTAGGAGTAATATTTTGCCATTTTTACAATTTGCAGCATTTAACTCCCATTTCATTTTATATGGTTATAATGTGGTTATATTCATGTAGAAAACTGAAGAAGAAATGATTATTATAACTAAAGCTAGCAAAAATAAAACTAGAATTAAAAACAGTACAGTAGTACAGTAGTGCATCCCGTGGATGCAGAGGTCATTTTTTTATTGCGTCCCTTAACTATAAACTGTGTTTTGGGATGCAAAATGCACCCCATTTCAATCTCTGCACTAGCTCACGAAAGGCCTTTCTACTCATTATACCTTTTCCACGAAAACCAGGACCTAAGAGAGGATTTTAGCAACCATCACCTGTCAGCTCCACTGTGCAGCAGCTCAAACTGCTGCACAGCAGTTTGAGCCCGGTTTGAAATGCATTAGGCACAACTCAAGAGTGTACAAAGAGTTGCAGACCTGTAAGGGTCCATTTAGTTTATAACCATTTACCTGGGGACCCCACGGAAGGTGGTCCCCTGACCCTAACCATTTACCTGGGGACCCCATGGAAGGTGGTCCCCTGACCCTAACCATTTACCTGGGGACCCCATGGAAGGTGGTCCCCTGACCCTAACCATTTACCTGGGGACCCCATGGAAGGTGGTCCCCGGACCCTAACCATTTACCTGGGGACCCCATGGAAGGTGGTCCCCTGACCCTAACCATTTACCTGGGGACCCCATGGAAGGTGGTCCCCTGACCCTAACCATTTACCTGGGGACCCCATGGAAGGTGGTCCCCTGACCCTAACCATTTACCTGGGGACCCCATGGAAGGTGGTCCCCTGACCCTAACCATTTACCTGGGGACCCCATGGAAGGTGGTCCCCTGACCCTAACCATTTAGCTGGGGACCCCATGGAAGGTGGTCCCCGGACCCTAACCATTTACCTGGGGACCCCATGGAAGGTGGTCCCCTGACCCTAACCATTTACCTGGGGACCCCATGGAAGGTGGTCCCCTGACCCTAACCATTTACCTGGGGACCCCATGGAAGGTGGTCCCCTGACCCTAACCATTTACCTGGGGACCCCATGGAAGGTGGTCCCCTGACCCTAACCATTTACCTGGGGACCCCATGGAAGGTGGTCCCCGGACCCTAACCATTTACCTGGGGACCCCATGGAAGGTGGTCCCCGGACCCTAACCATTTACCTGGGGACCCCATGGAAGGTGGTCCCCGGACCCTAACCATTTACCTGGGGACCCCATGGAAGGTGGTCCCCGGACCCTAACCATTTACCTGGGGACCCCATGGAAGGTGGTCCCCGGACCCTAACCATTTACCTGGGGACCCCATGGAAGGTGGTCCCCGGACCCTAACCATTTACCTGGGGACCCCATGGAAGGTGGTCCCCGGACCCTAACCATTTACCTGGGGACCCCATGGAAGGTGGTCCCCGGACCCTAACCATTTACCTGGGGACCCCACGGAAGGTGGTCCCCTGACCCTAACCATTTACCTGGGGACCCCACGGAAGGTGGTCCCTGGACCCTAACCATTTACCTGGGGACCCCATGGAAGGTGGTCCCCGGACCCTAACCATTTACCTGGGGACCCCACGGAAGGTGGTCCCCTGACCCTAACCATTTACCTGGGGACCCCATGGAAGGTGGTCCCCGGACCCTACTTTGAGAACCACTGACGTAAAGAAAGGAGAAATCCCATCATTGCAATGGCTTAAGTTTCAAGTGCCAATCTGTTCACTTAACGGCATGTAGACAAGCGAGACTTTCTTTGCATTTGAAGACTTGATGACTCCAACATTTTTGCCAGTTTTATTGCAGTTGCAAATTGTATATATTGAAATTTCATCTTTGTTTTGCTTTGATATTTTATGAATATTTGCACTCGGGACAGAATTTATGCAAATTGCACTGAACTGATCTAAGTACAGGAATGTTGCGTTCATCAGACAGGATGCTGCGCACCTACCTTCCTGTGTGATGCAGATGGATCCACAGCCCATCCCCACCCTGAGCGCATCGGCCCCTGCATCGATCAGGTTCTTGGCCTGGGCCGCTGTAACCACTGTGGACAGCATAAGAACACACACACAAGAATGATTGAAGCGCATGCACCACATGAACCCTAATGTCCCCATTCTGGGGGCGAACATTTGAAGTAAAGGAAGCATTCCAAGGAAAAGCTGTAGATCTGCAATTTTCAGCAAAGCTATAGAGCAGCTTTTAAAAGCCATTTAGGCCTGACCTCAAAATTAAAAAAAGAAAAATCTAAATCCTCCAGTTTTCTGAAAAATATTTTCACGGTTTTTCAAAAATAGCAGACCTACAAGCTCGTAGCGCGCGCTATGAGCTTGTAGATCTGCGTATTTTTCAATAGCTACATTATAACGTAATGTTTAAAACACCAAAAGGGGTTCCCACCCAAAATGGGTTAACCCCTTTTCTTTGAGATGTAGTCGCCATGTCAATCAATTCCTCCCCACACATCTTCTGTGTCGTCACCGCTGTCATATCCTACCGAGTCTTCCCGCCCAACACTCCCCACCGACAGGTTCCGCCCCAGCCCGTAGGAGTACGTGCAATGACCAATATCACCAGATACTTCTATTTCATACCCCCCCCAGCCTAGCCTGGCTAATAAGCCAGACTCAAATCACACTGTCGTGTGGTATTTGAGTCTGGAGATGCTGTGTATGGATCTTGTTTCCCGGGGAGCGGGTTAAAACATTTTCTCTTTGACGCAATTGGTCAGAGCTACTGTCAGTCAAAGGTCTCAAGCATTGAACGTCACTGTACCAAAGCCCGCCCATATTGCATACCGTGTCCCGATTGGCCACACCAGTTCTCTGGTGTAGGAAATGGGCGTACAATTGAGCCTCTCCAGACCGTAATCCGCCGGCAGGCAATTTATTTTTGCCAACGGCTGATTCGGTCTGGCTTATTAGCCAGGCTACCCCCAGCCCCCCCCCAAAAAAAAATTAGTTGAATGGAACTGGTATCACACAGTAGGAAAGCACCATAAAAAGGTTATTTCATTGCATCAAAAATAAAACAAACGGAGCAAAACACCCCACTAATACAAATATATGCACTAGGGTAGGATTCATAAACTCACCATTCCCTCCCACTACTTGCAGTTCTGGGTATTTCTGTCTAATGTAGTGAATCATGTTGATCTGATACACAGAGTTGCCTTGTGAAGAGTCCTGGAAATTCAAAAACAACACTTAGTTAGTCGAGTGCTCTCAGCAAACTAGGACACATTTGGACGAGGGAGGAGACTTTGCTTCATTAATACATGTATTCTATCTGATGTTGTTTAAACGAGGATATTGCAGTAAATAAACGGTCTGACTGAGGGCAAGCTGCAACGCTCAGGCTTTTGCACATGGTGCAAGTTTAACAAGCTCCTGAAATAGTTTTGTACATATTGGTGAATATGTACGTATGTCCGTCCTATCGGTCAGAAAGAAGAAACAGTCTTGCACCACCCAACCATTGCTATAGCAGAGTTGTGCAATGCACCTTTTTCAAACACAGATACACTGCACTCTGCACTGTTCCTTCGTCTGTCCGTATAGTTTCAAAAAGCATCATTTATCTACTCCATCATGCAGGGGTGTTCCATGCGAAAAAGAACATCAAGTAGTGACATTATCTGCAATCTACACCGCATCATGTGCATGACATTACAGAGACTTAAAGGACCACTTCACCACTTTTCAACCTATCTCCATATAATAGGTCCTCACTAATAATCATGATAAAATGGCACGATTTTTTTCTACTCAGTTCGTGTCTCATAGGAGGGCTGTGGGCAGTAGAAACAGTCTTCCAGTGACATCCTCATTAGGCAGATTTTTTTTTAAACAAGATTTATTTACAAAAAAAAATCATTATCGTGAGAACAATGGCTTCCATTTTCGCATTGCAACTTTTCAGGACTAGAAAGCCTGCAGTTTCTATTAGCTTGTATTCCCCATCGATGATGTCACTGGAAGACGGTTTCTGAACTGCCCACAGCCCTCCTATGAGACACAGACCGAGTAGAAAAAAAATTGCGCCATTTTTTCATGATTATTAGTGAGGACCTATTATATGAAGAGGGGTTGAAAAGTGATGAAGTGGTCCTTTAACCAACTGGCTGAATGTGTTTCAGGGCAGGCTATGTATGCATCTCAACCTCGTTCAACTAAAGTAAGGTAGTATGAACGGCTGATTATTTAGGTAGGCTTGAATGTACAAACCACTGCCATGTTCATTGTTAGGCTACATGATGCCAGCACAGTTGCATATGAGAAGCCGGCCCGGCCTACATAGTAGAAGATGGCAGCTTAGCGTGCTGGCTGTGCCCTTCATGTCATTGTAGCATTGCAACTGCGCATTGTGAGCTTGTAGATCGGCTGTTAGCCACAATACACCATGATGGTACGACGAAGCATACTGTAAATCTGGCAAAAGGCCCCGTGTGGTTCTCCTGTGTGTGCCGTGTTTATTACGAGGAGCTGTGCGCAGGAATGCACCTGGCTGTCGGAAGGAAAACACACATGATATCGTGACGTATTGAAGCAAGGCAGCCGGGCAATGTGGCGGGTGATTATTTTATTTAATCGGCCAATTCAAAATTTGAATCGGCCAATGACCGGTATTTACCAGTGAAGCACTGAGAAAACTGTTGCGCCTTTCTTTGTCCTTTTTTTCTTTCCAAACCTGACTACGGTAGCGGTGGTCTCAAAAACATAAAGTTTCCGGTATTTACCAGCCAACGGAAATCCTGGCGCCCGATACCAGCATTTTAGGCAGTATCAGCAGTTTTCCCCCCCGATACTGGTATCGGAAAAACTCTTAATAATTTCTGAAACACGGGGAGGGCAGTTTTTATTCATAAGAAACGAACCCACCAGTACAACCATGTCCACACCGCCTTGCACCAGCAGGTCCAGCCTGTACTTGTCGTCCTCTCGGGTTCCGATGGCGGCGCCACACAGCAGCTGTTTGCGGGAGTCTTTGGACGCCAGCGGGTAGTCTCTGTTCTTCTTCAGGTCTGTCCTGGCAATGATGGCCACCAGCTCGTCACTGTCGTTCACGATGGGCAGCTTGCCTGTTGACGTGCAGAGAGAGAGAGAGACAAGTCTTTGTAATGCAATTTGCACATGCTGTTGGATTGTGTTCATACGCTGTGGGGTGTCCCCCACTGCTGTGTGTAACTAAGTTCCATTCCATAACGTGTCTGTGCAGAGAAAGGAAAGTTTGTTTGTTTGCTTGGTACAAATGGAACCAAATGGTTCCCTTTGCGGGTCCATTTGGTTTCATTTGTACACTCAAGGCTCATACATAGTCTGGATTTTCGGTGGTGAGGTGACCACCGAACTACAACATGACGTCACGAGCCGCGGTGAAGAGCAAACCACCGCCACCGCTCCAGCCCTTCTCTCTGTTTTTACTCACCACCGCTCAACGTTGGTCAGCTCACCACCGGAGCGGTGGTCACCTCACCACCGAAAATCCAGACTATGAATAGGCCTTCAAGAGTTACAGACCTGTCAATTTGGAACCACCTCAAGGAACCCAGCGAGTCCCTGGACACCACTTTGAGAGACACTGTCCTAGATTATTTACAAATTACACGTTGGCATTGGATGGGTACTCTGTATCGACCGATGTGCAAATCGGAATCGTTATCGGGAAGGAACATATAGAATTGGTACATCTCTATTCAAAATAAATGGTATGGTGTATGAGCAAAATGGCGGTCATATGGGCAATCCAGGAATATTTATGTACTGTAGGTGAGCTACTGTACCTTTTTTGCTGCGTTGCAGAATGTCATTAGCCTCCTTCAGCGTTACGCCAGCCGGAGCGACCACCAGCTCCTCTCGTTTGGTCATGGCCTGGGAGGACATTAACAACATGTTCAGCATCAGCAGCACTTCATAAGAGGCAACGTTGGCTCTACAGACGTCGAAACCATTTTCACATTTGAAGGAGAGGGACAGGAACTGTGGGTAGTAGGCCTGTCACAATTATTATTGTCTAATCGCAATTATTTAAGATAGTCGCAATTATTCTGTCATAATCGTCCAAATCGTTTCCATTTTTAAAAATGTTCATACATTAAAAAAACAAAGGCTGAAATAACAGATCTACAAGCTCACAACGCGTGACTCACTATTTCCGCTATATTTATTTGTAGCTTTGTTTTTTAAGAATACAAATTATCTTGTCTATATTTCAGTTATTTGTCATATCTGCCCTGTGCAGTTTTTGATTACTAGGCAAACAGAAATGTATTCTTTATTCAATATTCCAATGTTCAAAAAACACAATTCAATTGTTAATTGTGATTTTTTTTGTGCGACAATGAATCGTCAACTTAAATGTGTAATCATGACAGCCCAAACTGTGGGGAGAGAGATTAATGGGAACGACACACAGCAAATGGCCCAGACAGCCAGGAATCAAACCAGAAACTCGCTGACCAGGTTATTTTGGTATGCACCCTAACCACTCGGTGTGCTCCAGACCGTTTACAAGCCTAATGGGCTTCTCCATTAGTGCTGTAGTACAGTGGAATAATCTGTTTACAAATCAGAAATTGCATGTTTCACAGAATATGTACAAGTGGCATAACTTTTCATGACATTTGCCAGGACCACAATAAAAACAAGCTCTTGGACATCATGTGTTTGTCCTCGTTCTTTTTTTAAATCCATTTCATTAATGTAGACGAGAACAATACATATTATGCACAAAGCCAGGCGCGCACACGCACACACCTCCACCAGAGGTCTGCTGTGGTCCTTCTCAGAGAGGAAGTCGATATCTCTGGATGTGACGATGCCCACCAGCTTGCTGCCCATCTTGCCCGTCTCGGTGACGGGGATCCCCGAGAAGCCGTGTCGGACCTTGGCTTCGACCACGTCTCCGATGGTGTGGCGCGTACTCATCACCAGGGGATCCGTGATGAAGCCTTGTTCAAACCTCTGGGTGACATAAGATTAAACACGTGAAAAAGTATCACTGTGCAACATTCATTTCAGTAAGCCTTTTTGGAGGAGACACGTCCGGAAGCTCAGCTCTCTCAAATCTACTTTCCCATCCTTAACCCATTTTGACCGAGACCGATTCTACAAAATGTCTTCTAAAACATGACAGTTTTCTGAAAAACCTATGTTTCTATGTCAGTGGTTCTCAAACTATTTCATGTCAAGGAGCTCCAGAATTATATGTATTTGGCCACCAAACCGCATCTCAACATATGTTGTTCCAGGGACCCCCCAGAAGCAAAGATTTGACTTAAAAATGTTCGCTCTGAAAGAATATATATTCAAAGATTTGCACCACATTTTCACGATTTAAAAAAAAATGCAGGTCTACAAGCTTGTAGCGCAGCACTCGGTGCCACGCTATGAGCTTGTAGATCTGCTATTTTTCAACAGCTAAAGTATAACATAATGCTTGAAACACCAAAAAGGGGTTCCCACCCAGAATGGGTTAAAGCACAATCTAAAACAATTGTTACTTGATAACCAAACTTGCCACCATTCAAATGAGCATCTTTGCTAAATCCGGCGTATTCGCATTACACTGATGTCTATTGTTCATTGATCTCTAAATAGTCTAAATGAACAAATGAAGTGGAGTAAAGGAACTAAAGTCAAAGTCATACGATTTGTCACACACGTTACCGCAGTGAAATTTGTTCTCCGCATTTGACCCATCTCTTGGAGCGGTGAGCCGCAGCCAAGGAGCGGTGAGCTGCAGCCGTGCTGCGCTCGGGAATCATTTGATTAGTTGATTCGCTCCACTGCTGTGGGGTTTTGGGCTCAAGATTATTTTAGAGCGCAGCAGTGTGGGTTTATGACCAGGACCAGCACTACAGATCAGAGGGGATCCGATCAGGTTTCTTGGGACCGATCCCGCTCAGCGATTGTTTTTCCAATACCGACATTGATCTTGCGCAGGCGGAAAATTTGAATATTTCCAAAATTATTATATGATTATAATAAAACCCACGTTCCTGTGTGTGTGGGGAGGAAGTGGAGAATGTTTAGGCCTGTCATGAAGATGAAAAACTACATAGACCTATATACTATATATCCGATTGACTTTTATACCACTTAAAATAGTAAATCACCCGACAGTCATTAATTGGCCGATCAAATCGGAGCATCTACAAGCTTGTACTGTAGCTATTTTCAGAGCGCAACACCCGAGCGCAACCAAAGTTAAAATTACTTGTCTTTTAGTTCTACTGGATCTCTTCTCCACTAGTCCCTCCCTAACATTTTAGCCTAGTTTGACGAAATTGGCAATATATTTAGTCTTAGTCATCATAGCTCAGTTTTTATTTAGTTTATCAGTGACGAACAATTTGTCATAGTTTTAGTTGGCGAAATCAACACTGCAGAGACAGAGAGAGAGAGAGAGACACAGAGAGAGACAGAAACACAGAGAGAGACACAGAGAGAGAGAGAGAGAGAGAGAGACACAGAGAGAGAGACACACAGAGAGAGAGAGAGAGAGAGAGAGAGACACAGAGAGAGACAGAGAGGAGAGAGAGAGAGACACAGAGAGACAGAGAGACGAGAGAGAGAAACAGAGAGAGACAGAGAGAGACACAGAGAGAGAGAGAGAGAGAGAGAGAGACACAGAGAGAAAGAGAGACGAGAGAGAGAGAAACACAGAGAGAGAGAGAGAGACACAGAGAGAGAGAGAGAGAGACACACAGAGAGAGAGAGAGAGAGAGAGAGACGAGAGAGAGAGAAACACAGAGAGACAGAGAGAGAGACAGAGAGACAGAGAGAGACAGAGACAGAGAGAGAGACAGAGAGACAGAGACAGAGAGAGAGAGAGAGCGACACAGACACAGAGAGCGACACAGAGAGAGACACAGAGAGAGAGAGACAGAGACAGAGAGAGAGAGAGAGAGAGAGAAAGAGAGAGAGACACAGAGAGAGACACAGAGAGAGACAGAGAGAGAGAGAGACACAGAGAGAGACAGAGAGAGACAGAGAGAGACACAGAGAGAGACAAAGATAGAGAGAGACACAGAGAGAGACAGAGAGAGAGACAGAGAGAGTTATAGAAAGCAAACACAATCTGGTCTCACCTTGACTTTGCGGACCTCGTTGGCTTGGAACTCTGGTGTGCAGTTATGATGAATAATACCAATTCCTCCCATCAGCTGCCAAGTAAAGAGATACACGCTTTAGAGTTGTGGTCATTTCTTCTTGGACACTATTTCCTAGGTATTGTGTTCATATAACAGTGGTTTCACAGGGCTTACTTGAACTTGAAGTGTTCGCGGCCCACTGACCCCATCTGACCACTTGGTCACGGTGGTCATTGGGCTGCCGTGTTAAGTGGTCAGATCATGGGAGTGGGTTCAGACTCCAGAGCATAGCTTAGTTTTATAAACAATCAAATCGCGTGTATGTATTGAATATGTTACTGTAATGATTTTGTATGTACTGTATGTTACTTGTAATATGTTTTTGTATTGTAATGTATTTTTTACTTATTAATCTGTTAAATGTGAGAGGACCTTCATAGAGTCCCGGGACTTTCTTGTGAAAATCCTCGAAATGCTGTAATCATGTGGTTTTGAATGCTTTTCAAAATCAAATTGTGTTCCAGTCAGTGGAGCTAACTTATTTTTTCTTAATAATTTTTATCCCACGATTTTGTAACCCATTTTTCACCCGTGTCAATCATCTAATTGATCCTGGGCTCTACACACCCTCCGCCAACCTAGTCCCCATATATGGGGGACATGGGGAGAGCAACGGACTTGAACTCATGCTTCCTTCATGCTTGAGTGTCCAAGTTGCTCATTTACACCCGACAGGGGGGAGTTTCCCTGGTTGGACGTAGCGCGTGGAAGGAACACGTTATTCCAACCAGTTCCTTTCTGGCAGTTTAGAGACCAGCATTACTGCATGTTTTTGTGAGGGTACCTACCCTAGGGGACACGGGTTGAACATGCAAACTCCACAACACAGAAATGCCCTTTTGCCAACTCCGCCTCGGGTATGGGCACTGATGACGCGGAGGAGGGAACACGCCGCCAGCACCCACAGTGTCCCGAGCGGGAATCGAACCCAGGACCTTCTAGCTGTGAGGCACTACCAACTGTGCCACCGTGCCCCCGAGTGGAGATAACTTTTAAAGGAAAGAATACCATGAAATGACGCACAGGCGTCGCTGTCAGACGCATCGTCTTACCGCCATGGCGATGGCCATTGCCGACTCCGTGACCGTGTCCATGGGCGAGGAGATGAGCGGGGTCTTCAGGGTGATTTTCCTGGTCAGTGCTGAGGTCAGGTCCTGAGATACAAAAAAAAAGAAGATTTAACCCATTTAGACCTGGGAACGATTCTACAAATGTCTTCTAAATGACAGTTTTCTGAAAAACCCTATGTTTCTATATCAGTGGTTCTCAAACTATTTCATGTCAAGGACCCCTAGAATTATATGCGTTTGGCTGCCGACCCCCATCTGAAAATATGTTGTTCCAGGGACCCCCCAGAAGCAAAGATGTGCGTTAAAAACGTTTGCTCTGAAAGAATATACAATATTCAAAGATTTGCGCCGCATTTCACGATTTTTCAAAAAAAGCAGACGTACAAGCTCGTAGCTCGGCACTCGGTGCCGCGCTATGAGCTTGTAGATCTGCTATTTTTCAATAGCTAAAGTATAACATAATGATTAAAATTAAAACACCAAAAGGGGTTCCTGCCCAAAATGGGTTAATTTTACACAAAGTTATAACAATATTTGTCATCCTTTACGTTGTACTGTAAAGCAGGGGTTTCCAACGCTTTTCATATCAAGGGCCATTATTTAATTGGCATTTGAGCCACAGACCATTTAGCCTCTCAGACCCAAAACAATACAGTAATTCCATGCTGTATGAGTGTACGTGGTACCACGAGAGACAACAGGCAAACAAAGTCAAAGTCAAAGTCGTACGATTTGTCACACACGTTACCGCAGTGAAATTTGTTCTCCGCATTTGACCCATCTCTTGGAGCGGTGAGCCGCAGCCAAGGAGCGGTGAGCTGCAGCGTGCGCCGCGCTCGGGAATCATTTGATTAGTAGATTTACAATTTACAATTTACAATTTAGGCATTTAGCAGACGCTCTTAATCCAGAGCGACTTACAATAGGCAAGAACAAAAAGCATGGGAATACATCACATATGTAACAAAATGCATTTATCGCGAAACATGCGTAAGCTAAGACCGTGACTAGAACATATCTATATAATGACACTATACATATAAACTATAACTAGAACATATCTATATAATGACACTATACATATAAACTACACATATGTGCTATACTATGCTGTACATATATACTATGAAGTGCTATGACTACATACAATGCACTTATTGTGCTGTCTACATGACATGCTATAAGTCTGTTTCAAATGCTATATAAGTCTAAGAAGTGATATAAGATTTGACCCCCAATCCAACCCTTTGATGCTGAGTGTCAAGCAGGGAGGCATTGGGTCCCATTGTTACAGTCTTTGGTATGACCCGGCCGGGGATCGAACCCCGACCTCCCAGTTTCAGGGCGGACACTCTAACCACAAGGCCACTGAGCTGGTAAACTGCCAAAATACAACATCAATACAACATCAATTGACATTATCCAATTGTGTAGACTTCTTGTGAATTAAGTAATGCAGGTGTTTAACAATAGTTTAACTCAGGAGTTAAAGATCTATAAGGGTCCATTTGGTTACCAACTCTCCATCATTTAGCTGGGGGCCACCTGGAACCCTCTCAAGGAACCACTGGTGGTCCCCAGACCACTGGTCCAGAACTACTGCTGTAAAACATTAAGTCAAACACCAGAGACGGCTTCATCTGTGCTGCAAAAAGATGGCCTACGCTTCAGTCATTATCATCCACTAGAGGGCAGACTTAACCTTTCAAGACCCACCGTTGCAACATTACAACCATTTATATTTGAATTAAATTAATTCATTAAGAAAATCTGTTATTTTTTCACCTAAACATCATCATTGATGTTCATTGTGTAGTCTTAGAGCAGACATAGAACACGCACATGGACAAGGCTGGGTGCTGGGCTAAAGGAGGCCACACCAAAAAGGTACAAAGGGACTTTCTTTATTGAGAAATCTGACATTGAAACGTTGTCATATTTCTCAATAAAGAAAGTCCCTTGGTACCTGTGGTGTGCATGGTTTGGTCTTGCAATGCCATTGGTCATATTTGCATATAAATACCCCCCCGTCAGAGGAAGAAATTCACACAACTTCAAAATCTCTGGACTCTGAACATTTTTAACAATGTTTAACCTTTAACCCTGAAAAAAGTAAGTAAAATGTGCATAACACTTTTAACATAATTTCCTCTGCAAAGTCCTAGTAGTACAAAGTAGTAGTAAGGTTGAACTTGAAATCTCTTTTTTTTGCAAGTAGAAATATATCTGGCCCTTGAAGGGTGAAGCAGAAAACACACAAATCTTACAGTAAGGGATCTAATCAGTTTCAATGACAAAAAAGGGTAGTTCCACAACCTTCAAGTAGTGGAACTAAAATACACAGAACAGATAATGAATGAATGAGGCCTTTGAGAGTGTCCTCCACGTTCATCAGATGCATGCATCTGACTCAGAGGCCAGGCCAGTGACCATACCAACACTAAGGCCTCACTCAGACCATTGCTGTATGCTTGTTGGATGAATGTTGTAGCAAAGCAAAGCAAAGTTACTATATTTACCCAGGGTAACTGGACTAAGCATCAGATACTTGTTTACAGCCAGGCCCTGCTCATAGAACATTTCATGGTAGTGGTTCAATGCCTTGCTCAAGGGCACTTCAGCGGTGGTAATTTTAACGTGCCGGTCCGGGGATACGAACTGGCGACCTTCCGGTATCAAGACCGCTCCGCAAACCGTTCGGCCACCGCTGCCACTTGTGTAGTGTCATGGCCGCCCCAATGCATTTCCAATGGGAGTCACATGGTTTGACACAACATTTGTGTTGTATGAGGGGGAGGGGCGCAGTCGAAACACAGCCGAAAGCCATACAACAGCTTGTAGTCCAAAATGTGGACTACAAACCATGTGACTTCCATTGGAAATGCATTGGGGCGGCCATGACAATACACAACATTTGTCCAACAAGCATACAGCAATGCAGTAAAGGTCTGAGCTCAGCCTTAGGGTGCGTTGGAATATAGGCACTCTGAGCGCACTGCCAATACAAGCTAATAGGCGAGTGCGCTCCCGGTGCACATTTCCGAACACACCCAAAAGCTCAAAAAGGGGCGGGGGAATTCTGCCATTGCCAGCAGGGGGAATTCTGCCATTGCCAGCAGGGGGAATTCTGCCATTCCCAGCAGGGGGAATTCTGCCATTCCCAGCAGGGGGAATTCTGCCATTGCCAGCAGGGGGAATTCTGCCATTCCCAGCAGGGGGAATTCTGCCATTCCCAGCAGGGGGAATTCTGCCATTGCCAGCAGGGGGAATTCTGCCATTCCCAGCATCAATCTCACAGTGGTGGAAAAACAATAACTAAGTGCATGTACTACTCCAGTACTGTACTTAACCCCATTCTGTACGGGAACCCCTTTTGGTGTTTTAACTAGGCATTATGTTTACTTTAGCTATTGAAAAATAGCAGATCTACAAGCTCATAGCGCGCCACCGAGTGGCACGCTACGAGCTTGTAGGTCTGCTATTTTTGAAAAGTCGTGAAAATGCGGAACAAATCTTTGAAAATATATTCTTTCAGAATACTTAATTCTTTTTTATTTCGACGTCAGGCCTAAATGGGTTAAGTACAAATTTGAGGTGGCTGGCTTTACTGGAGTATTTCCAATTCTCAGTACTTTTACTTATTGTACTTTTACTCCACTACAATTATTTGAAAACTTTGTTTTGTTATTACAAAACATACATTAACCACTTTAGCTTTATATATATACTTTAGCCATTTGAAAATAGCCCATGTACTGTACAGGCTCACAATGTGTCACATTGTAAAACTTGTGGAATGGGACATTCTGCATAGTACTTTCACTGTTGCTATAGTACTTTTACTCAAGTACATTTTAACCCATTTTGAGATCAGATTCTAAAAATGTCTTCTACATCCTGACAGTTTTCTGAAAAAGCTATGTTTCTATGTCAGTCGTTCTTCCATTTTTCAAAAATAGCAGATCTACAAGCTCATAGTGCGCCACTCGGTGGCGCGCTATGAGCTTGTAGATCTGCTATTTTTCAATAGCTAAAGTATAACATAATGCTAACACCAAAAGGGGTTCCCGCCCAAAATGGGTTAAATACCAGACATTTACTTGAATTAAACAAGTATTTGATTACTTTCACTTTAGTAAAACATGCGAGTACTTCCTCCACCACTGGTATCTCAGAAGGTAAACTGTCCGATTCCCACAACAAAGACCACGTGCCACTGGAGAGACGTAGGCATGCTGGGTAAAACAACAGATGTACATGGGAACCCAGCACAACAACGTGTACAGTGTCCAAGCCTTCACTCCTTATCTACCATAGACATAAACTATAGAGGAGTGGGTCTCAAACTTTTGTTTTCCTTCTCTCCCCCCCATTAACCCATTCTGGGCGGGCCGCGGGAACCCCTTTTGGTGTTTTAAACATTATGTTATAATTTAGCCATTGAAAAATAGCAGATCTACAAGCTCATAGCGCGCCACCGAGTGGCGCACTACGAGCTTGTAGGTCTGCTATTTTTGAAAAATCGTGAAAATATTTATTTCAGAAAACTGGAGGATTTAGAATATTTTTTTTTAATTTTGACATCAGGCCTAAACGGGTTAAGAAACCCCTCAAGGAATCCAGAGGGGCCCTGCCTGGAGGCTCCCACAGAGGGCCGACTGCCGGCTTTCTCAAGGCCTCACCGGGGAGGGAAGGGGAAGACACACACACACACACACACACACACACACACACACACACACACACACACACACACACACACACACACACACACACACACACACACACACACACACACACACACACACACACACACACACACACACACACACACACACACACACACACACACACACACACACACACACACACACACACACACACACACACACACACACACACACACACACACACACACACACACACACACACACACACACACACACACACACACACACACACACACACACACACACACACACACACACATTTCACCATGTCAGTGACGATGGCACCGACATGCAAAATTCTACTGGGAGCAGGACCGCCACCTCTGGAACACCACCGTCCCAAAAGAATCTATCACCTGAGCTCACCTCAGTACGAGGCCCCCCGGCCCACTACACCACACCAAGCGAGGGGATAATTTACCTTATCTCTCTACTCTTACGTGCATCTCTCATGCTTTTCATTCTTACTGCTGTTGCTGCTACTGTACGTATACAACACCTGAATTTCCCCACAGGGACCAATACAGCTTTCATTTTGATATGGGTGAATGCACTGTATACTTAGTTGGCTTGGTAACGTAACCATATTGTGATTTATGTTTTGACCACAATAATGTATTTTTCTGTATTTTGAGGGCACAAATATACTTAGTATAGACAACCAAATATTATATTATAATATTGACTGCTTCCTAGGGTCGTCTTGTTAGCATGATCGACTTCAAAGACCACAACGTCTCATTTTGTGTGCTCCGTGTCGTCTCGGCCGCTTTTTCCATTTCTGTTCGTTAACTTGAACAAACAGCAGCTGAGTCAGTCAAACCAACTTCCTGTCTAGAGGGAAACTAGGACAGCAGCGCTTGGAACTACAAAAAAAACCCAGCAAACCTCCAATATTTACAAGCGACAGAAACAAGCCCAAAGTAGTTTATAATAAGCGGATATGGCAACACTGCAACAGGGCAGGAGACTCAGGACAGAAAGGGCCATTCACAGTGCATACCGAGCATTAGAACATTAATGTTAACTTATAGTATACCGTTTAAAACCACATCATTATAGTCATCACTATAGTTGTAGTGCGTGGTGTGAAATGGCCCTTAACAGGGGTCGTCCACAGTAATGACGGGCTCCGCTCAACTCCGGCATAGAACAGGGTGGAGAGATTAGAGATATCAATTAGATTAAAACCCCTCAGATGGACGGAGCAGAAAGAGGGGGGGGGGTTAATACCTGAGATTAACACACACACACACACACACACACACACACACACCAGAGAGAGGAAAACAGCCGGTGGGAGGAGGCCATGCTGACGAAAATAGCATGACCACAGGAGGGGAGATGCTGAGGGTTTAAGCACTTTCAACCTGGCGTCCCTATTTTTGTTAATGTTATTGCACGGAAAAAAATCTGTCGAAGACAAAATAGCTTAGAGCTTGTACTGTAGATCCGTCTGCTTTCTCTACCCATCACACAACGACGTACGTAGGGGGGCTTAAGTGGTTAAGAGACCAACAAAACTAATAGTCTAGTAGCCAGCCCATAGAGCCCCATTGTGAACCCGGACATGTTGAGTACACCAATGTTTTATGTTAGAAATGTTGAGTATGGGTCCCCAGCATGTAGAAACTGCCAGATGCTAACTTGCATATGTTGAGCAATTTTCATAATTGGCATAATATGTGACCCTACCAATAACAACCTATGGAAGGCAAAAAGGTCAAATGTCATCATGCTTTATGTAGCATGTGACATGTCAAACTAGGGGGTTTTCATGATGCTGAATCCATTCCAAGCATTAGTTTTGCAAAAGAAAACTGACATTTGGCTAAAACTAATGCTTGGAATGGATTCAGCATCATGAAAACCCCCATTGACATGTCACATGCTACATAAAGCATGATGAAATTTTGCCTTCTATAGGTTGTTAATGGTATGGTCACATATTATGCCAATTATGTAAATTGCTCAACATATGCAAGTTGGCAGTTTCTACATGCTGGGGACCCATACTCAACATTTCTAACATAAAATGTTCTGTACTCAACATGCCCGGGTTCACATTTTGGCTACTAGACTATAAATGAAAACCATTTCAGTGGAAAGTGGCGATCCTAAAAATGAACGCGAGGTCGTTTCTGTATGTGTAACCAACAGCCTGTAATAACTAATGAGGCTTATGATTATGACGTGACTCAGGGTTCAGAGCGGCCATCTGGGAAGCCAAATGTCCCTGGTTCGACACGTCCCCAGTGTCCTTGAGCAAGACACTCACCCACTAGCTGCTCAGGTGAGCAGGTCGGTGCTGCAGATCGCAGGTCATACAAGCTCACAGCGTGCAAGATGGTACATCTGCTATTTTAGAAAAATCTTGAAAAGTGTGTGAGAACTACCGATTTATTAGGCATTTGTAGAATCTGTGTCAACAGGGACACTGTCCGTATCCCTCCTCAGACATTAGAAAACACTCACCACTTCATCGGAGGTGAAGTCGATGAAGCCGGGAAGAATCAGGAAATCACTGAAAGACAAAAACAGAGTGGAAGGAAGGTCAGAGGTCAATGCTCGAGAGGTTTACCAACACCTGGCGTTGTACCAAAATAAAGTAAATTGTGTCATAGTCGTCCGCCCCCCCCCCCCCCCCCCCCCCCTAGTTGTACTTTGCTACAGTAAATCTGCACACATTAGAAATGTGTCCTCTTGCCTTCTATTCTCCATTCTCAGTGCCCAGGGAGAGGGCCTTCTATTCTCCATTCTCAGTGCCCAGGGAGAGGGCCTTCTATTCTCCATTCTCAGTGCCCAGGGAGAGGGCCTTCTATTCTCCATTCTCAGTGCCCAGGGAGAGGGCCTTCTATTCTCCATTCTCAGTGCCCAGGGAGAGGGCCTTCTATTCTCCATTCTCAGTGCTCAGGGAGAGGGCCTTCTATTCTCCATTCTCAGTGCCCAGGGAGAGGGCCTTCTATTCTCCATTCTCAGTACCCAGGGAGAGGGCCTTCTATTCTCCATTCTCAGTGCCCAGGGAGAGGCCGGGCCTTCTATTCTCCAGTCTCAGTGCCCAGGGAGAGGGCCTTCTATTCTCCAGTCTCAGTGCCCAGGGACAGGGCCTTCTATTCTCCATTCTCAGTGCCCAGGGAGAGGCCGGGCCTTCTATTCTCCAGTCTCAGTGCCCAGGGAGAGGGCCTTCTATTCTCCATTCTCAGTGCCCAGGGAGAGGGCCTTCTATTCTCCATTCTCAGTGCCCAGGGAGAGGGCCTTCTATTCTCCATTCTCAGCCCAGGGAGAGGGCCTTCTATTCTCCATTCTCAGTGCCCAGGGAGAGGGCCTTCTATTCTCCATTCTCAGTGCCCAGGGAGAGGGCCTTCTATTCTCCATTCTCAGTGCCCAGGGAGAGGGCCTTCTATTCTCCATTCTCAGTGCCCAGGGAGAGGGCCTTCTATTCTCCAGTCTCAGTGCCCAGGGAGAGGGCCTTCTATTCTCCATTCTCAGTGCCCAGGGAGAGGGCCTATTCTCCATTCTCAGTGCCCAGGGAGAGGGCCTTCTATTCTCCATTCTCAGTGCCCAGGGAGAGGGCCTTCTATTCTCCAGTCTCAGTGACCAGGGATAGGGCCTTCTATTCTCCATTCTCAGTGCCCAGGGAGAGGGCCTTCTATTCTCCACTCAGTGCCCAGGGAGAGGGCCTTCTATTCTCCATTCTCAGTGCCCAGGGAGAGGGCCGTCACCATTACAATTTTAACCCATTTTGGTGTTAAGCATTATGTCATACTTTAGCTATTGAAAAATAGCAGATCTACAAGCTCATAGCGCAGCACCGAGTGCCGCGCTATGAACTTGTAGGTCTGCTATTTTTGAAAAATTGTGAAAATGTGCCGCAAATCTTTGAATATATATTATTTCAGAGCGAACGTTTTTAACTCAAATCTTTGCTTCTGGGTGGGTCCCTGGAACAACATATTTTCAGATGGGGGGGTCGGCGGCCAAATACAAATATTTTTGGGGGTCCTTGACATGAAAATGTTTGAGAACGACTGACAGAAACATTTTGTTTTTCAGAAAACTGTCAGGATTTAGAAGACATTTTTAGAATCGTTTTCAGGTCTAAATGGGTTAAATTGACGATTAATTGTCACACAAATAATTTAACCCAATCTAAGCCACGGACACGAGAATCCGTTTCAATCTCTACGACCCGCCTCTGCCAGAACGTGAAAATCTGTCTGTCTTTAATTCCATTGAATCCAGTAATTATTATTATTATTTTTTTTAATATATATTTTTGCTTTTACTCACATGGTAGAAACACCTACATCCCCCGCACACACATAATAGTCCCTTTTCTCCTCAAAATGAGACAAACTGCGATCTTTGGGGACCTTATAAAACACTACTCTTTGATCGCGCTATGAAAGTTACTCCATCGCACATCGATACACAGCCTAGAATGAGGATGTGGCTCGAATATGGAGGGCTATCACTTCTGGGTTATGTAATATTATGTAATAATTGTGACAGTCATACCAGGGGAGCAGTTCAACTTCGACACAATTTTCTTTTTTTTACAATGACACCAATGCTGTTTTCCCCCCCTTCTTTTAAAAACTGGCTCAACCGAGAGTGTGACTAGTTTATGCAACTTCCAATTCTCTCAAAATGGGGCGAGGGAGCAAGAAAGCAATGAGAGCATAGCCATATTGAATCGAAGGCTATTATTTAGCCAACTCTGTGCGACTGTGCCATGTCTGGGACATTATGCAAACCACACAGTGATCAACTGACGTTAACTGAGGAAAAGGCGAAAGTGAAAGTAGTAGACTAAACTATACTATGTACGCCCCTTACATTGTTGGCTTGGCAACCAAAAGGTCATCTCATTAGAGGTTGTCTAATGCCGCTTGTATTCGCGACCTTATTCTTTCGGTCATGACCCACACTTCATGACCATAGGAAGAAGATTGCTCGGTAGACAGAGAATATAGCAGTCATTGACAATTAGGCTATGAGTACATGTCATTGACTGCCGGTGAACTGTCTTCTGTGTTCGATTGATGACGCACCGCACATTTTTGAGATGGGGGTCTGTGGCCAAATGGGGGGCGGCCTTTTTTCCGACACCCAAATAGCCGACGGGACAATGGTCCGACAGTGTCGGACCATTGTCCGAAATACCGTCTTTTTACTCCAACGGTCCGACATGACATTAGCAAGACAGAAGTTCCCGCAATAGTCCGAAAACCGTAGTTTAGACGAGGCAATGTTGCCAAATACATGATTTTGGGGTGTAGTTGGCATGAAGGTTTTGAGCACCACTGATATTTACCATAGCAATATTTACAGTTTTAAATGTTTTTTTGTTGTGGCTTTCGCCTTTATTTTATATTTTTTATGGAGGGACAGACAGTAGGCTGACAGGAAATGGGGAGAGAGAGATGGGGGGGGATGACATGCAGTAAAGGCCGTCGGGATCGGGAGTCGAACCCACGGCACACTGCCAGACTGGATTACCAGCCAAGGTGTAAGGCTGAACGATTAATCGTTTTCAAACCGAAATTGCGATTTGAAACCACGCGATTAGCAAATCGCAAAGGCTGCGATAAAAAAAAAAATCATAATCAACCCGGAGCGCGTCTGATCCAGTATTTACAACACGGCTATACTGTGCTCTCTATTCTAACCAATCAGAAGTGTCCCTGCAGTGCATGTGACTGCAGTGCATGTGTACACGCTCGCGCAGTGCCCAAAACAAAGTCATCATTTACGTCTACTCTGCTCTGTGTTCAGTGCGTTGATGCTAATGCTACCATGCTACTGCTAGAAGTCAGCAGCAGCTGAGGAGCAGATAGCGTCTGCGGAGCCCGAATAAACTTTCTTAAATCCGCACAATTTAATCCCAAAGAGATCAGGCACTTCGGGGATATGGCATTATTTTGGTTTTGACGTTACAGACGTCCAACAAGAGAGTTTTGTGCAAGACCTGTCATGGTACAGCGACAGTCAAAACATCCCGCAGCAACACCACAAACCTTCGCATGGCACGGGCGCTGTCCTGCTGTCCTGTCCCCTGTTTATTTTAATGCTACATTGTCGTCGTCGTCCCCGATTCTAGTGAACCGGTCCCCATTGTGGTGCATGTACATTTGTAATGATTTGTCTGAGCGAGGTCCGCGAAATTGTACCGAGATCCGAGAGCCATCATTAAAAAAAGCTTACACCAGGACCCGTGGTGGGAAAATAGCCGGCCAACAAGCTCATAAACATTAAAGTTAAAGTGATGAGCTTGTCTTAAACCTCAGACAAAATGATCTCTAATAATTGATAGCCTAATTCTGTCATCACATCTGTCAAAATGTAGCCTACACTTATGCAATGCATATGCTTTTATTTGGTTACAAAAATCCCACCCGTGTGAAGTGAGGGGCGCTCTTATCATCGTACATCATCATGACGTAAAATAGACACTAGGCCTATTTCTTTGCTCAGACAATGACATAAAATTGTCAATGGGAATGTAATGTTTGTGTAGGACGTTTGTGAACATACGTGCACTGGATTTAGGAGGGGCTACTGCCCCTCAAAAACAAATAAATCAATTGAACATAATATCTAAATGTGAATATTAAATGAGAATCACAATATTGTGCTCTGATGATTAGATAACTGTAGCCTAATAGCAATTGCACTTAAATAGAAAGTCTGGAAATTACATTGCATTTATGGTCTGTATCCAGAGAGCTATTTACAATTATTTCTAACATTACAATTTTAACACACATTCTTATTGTAGTTAATTAAACACAGGTCAATTTGGTTAGTTAGCCTACATTATTTTGAGCTGTCTCACATCCTGTGAATCCTGACATCACTGCCTGGTAAAGTAAATGAATGGTATGCCATTTGGTAATGTTTCATTACTTTTTAAATGGACACAGTGAATACTAAATTGAAGCTTTACTTTTTAAGTGGTGCAACCACTTCATTATGGAGCTTTGTGTGTCTGTGGGTGGGTGGGTGGCTGGCTGGCTGGGTCTGTCCGAGCACGAAAATAGCATTTGGTTGGTTTTCACAACCAAGTGTCACTGTTGCGCAGCCTAACTGTATAGGCCCTATATGATGATTTTAGGTGTGACATTACAGTACATTACAGTACAGTACAGTATAGGGACCGCCTGGGGACCCACACACGGTAACTCTTTCTCGACCGTTTCGGACGCGGGGCGGCTCGCCTAAACCGGGCCGGCACCCTGGGCACGTTCCTACTTCCTGTGGGTCTGGAAGTTTCGGGGACCCCCCCGGGGGCGCCCACACGGAGTTGCACCACTTACTTCACACGGGTGTGATTTAAAAAAAGATATCGCGAGTCAAATCGCAATCGCAATATTGGTCAGAAAAATCGCAATTAGATTTTTTCTCAAAATCGTTCAGCCTTACCAAGGTGCCTGGACCGCTGAGCCACGGCCCAGGCCAATATTTACAGTTTTGTCAGAAAACTTTAGAACACGTTTTTAGAATCGACCTCAAGTCTTAAAGGGGTTAAACCTGGGGTTCTCCACCTTCACCCACCCCCCCCAACTGGGGTGACCCTAGGAGTTGAGGCATCCCCCAAAATCATGTGGGGTCCCGACCCACAGGTTGAGAACCACTGGGTTAAACAACAGCACTACAACAACTCAACAAGAGGCTGAGAATGAGAGCTAGACGAAGAGGCTTGATGTGTGTGTGTGTGTGTCACACTGGCAGCTGTATGTGTCTGTCTGGTGGTTTGGCAGATGGGGCGAGAAAACACAGGGCGAGAAAACAGAGAGAGAGAGAGTGAGAGTGAGTGTGAGAAAGAGAGAGAGAGAGAGAGAGAGAATAAGCAGTGCTTTGTACGTCACCGGATGGGTGGGTGTGAAGAGGTTGTGGTGGGGGCTGGCTGGAAAAGGACAAGTTAAGTAATGTGGCCTAGCTTGTCTAAAATGAACCACAAAATACTGAAGCATCCTGCTGACACTTTTCTTTGTCCATTTTATTAACATAAACAACATAAGATGCAAGTATCTTATGTTGTTTTTTTTCCATTTAATCATCCAGTATCCTTATTATAGTACATTGATGTTGCAAGCAGCGAAGTCTTTGCAGATGTATGCCACGCTTGTACCTGTATTAATTAGTAAATTGTATGAATTGTATAAAAATAGGGAAAATGGCATGTTATATATATCAATGGTGCTCAAACCTTTTCATGTCAAGGACCCCCAAAATGATGTGTTTAGCTCTTGTCTGCAGACCCCAATCTCAAACTATTGTTCCAGGGACCCCCAGAAGCAAGGATGGGAGTTAGAAATATTTGCCGTTAAAAAAAAAAATATTGTAATTTCAAAGATTTACACGTTAAAAATAAATACAAAATAGCAGATATACAAGCTCATATCGTGGCACGAAGTGACACGCTATGTAGATCTTGAATAGCCAAAGCATAAAATAATGGTGGTGGTTAACATCTAAAATGACAGATGCTTTCCCGGGTTCTAACGGGTTAAAGAGTGGGAGTTGAGAGTGGCGTTTAGAAGAAAGCAGTGAGCCCTATCCTCTTACAGAGTGCTCTCGTGTGGGGGTGTGGGACCGGGAGAAGTAACGGGCCTGAAATAAAACCCAGCGAACTACGGGAAGAACGGATGGAGGGCGGAGCGGAGTCCCGTCCCATTTTGCTCGGCTCCCACAGTCCAGACACCCGCAAAACATCAACACAGTCACAGTCCCGGGGACGAGACGAGACGAGGCACACAAAAACATCTGCCAGCAGTGAAGGTCCCGCCACAAAACCTCAGCACTCTACAGTCACTGACCCATCAGTCCTCCAGCATCACAGACACACCCTAAAAGGTACCATTTCCCCCAAACAGTGGGTCGGGACCCCGGCTAAATAAAAAAAGTTGAAATGACACACATGCTGTGATCATGGGTTAACTCATGTCCTACTAACACACAACCGAGTTGGATAACAGGATCATACAGAAAGACTGCATCACTTCTTAAACTACTTTCTTTCCATTGTCATCTGTACTGTGTGTGTGTGTGTGTGTGTGTGTGTCATCTGTACTGTGTGTGTGTGTGTGTGTGTGTGTGTGTGTGTGTGTGTGTGTGTAAAATAAATGGTAAATGGTGCCAAATGGTGCAAGGTACCAACCAGCAATTACACTTCGACACTAACTCTGGGGGAGCCCGGGTTCGAACTGGCGACCTTGCGGTTACCATCTGGAAACTCTACCCCTGAGCCACCGCCGCCCCAGTGTGTGTGTGTGTGTGTGTGTGTGTGTGTGTGTGTGTGTGTGTGTGTGTGTGTGTGTGTGTGTGTGTGTGTGTGTGTGTGTGTGTGTGTGTGTGTGTCTCTATATACACATACATTATTTATGAGTAGCTGCAGTAAATGCCCTGGTGGACTGTAGCATATATAATCAAGAAAAGTGACAGACATTGCAGGCGTACACAAAGTCTGAAATAACCAGTAATCAAGCAAGTTGTTTAACCCATTTTGGGCGGGAACCCCTTTTGGTGTTAGCATTATGTTATGCTTTAGCTATTGAAAAATAGCAGATGTAACTTGCAGGTCTGCTATTTTTGAAAAATCGAAGAACGACTGACATAGGAAACATAGCTATTTCAGAAAACTGCTAGGATGTAGAAGACATTTTTAGAATCTGATCTCAGGTCAAAATGGGTTAAGAGATAACTACCGGCCAAGTTAGATCTAACCACGCAAACCTCATACTCCACAACGTACAGCCTTAACTCCTGAAGAAAAACACTGGCTAGGTGACGTTTCCATGTGGTCTCCATTTGAATGGTAAATGTAGACAAATGCATGACGCTAAGCTAAGGCGGCGTGGTCCAGAATGCCACATACAGAAGTCAGTCATAATACAGTATACTAGATCTCAGACAATCCTGGTGTGTTCCTGTGAATCAGGGGGATGTCAGGGGGATCAATCCTGGTGTGTTCCTGTGAATCAGGGGGATGTCAGGGGGATCAATCCTGGTGTGTTCCTGTGAATCAGGGGGATGTCAGGGGGATCGAAGCCGTTTGGCCTCAGGACAGCTATGTACAGTATGTGTAAGGCAAGCCATTACATGGTGGGCCGGCCGCCAGAATCAATGGCAAATTTAAAAACTGGAACTTGCGACAGTCCACCTTATAATAATAACTATATAGAGCGTCGCAGTCCCACCCCCTGTCATGACGACACCAGGCCCAGGAAATGATTCCCAATGCATTTTTCCCATAGACATTTCAAAAAGTATTTATTTAAAGACAGTTACGCCGCGGACAAAGCCAACTCGAGTCGTGACAAATCATGACAATAAACACAATATTTTGGACCAAAAAAAAAAAACAACAAAGAAAGTGTAACCTGCCGTTTCTTTCTTCCAATTTTTTTTTCGGCCCAAAAATAATTTGTGTTTGTTATGATTTGTCACGACAAGAGTTGGCTTTGTACGACGCTTTAAAAAGGTCTTTAAATAAATACTTTTTGAAAAGTCTATGAGGAAAATGAACGGAGAATCATTTCCTGGGCCCTGGTAGGGGGTGGGACTGCGACGCTCTATTGCATACAGATAGAACTGCCTTAACCAATTGTTACAGATACATATAAATACAGTACTAGTAGTGTAATCATTTTTCATAGAAAGAGATACGATTAAACTCCCTTTTGAATAGAGAAAAACAAGAGTTCTTTCAATGTTCAAGGTCTCTTCGTAGATAATATTAGATAAGATATTTTTAACACAAAACGTCATCATCCAAGAGTCTAAAGAGGAAAGACAACAGTGAAAACGGAGCATTCCAAGATGAATGGAAAGAGAACCGTACATACAATCATGCTACTCGCTTTCATCAATGCAAATCTGTTGCGTCTAATCTGTCCACAGCCTATTGATTGCATTATGGAGGGGTTCAACACCACATGCCCACCACTCAGACCACTGTCTGATGATTTGCATCGTTTACCCTCAACCTGGAAAAAAAGTATAGCAAGCTTTAAGCGATATTCAGGTGTAGCCTCGGTCCCAGGCTTACTTATCTGCGAAAAGAAAAGCCTGGTCACAACGTAACGTCGGCGGATGTATCCTCCGGAACATCCGTCAGATGTATTTCCCCCGGATACGATATTGTCCCGACCAATCACAACACTTCATTCACATTCATTCGCGGAGAATGTAAACCGATTTGTAAAGCATCAACATCATTTCCTTGGGCGATACTTCCGCTAAAATCCCGCAACAACAAATGATAGCCTTTACCCTTTACAGCGTAGGTCTTGCCCAGGGTGATTCAGGTGTGAGTAGATATGAGTAGTAGTCAATATGTGGGACCGTCAAGATATTGAAGGTTGGCGCCTTGCATGGTTTCCACCCTAAATGGGTGACTGACTGTAATGCACAATGTAAAGCACTTTGGATAAAAGCGCTATATATATATATATATATATATATATATATATATATATATATATATATATATATATATATATATATATATATATATATGCACTATGTACAGACCGCCTGTTGCTTACCAGTGTCTTATGAGTTTGTGTTATATATGCTCCACCTACGGTGGAAAAGCATTAATACATTTCTGCTCAAGGAAGAGAACTGAATATCCATGTTTGTGACTGTAGTGTACAGTACAACATTCCATCCCAGACAACTACGCTCTGGACTCGTTACAATTTGTATAACTTCAAAAAGAGGAGGCACATTTTCTAGAGTTCCGTTTCATAGACAACCCTGTAACATTATACACCCTGAATGTCACCGTGTCACCTCTAAACTAGCACAGCGTCCCGAGGGCATTGAGGGCTCTACCTGCCAACAATGAGTTCATGCAAGTAAACTCAATCTAAATAGACAATGTTAGTAATTACCGGTAAATGGGAAAAGTTACATACTATAGACAACACGTAATATTGTGAGATTGTAGATCCGCTCGTTTTGGTGTAGATGGGCGGGATAGACCCAAATATAGGGTTTACTGTAAGTGGAATGTGAAGTGAACGTTTGTGGTAAAAAAAAAGAAATCAATTACAAACATGTTTGACTTTTTGGCAGTTATGAGTTCACAAGTCCCATTGAATGTGAAGAATGTACAGTACTACAACATGCAGTGGAAATGTCTGGGAAACTATTGCACTTGCTTTTGAACTTAAACTTGATGTCATTAGCGCACAGATCACATGCTCCTTGTGAGTCATTAACGACCCGAGTTTGAACCGGATTCCAGCCATACGATTGCTGTCGTATGTCTCCCTTCTCTGTGTGTGTGTGTGTGTGTGTGTGTGTGTCTGTCTCACAAGACATATGTCTCTCACACACACACACACACACACACACACACACACGACGCGGTCAAAAACCCATCGCCACACGGGGAGAACATGCAAACTCCACAAAAACAGGACATCCCTGCCGGCGGCATTCGAACCTTCCAGGCAACAGTGCCAACCACTGGGCCACAAATCACAATCATACTTTGTATTCTACAGGGGTGGACGTCCTTCGCCGTCGACACACGCCGGCTGAGTCACTGATGCAACTTGGTTTTGAAGGACAATTCAACAACAGACACTCAGGGAGACCTGCTCTGCGGTCCAATAATAATAATCATTAAGTCCAAATGTGATTTTTAGTGGAGGACAAGTAGCTTGTGTTGTACGTAGATTGTCGCTGTCGGGCAGAAACCTTGCATATATATATATATATATATATATATATATATACACACACACACACACATATATATATATATATATATATATATATATATATATATATATATATATATATATATATATATATATATATATATATATATATATATATCTTATTTTTATACGTGCAAAAGCAGTGATGATAATACCCAATCTACGAGCTCACAGTGCAATCTACAGTCGCATCGAGACAGTCGAGATTTTAGGTCGGCACACAGAATTGCCACCTTTGAAACATTTTGAAATGTTTGGCCTACTATGACATGCCCAGAATAGGGAGGCCAGGCTGTAAGTGGTTACGTCCGTCTGTGTGTTTTATAAATATTTAACCAAATGAAAAGTATTAACCGGAGCTCGTGACTAAATAGTAACTACATTGGATCCATTAGGAAGTAGGAACACGTGATGGTAAAGGTTTGCGGACAATGGACAAGGTTTCCACCCGACACGGCCGACAGCAGAGTTGATTTAGTCCGTTTTTTGAATAAAAAAAACTCTATTTAGTTTTAGTCATATTTTAGTCATCTGAAATCAGTCTAGTCAACTAGTTGAGTAAATATCAGACAATCACCTAAATCTACAGGTGATTTTGTTGACTAAAATGCATTTTGGCTGGCCTTGATGGCATTGTAACCCCCAATTTTAGACTTGGTTGCGCTCTGGAAATAGACGATACAAGCACACAACGCGTTGAGCTTGTAGACCAGCTATTTTCAGAGTGCAGCACCCGAGCGCAAACAAAATAAAATGTGCCCGCCTTTTAGTTCTACTGGATCTCTTCTCTACTAGTCCCTCCCTAACATTTTAGTATATGTTTTATCTGTGATCTATATTGTCTTAGTCATCATAGCTCAGTAGTTTTTATTTAGTTTGTCAGTGAAAAAGGGAGTCAAACCGTTTTCGCCATAGTTTGTCGACAAACATAACTGGACTACAACAGAGATGAAATCAAGGTGAATGGGACTCAACCTTAGCTCGCCAAGAACCACCACCAAGGTCCACCACTACCCTCCCTCCCCCCCCCTGCACCTAGACACATGACCGTGTGTCTCAGGACAGTCATGTGCACAACCTCCACTTTGACCATGATGCACTTCATTAACAGCCCCGGACGTTCTTTCAGTCACACAGGCTCAAAGTCATCAACATCACGTTTCATATTCAATTAGCTTACTATCGGACGAGAGATGAGTGAAAGCGGCATTCGTGACCAGGCGTTAATCAATGGGAGGGATTGTTCGTCCGTCCGTCCGTCCTCCCTCAAGTGACCACTGGAAGGGGCCTTGTATCCCCTCCAATGCTAATTCAAGCGAGACCCATAGTCAATTGGATTGATTTACACTGCCGTGACGTAACGTATGCTCCATGAATATGAATGAATATGATCCCGAGGCCATCGAGCAGTAGCCTGGCTTTGGACATACTGATAACGTGGATTCACTTACGCTTCTCCCTATCAGTCTGGACATCGTCCCATAGGCAGCTTGAAAAGTGGGCGTAAGTAGTTGCCTTGACAGACACTCATCTAGCCAATCAGCGTAACAAAAAGCAGACGTCATGACGGTGCTAGAGCTAGTGCTTGAAAGATGCGCTAAAAAAAAACAGACAAGATCTGTTTAGTTTGTCAGATAGTTTCTACTTTCTACGAGCTATGTCAGATAGTTTCTACTTTCTACGAGCTATGTCAGATAGTGTTTCCAGTGAGCCAACATGCACAATATCAGCACCCTGACTCTGTATGACCAGAACGGAACAGAGCCTTCATTAGGGATCATCTGTAACATCTATGAAGGAAGTAGGGAAGTGGCCCAAGTTCTTTCCAAAATGGCGTGTAGGCTGCAGGTTGACAGTAGTCTGACCAATATATATATATAATATATTAGACTTTGAGGCATCTGAGAGGGGCAGCGGTGGCCTAAGGGTTAGAGGAGCGCCCTTGTTGCCGAAAGGTTGCCGGTTCGATTCCCCGGACGGGCAGGAAAAATCTGGGTGGGGAAGTGATTGTCATCACTCACCCAACACCGCTGAAGTGCCCTTGAGCAAGGCACTGAACCCCCAACTGCTCCCACTGTGTGTGTGTGCGTGTGTGTGTTTCTATGTGCAGGGCGTTGCTGAAAATGAGCACCTGTGCTCAGCAACTTCCCTGGGTAAATAAAGGATTAAAAAAAAAATCTGCAATTATGCAGTAGATGTGTCAGCAACTCCACATGCCTGCCATTTTCAAAAATAGCAGATCTGCAAGCTTGCAATGTGACACATTTTGAATAGGGCTTAACACTCCCAACGCGGATCGCGTATCAATACGTTATCAATTAATCAAACGTCGGGTGCGGATCACGTATCAATACGTTTCAATCACTTTTTTATAGAATACTTTCATTCATCTTTTTACCCACCCGGACAATGAAGAACCATCGCCCTATCATTGCTGCTTACTCCCGCTCACGTGATCAGAAAAAAAAACAAAAAACAAAACCCCCCCTCCCCTCCTGAAAACAGGAGGGCTGGCCGCTTTACGTGTAGAAGCCAGTTGAACGCTGAACGGAACGCTGCCTATTGCCTAAACACATATGCACCAGATCGGCATTGCAATGCATAACATCTGCAACACACATGGACAGATGCATGTTTCCTTCTTCATACTGTAGCGACCAAACGATCCCCGAGCCTACAATACTACGAACAGTATCGAGGGGCCGCCACGACAAGACAGTGTTCCGTTGGTGGATCACGTATCGCCATGCAGAGCCGTCATAATCGGAGATCGCTCAGACGTGTGATTGTAACGCTTTTTTATTCATTATAATTGTAGTGATAAGACCGCAATGAACGCGTCGGGGACGTAATCGACCCGGGTGTAATGTATAACGAACTTTTCCGCGACCTAAACCGTGGTGTTGTCATCTGTGGAAGTCATTTTTTCCTTCTCGTCGACATCACAGCCGGGTGACGCTTTTTTTCCCCTCCATCGCCCCCAAGCTGCATGCCCATAGCCTGGCTTGGCCAGCCTCATAGCGGGGATTCACTGAAGATTCTTCCCCGGAGGAAACATCAGTGAACCCTCGCTATGAGTCTGGCCGTGCCAGGCTAGCATGCCCAGGCATGTTCCCCTACACTAGCTTGAAAAACAAAATCAGCTGATGACAAAGCGTCTCACCGTTATACTATAGTTCTGAACCGAACGGTGGAATGGGACTTTTTATAGCCGTACGGATCAAGACTTTTGCTGCCCAATGTGCCCATGACCCCCCCCCCCAATGTTACTGCGATCAAAACAATGAAAGCAGTGAGATAGATTAGGCGAGGCGGCAATCATCATCAAAAAGAAAGCATAGTTATGAAGGTTTATAGTCAGACATTGACAGGCAGATATAACAATAAACACAATAAATATGCTATACATCCTATACATCGAATGAAAGCCCTGAATGTGTACTTTTACGAGGAAAATAGTAAACATTGATCCCATGTACAGTTTGTCATAAATTGGATACTGGGTGGATGCACATTGCGCCCACCAGATATAACTGCAGAGAAGACATGGACCCGAACTCAATATTCACAAAATAAGGCCTATAGCGACATATAAATACTATATACCGTATGAAACAGAAGACTCTCTGCTTTCATAAGGAAAAAAATTGTACTGTAATAATAAAAAAATCACACCCCTGTGAAGTGAGCAGTGCAACTCTACTTCTCTACTTATTCACTACAGCTCGCTATATACGGACTGAGGCAGAAAGTCATGTAAACCTTTTATTTACAGTTTGGTCTGTAAACTTCTACTGTAATAATAAAAATCACACCCCTGTGAAGTGAGCGTTGCAACTGTTCTGTACTTATTCACTACAGCTCGCTATATACGGACTGAGACAGAAAGTCATGTAAACCTTTTATTTACAGTTTGGTCTGTAAACTTCTACTGTAATAATAAAAATCACACCCCTGTGAAGTGAGCGGTGCAACTGTTCTCTACAGTTGCACCGCGCAACTATAAAGAACAGTTGCACCGCTCACTTCACAGGGGTGTGATTTTTATTATTACAGTAGAAGTTTACAGACCAAACTGTAAATAAAAGGTTTACATGACTTTCTGTCTCAGTCCGTATATAGCGAGCTGTAGTGAATAAGTACAGAACAGTTGCAACGCTCACTTCACAGGGGTGTGATTTTTATTATTACAGTAGAAGTTTACAGACCAAACTGTAAATAAAAGGTTTACATGACTTTCTGCCTCAGTCCGTATATAGCGAGCTGTAGTGAATAAGTAGAGAAGTAGAGTTGCACTGCTCACTTCACAGGGGTGTGATTTTTTTATTATTACAGTACAATTTTTTGAGTGGTGTAAACCACTCCTACAACTGGCTTTTGTGTGCATAAAAAAATGACCATGGTTGCTATGTTCAAAATAATTTCTGACGTAATTAAATCACACCCGGGTGAACTGGATGACCGTAGCAACCGTGGTCATTTTCTCTGCGCAAAAAAAGCCAGTTGTGAAATCACATCCGGGTGTGATACATACATTTATCAAAAATGATAGCTTTTTTTACTTAACATATTTTGTGTGATTTCATTACGTCAGACATTACGTCAGACCACAGCTGATCATGCTATATAAAACCTTACACCACTCAGTTCACACGGGTGTGATTTTTTCCTTATGAAAGCAGAGAGTCTTCTGTTTCATACGGTATATAGTATTTATATGTCGCTATAGGCCTTATTTTGTGAATATTGAGGAGTTCACGTCCATGTCTTCTCTGAAGTTATCTGGTGGGCACAAGCTGCATTCAATAACCAATTACTGTCTAACTGTAGATGGGATCAATGTTTACTGTTTTCCTCGTAAAAGTACACATTCAGGGCTTTCATTCGGTGTATAGGATGTATAGGATATTTATTGGGTTCAATTTTATATCTGCCTGTCAATGTCTCTGACTTTAAACCATCCATAACTCTGCTCGCTGTTCAAGATAACCACTTCCAGGCAAATGCAGGTGTTGCAAAAAGGTCAATATCTCCAGAATGGAACATGGTAAAATCAAAATGTATTTTTTTAATTGAAGTGGACAAGTTCAGCTTTCTTTTGATGTAGGCGTGTGATTCTCGCTATAAGAGAACATTTTACTGTGGGCCCCCGAACAAGGCCTTTGTGCAATGTTAAACGGCAGCAACATCCAAATAGGCCTGTTGAGATCTTGCAGCAATCAAAGTGTTAAGCTGTTAAAATAAAATGCTCAGTTTGTGTATTTTATATTTACTTGATTGCTCATTTTACATTTTACTCACTTTACATTAAAGTTAAATGTTCTTGGTCATATACTCGATGATTGTACCACAAAATCTGGCATCAGTCGGGCTCTAGTAGACAGCAGAGGTTTTCCAAAGCATTACAAAGCCTTGGCGTTCAAAGCCACGAGCTACAGGTTAAAGTCAATTGAACGTTGACTTGTGCTGCTGGAATGTGGACACACGAGATCTCAATGCTCTCCAACAGGATGTAACTCTAAGCCATGTTTTAAGGAGAGAGAGAGAGTTTAGGCATTTCAAGCATTTTACAACTGTGACAGTTGAGATTTGTGGTCAGAACATAGAAGAAACAAAGCTTTGTACCAGGATAAAGCTTTCCCCCCATGTTGAACATTGGGTTGTAAAACCAATGGCCCATAACGCAAGTTCAAATAGTGTTGATCATCCATTTTTGCTGCTTCTGTGCTTTAGAACATATAAGTAGATATTTTCCTTACAGTATTGAAAAAATGTGAATGTGAAAAAAACGGTCTCAATCTCGACTGGGTCTCGCCTGTTGTGGACTCTGTCTCAACTCGGACTCCCCCACCCCACCCCCCCCCACCCCAGACGTGGTCTCGACTTGGACTCGCTTTAGGTGGACTCGACTACAACACTATGCTCAGCCCACTGTGGCTGCTACATGACGTCACTGCTGAAAGCAAACATTAAAAGTCCATAGACTTGGTTGCCACATGACGTAATTTCTGAAAGCCAGACGTTGCAATCCCTTCCAACGTCTGGCATTAGAAGGTTAGAAGGGGTTGTCGTTTTCTTTTCGGCAAAAATGGCACATCTACGACCTACGTTGTCACATCAGTGACATCAGTGAGTATTGAATGCCACAGACGAAAAACAGTCTAAGTCCACACTATTGATCCATAATGTATAAATGATAGATAAGTATCAGGACAACGAGGCCTTTTCGTGGAGGGGTCAGTCTGAAATTTGGACTTAGACTGTTTTTCGTCTGTGGTACTCATTATTTTATTATTGCTCAAGTGATTAAGCAAAACCCAAATATTACATTGTGAATGTAATGCACATTGTAAAGCACTTTGCATAAAGGCGCTATACAAATGCACCATTTGCATTTGTAAGAGAAGTTCAAAATAACACCCACACTTCTCAGTGGAGTGATGAAGATCAAATACACACTATGACCTTAAGAGTATATATGAATAGAGACGGCACCCGAGTTCTCCTTCCATCCACTTGCATTAAGTTGCTCGGAAGCGCATGAGGCGATTTCACTCGTCCTTCCGGTTAGGAACAGAGTGCATTCTGGGATTGATTGGGCCAAAGACATGAACGCGCTGCCATTGCACTGAAACCGCGTTCACGTGTCATCATGAACGTGCGCAATGATAGTCAACGGACCAGCGCGTTCATGTTCTTGGCCCAGCGCTGCAATACCAAATTCGGCCACTATGTCCATTGCGCCTCAGGGTTTCCTCCGGGTGCCGTCTCTATTCATCTAAGACTATGACTGACATTAATGTTTTATTTTATTAGTAAGACAGACAAACTAATCTAAAGAAATAAGAGCTGAAAATGCATGATGATTTTTCAAGAGTGTGCATGCTTAGGAGCAGTTGAGCAGTGAGTAAAAGGTTAAGCAAGCTTGAATGACGTTCTGATCAATTAGAACCACATTTTCTGTTAAATCAGAACCTGAACGAAGGTCTGATGAATCTAAATTGGAGCCCGAATTAAGTTCTGATAGATCAGAGTCTGAATGAATGCTTTGATAAATTAAGAGCTTGAATGAGGGCCAAGCTGTTAAGAGGAATCACAACAGAAAAGGTCATGCACTTCTACGATTGTTAGTTACAGTCATTAATGCAGTTACGCAAGATCACTGCTGGAAGCAAATATCATCCCTGTCACCAAGATTAGTTTCAGCATTCACACATGCCATTCAGTACAATCACACCAACACCAGCACATCAGGTTAAGAATGTGGCATGACTCCAAAACTACTTGGTCTTATTCAACGGGAAGAGCTTTAGTGGGACAATTATTTGCTTCCCCTTGTATGAGCATCATCTGGGAGGAGAAAAGTTTTTTTGTCTTCTTTTCTTTTCTTTTCACAATACAGTGACAAAATTGTTAGAAGTCGACTGTTCTACTCACTTGTAAGTCAACCCGTCTCCTTTAGAGCAAAGCTCTTCAGCCGTTTGACCGTCGGAGTCAACGCACGGTTGGTCAGATCTGCTGGTTCAAAATGTGTTTGCCGTTACAAAGCGGTCGGCTCGCACACATCCCCCTCCCACCCCACCCCAACCTCCCCACCCACTGGTATGCGTGCGCAGCATTTGGAGATCACGAGAACCTATTTACGTTGAAATTAGTAGAGTTGTTCCGATACCGATATACGGTAGTATCGGAAAAGCTGCCGATACTGCCTGAAATACTGGTATCGGTGAGTATGCCAGTCTATGCCATTACGATACCATGTAATTTATCACATGAACATATTTCATTTACAGTCATAAATGAAATGAAATGCTTCAGTTGATGTTGCACGACTGTTATATATCCTTACATTATTTATTTTTTACTAAGTTCCCAGATTGACTTGTAGCTGCACTTTAACAATTAATAATGGAAGTATTCCTACATCAGTGGTTCTCAAACCTTTTAATTTCAACCATAACAGAGTGTACAAAATGAACCAAATTGGTTCCATTTGTACAGTCTGAGAATTGCAGACCTTTAACGGTCCATTTGGAACCCCTAATGCAGTGGTTCTCAACATGGTGTCGCCCCGCTCCTCCCCCCAGGGTCCTATCCCAAGCTAAATTATTGATACTTAACCCATTTTGACCTGAGATCAGATTCTAAAAATGTCTTCCACATCCTGTTTTCTGAAAAAGCTATGTTTCTATGTCAGTCGTTCTTCGATTTTTCAAAAATAGCAGACCTACAAGCTACAAGCTATGAGCTTGTAGATCTGATATTTTTCAATAGCTAAAGCATAACATAATGCCAACACCAAAAGGCGTTCCCGCCCAAAATGGGTTAAACCAAATGGGCCCTTGTGAGTGTACAAATGGAACCAAACTGCACCCTAATGGGTCAATTTGGTTCCATTCATACACTCTTTAAGAGTTGAAATAACAAGAGGGTTTTACGGCGTAGGCTGGGGTCTCGTAGATAATATCAAACAGGGATCCGTGGCCCACAATGCGTATAAAACTGAGGGTTCTTGAAGTTACAAAAAAGGTTGAGAATCACTGGTCTAGTAGTTCATAACATTTGAGCGATGAAGAGGAAGCTGAACGCACTTGTACGTGAGGCCGTCTCCGACGCAGAAGAGCTGCTGGGCAGAGAGTCCGTCTTCAGGGACGTAACCGGTACCGCCACTGATCAGATAATCTGCCATGCTGTTGAGAGAGAAAGCACACAGATTAATAATCCGCCATGCTGATCACACTGCTGTGCCATAAACAGTGGCGTGCACAGATAGACACTAGGGGGTGCTAGAGCACCCCCTGCCCTTTTCCCTCTGGACAAATGTGCCCTTTTTGTACATGAAGTGTACACTGTACAGTATGGGGACCATGGGGACATTGATCAATTCTTGATAAAAAGCTTCTAATATATTATTTAGGCCCCAAAATCTATAAATCTCACACTATTAAGGCAACCGGCTGGTTCCACGCGCTGCACAAGGTGCCCTTTTTTCACTTGAGCACCTGCCCCTCTAAATGTCTGTGCACGCCACTGGCCATAAATGATACTCAAGACTAAATTGTACTAAAAAAAAAAAAAGAGTACATTTTCAAGCCAATGTGAGATTTAGTTGAAGATTCTGGCAATGTATCAATATTATATTGCATTGGTATTGTGATATGAGAGAATGAGACTAGATAAAGATTTTGGATATCATGATTTGGATATCATATATCGTGACATTGGATATCATGACATACCATACGCATTACATGCAATGTCATGTAATGTCATTACAATATTCTGAATTTACCCGACTGTTCTGTTTAGTGGTTGCCTTACCATGCAGTTAAGTTACCCACCCCAGGCATTACTGAGGATTATCATTGTGGTCAAAGATAATTGTGATATTTGATTTTGTCCATATATGTCTCCATATCGAGCAATGTATCGGAAAGGGGGGAGGCTGGCCTAGTATAGACCCGTAACTTTAAACCGTTAAAACCGGGAAAGATTTTAGCGTTGGCTATTCAAAAATAGCAGATAATATACCTTATACAAGCAGATATAACCTGTATATACAAGCTCACAGCGAGCTATTTTTGAACTTTTGTGACAGATTATATTGAAAGTGAAGAGAACTACCGAGAAGGCATTATGTGTAGGTTGGGCCTCAGGTCTTTAATGGGTTAAGGTGGTTAAAACGATAAATGCTGGTGCCTGGCTACAGCCAGCCCGGTCCAGCGAGGAGCAGCTATACAGCCTTGTTTACCGACAACGAGCTTATATGACCTTCTCAGAAATAAAAAGACGTAACCATAGCAACAGAAACATCTCCTCCAGTCAGCCAGACCGGGTCAGTGCACCTGGCAGCAGAGAGAGAGAGAGAGAGAGGGACTGTAAATGTAAGCCTCCTGGAGAGACGGATAGCATTCTGCACTCTCTCTCCCTCTCCTTCCATCAGCAGTGACGCTGTACTATGAGAGAGGCAGCACTCTGCAAAACCACTTGCTAAATTTCTTACAGCTACAGTTATAACATTGTAAAAAATTACAGTAAAAAAAATGACATCGCCGTTTTTCTTTGATACAAAAATAAATGTTTTCACATTATAGTTCCATTGATCCAATCCGGAACACAATTGATTGATCATTAAATGAACAGTTACTTTAAAAATGCACACGGAACACACATCTGACCACTTAAGTGAGTGGTCAGTCGGTCAGATGGGTGGGCCGCAAATACTTTTGAAAATGTTCAAGTGGGCCCTGATCCAGAAAAGGTTGGGGAGCCACGGTCTGTCTTACAGGAAACAAAAACCAGTCATAAAGAATCAAACCATGTAGTCAGACCTTGCAACGCAAACATGGCATGTGTGCTGCTGACACTAGCATGGCCTATCAGGGCTGGAGGTTGACTCAAATATGGGTGACAGTGACACACTGATCATAATATACAGCTACGAGCACATAGGCCAGTGGCTCTCAAAGTGGGGTCCATCCAGGGACCCTCTGGTTCCTTGATGGTGTACCAAATGAGACTCTTAAGGCCTAATGTGGACCTCTATGGGGACCTACCACGCGTCACGGACAAAGTCAGAGAGAAAAGGATGAGGCTGGCAGGGCACTGCGTCAGGCACCCAGAACTTGAGGCAAGTAAATTGACCCTATGGGAGCCAACCCAGGGCAAAGCCAGGAGGGGAAAGAAGCGTACCACCTATGTAGACGTGCTGCGGCGCGACAGCTTGGCTGACAACACTGCAGAGCTCAAGAACCTGATGTTGGATAGGAATTTGTGGAGGGCAGCGATCCAGGAATCCCGAGTTGGTGTTGGCTAGACCTCACTCTCGCAGCAACTAAGGTGGTGAGGTGACCAGCGCTTCTGGTGGTGAGGTGACCACCGGAGCTGTAATAACGTGGAGCGGTGGTGGAGTAAAAACAGAGAGAAGGGCTGGGGAGAGCGGTGGTTTGCTCTTCAACGCGGCTCAGTGACGTCATGTTGTAGTTCGGTGGTCACCTCACCACCGAAAATATTACTATGAATAACGCTTTACAAGTCTAACTCTCTCAGAGTGTACAAAAGGAACCTATTATGTACACTCTGTGTTATGGGGGACCTTCAAATTTAAAAAGGTTGAGAACCGGTGACAGGCTATATGTTGTAAGGGGTAACCGGAAGGCTCACCCAAAGACACGTCGATCGTCAACAGATTAGAAATACATTTAGGGTTAGGCTTAGTTTCATTGAGGTTACATTTAGGAATAAGGTTAGGTTCAGGCATATAGTTTTACTGAGGGTACGTATAGGAACAAGGTTAGATTTAGGCATAGTTTCACCGAGGTTAGGTTTAGGAACAAGGTTAGGTTTAGGCATAGTTGTACCGAGGTTAGGTTTAGGAACAAGGTTAGGTTTAGGCATAGTTTTACAGAGGTTAGGTTTAGGAACAAGGTTAGGTTTAGGCATAGTTTGTTTTACTGAGCGGTTAGGAATAAGGTTAGGTTAAGTTTAGGCATAGTTTACTGAGGTTACGTTTAGGAACACCAGGTAGAGACCGCTCAGAGGTCACCGGATTTGCATGTTTTGGAGGAGATCGTTTTGGTATTTGTTGTAAGGTGACATATAGCCGCTATACAATACGTTGTAAGGTTACATAGGCTAGACGCTAGACTATATGTTGTAAGGTTACATAATACATAGGCCATGTTGTAAATAGGTTATATATAGGCTATATATATATATATATATATATATATATATATATATATATATATATATATATATACACACTGTAGCCTATTTTGTACATGGCTATATGTTGTAAATATGCTATATATAGCCCATTTACAACATATAGCCATGTAACCTTACAACATTGCATATGCTATTGTAAAGGTTACCTATGAACAGAATGAGACAAGGTGGATGTGCACGCAGACACACCTAATAAATAATGACATATTTAGCTCTGCTTATCTCAACTACTGGCCTGGTGACCTACATTATAGGTGAACATACTGCTGTAGGCTATACATTAAGTTGCATAACACACACAACAAGGCTGCCTTTGAGGTATATATATGAAATAAAAAATAAGGGTAATAATAATAATAATAATACAGAAACAGTTATGAGGTTACTTGCAAGTACAACACATCTCATCTCTGCCAAGCGGTCTATTTATAGGCCCTAACTAACCCACATATACAGCAGTCAGTCAGTCAGTGTGCCACCCAGCAGCACAGCATGGATGCAGTGCAGTGTGCACACATGCAGCACTGTTCCTCCAACCAGACTGCCTTTACTGTTTACTGTAATGTTTAAGTCTGACCTTTAAAGACACATATGTGTGGCTTTCAATTTCAATATGACGGTTCCGGGTTGAGCGGCCGGGTTTAACATGTCAGATATTGAAACTGACAGCATGTTATATGATGATGGGTGTAATTTGACACTCGCGAGTTCGATTAATCGGCATTGTGCAGTGTGCGTCTAAGATTTGATACTGATTTAGTAATGGGTCAGATATAGCCTATAAAGATAAGAACCCCTCCCATCATCACCATCAGCCACCAGGTCTGTTATATCACTGGACAATGCATGATGATGAGGACACCGTCCGTCCATCGTCTCGATTTGAGCCAGAAACAAAAAGGCCATCCAAGATCATCAACCACAATATAGGAATAGCATAGGCTACATTAATGTGATACAAAACAATGCTGTCAGATTGGGGTGTAGCTGTAGGATAATGGTCTAAAAGATAAATCGATATAACCGAAAGAGAAGTGGTGTGTACCGTCTGAAAGCATGCCTTAACATGCACCAAAACTAGCAGATAGAAGCTCAAAAATATCCGATCTGCTATTTACTCATTCATTTCTTTTTTCGGGTGCGCGACACCACCGCGGGGTGCCAGGCTGCTCCACACTTTGCACACACACACACATGTGTGCTACGGTCGGTTAGCACACATGTAGCAGCAGCACGATCAGCTATTTCCTTATGGGACGGACCGCGAAAAAAAAACTGCAGCGCGAGGCGACGCATCACATCGCATGCAGCACGCGTTATTAAAAAACACACATGGAAACGCATCCGTTATGAAGTAACCGTTTCGTTGTGGGACACAAACCGCGTGCGTGCGCACGTCTGACTACCTAGTTTAGTGGCTACATTTGTATCTTATTTTGACTGGATCAAAGCTTATACTCTAATGGGCTGATGGTGATGATGATGATGATGACACGCTGTCCACGTTTCGAGTTAAAAAAAGGAGAAGAAGAAATCAACTTGTGCACAAAATGTCTCTTTTTCTTTACCTTGAAGAACAAAGCAGATGTTCAGCGGCGTGTCTAGTCGCTCCACACACTACAGTAAATAATAAATGGTACCCCCGGCCCGGCGACTAGCTATAAAAGCAAACGGGTTGAGCTTGCTTGCTTGGCTGCTGTGTGTGTGTTGGTTGTTGGTGTGTTATGTAGTGGCAGTCATACGGCGTCACATCCCCTCTCTCTGCCTCACTCCACCCACCATCAACCACGTGTTTAGCTCTCTCTTCAGTCTGGCTGTACAGTCAGTGGAAGCAGAGTCAGAGTACAGTGCCAGTGAGTGGAGAGTGCCGTGGAGACACTGGTTGTCAAACCTTGTCATGTCAAGAATCAAGATAACAAGGCCCAGCCAAATTGATACATATATTTATTATATAAAAAGGGAAAGATTCTGATATTCTGATCGGGTGTTCGGGTGTTCTCTCCAGCTATAGCTTTAATCAGAAAATATATTTTCAGTTTGGGATACCACAACTCATGCAGGATAAAGGATATGCCTAAATAGCACAATGTTATATTCCCCCATAACCAGGAGAGAAACCAAAACGTCATCATAATTTATAGTGTTTCCATGCCTTCTTTCTTTTTTTAATCACTTTCACTTGTTTGTATGAGGCCCCACTCCTGATTTGATATTATTTGTTTCCTGACCTGAAATTCTATTTTCTGTTTGACTGAATTTATTATTTTGGACTTCCTTTTCATACATTTGATCATTATTTTTTAGATTGTTTGCCTATAAAAGCAAGAATATGTCAAAATATTAATGACCTTTTTATTTTATATTTTTTTGGTATTCAGACAGCCAGCAATGGGTAGAACGCTCCTAGAAGGTCTAAAAGCTTGGTCTAAAAGATAAATTTATGTTTAACCGAAAGAGAGGTGGTGTGTTGCCGTCTGAAAGCATGACAATATGCACCATAAAACTAGCAGATCTATAAGCTCAAAAATATCCGATCTGTTATTTATTTATTAATTTATTTTGTTGGGTGCGCGACACCACCGCGGGGAAGCTTTGTCATTGGTCGAAAAAAACCCGGTCGCAGTGACTAACCAATCACCAATGACAAAGCTTCTAGGAAAATCTTTGAATGCAGACTGCGGCCACTAGATGTGTCACAGGGACGAATTTTTTTTGGGGAGCGTTCTACCCATTGCTGGCTGTCTGAATACCAAAAAAATAAAAGGGTCATTAAAATGTTGACATATTATTGCTTATAGCAGCTTTAAGGAACAGGAACTCTGCCAGCAGCTCAAACAATCTGCACATAAACCAGAGGTGTGGACTCCATTCCACACTTGGACTTGAGACTCAACTTGGACTCGAGTCACACATTTGATGTCTGTCTTGACTTTGGGGACTTGCAACGAGACTCGACATCAAAGACTTGAGACTTTACTTGTACAGTACAGTAGGCCTATCTACATGCAAAACAGTGACTTATTTGTCCAACCTCTTACATGCACACTCTCTAAAAAGTAGGCTACTCACATGTTTTGTAGAAATACTAAAAAAGTAAAAGTCCAGAATCCTGTACTTGAGTAAAAGTACAAAAGTATTGGCATCAAAATATACTTCAAGAAATAAGGATGCAGTGCACACATGCAGCACTGTTTCAACTAGACTGCCTTTACTGTTTACTGTAATGTTTAAGTCTGACCTTTAAAGACGCATAATGTGCATGGCTTTCAATTTCAATGACGGTTATGTGATGTCAGATTGAAACTGACAGCAGTTATGATGGGTGGAATTTGACACTCCCGAGTTCCGAGTTAAATTAATCGGCATTTTGCAGTGTGTGTCTAAGATTTGATACTGATTTAACAATGGGCCATATAGCCTATAAAGATAAGAACCCCTCCCATCATCACCATCAGGCACCAGCCATCAGGTCTGTTATATCACTGAACAATGCATGATGATGAGGACACTGTCTCTATTTGAGCCAGAAACAAAAAGACCATCCAAGATCATCGACCACAATAGGAATATCATAGACTACATAATGTGATACAAAACAATACTGTCAGATTGGGGTGTAGCTGTAGGATAATGGTCTAAAAGACCATTATCTTATTATTATTATTACAAATTTCACTACTTTTACTTCTACTCCAGTACATATCAGAGGCAAATATTGTACTTTTACTCCACTACAATTAGCCTATATAGGCCTACAGTATATATAGGCCTATATGTAAAACTTTATAGTTACTAGTTATTTTGCAGATTTTACAAAACAACCACTTCAGCCCCATATATATATATTTCGGCCATTTGAAAATAGCCGATCTCGAAGCTCACAATGTGTCGTTGAACTTGAACTTGTGAAATGGGGACATTCTGCACAATGAGTACTTTTACTTTTGGGACTTTAGTACATTAAGTACATAATACCAGCATTTTGCACTTTTACTCAAGTACATTTTTAATACGGAACTTTTAATTGTAACACTGACAGAGTATATCTGCATCGCAGCTATAGTCTTGATACTTTTACTTAAGTAAAACATGTGAGTACTTCTTCCATTACTTTACAAAGCAATTTGGTGTAGAGGGAAAAAAGGGCGGAATCCTATAGAGTCCTGTGACACAACGGTTGACGAAGAAAATAGGGTAGAACTTGGTTTGTATCTGCGGCGTCTGCCTGTGTGTGCCACGAGTGTGGGGTTGTGTGGCAGTCACAAGGCACACGCAGAATTTAATTGTTTTAATTGCATCAGTCACATTGGTGAGGTCATTCAGTGGATGGCTCCAGTCGCTCTGCATAATGTGCTGCAGTCTATGCTACTCTATGCACTATGCAGTGCAAACAGGTCGTGACCCCTTTTTGGGTCTTCGGCACCGTACTGTTATGAGTCAAAAGTGAATATCCAGTATTTCTTTGTTTTAAAAAACAAAGCTGCCCACCCCAATGGGATGGAGGATGGGGGGTTTCTCCTTATTTGCCGATGGGCTCCCAGATTGGCCCACCCCTGATTTACATGAACCTCTTGGCAGTAACCTTTAGGTGCCATTCATACCTAAAGTTTAGTCAGGGGTGAGCAGCGCTCTTTTCCAGAGGGGCACACTGACTTTGATAAAGTGAGTGAGATGCTGCATATGTCAGTCTGGTGTGCTGCATGTGATCCGGATTGGGATAGTCCATGGACCAGTTCTGGCTCTATGTTGCCCATGTGTGGATTAATTCCTAATGTATTTTTGTAACTCTGGCATTGAGCTGAAAACATTTGGGAGCCCCAGCGGTGGTTAGTGGTATTACAGTACATATTTTTAATCTGATATTAAATACCCATAAGGTGTTCTTTATGCCAAACAGGTCTATTAACTTCTCCGTTAGTTCTTAGGGTGGCCATAGCAAAATAGGCAGAGATGCCGCCTGTGAAACAGAATTATTCGATTCAAGGTTCGATTGCCCCCAGTAATGTGTCGAAGTGTCCCTGAGCAAGAAAGACACTTAACCCCTAACCTAACTGCTCCTCCCCTGTGCTCAAGTCCACTCCCTGCTATTATTATTGTTATTATTATAGTTTGTTCCTGTGTTGTATTATTAATTATACTTGAGCAACGTGTTGCCAGGTCTGTTTGTCAGGCAAGACTCTAGGGGAATCTCCTTCCTCTTTCCCGATAGTGTCAAATCAAATGTGGGTCATCGCAAATGTGGGTCAGTGGTTCCTGCATGTACATACAGTGCCGTAGCTATTTCTGGGCACTTGATTCAGCCTGGTTGGCATTCCCTGTGCCGGTACCATTGCTTGGTAATGTGTTTGTGTGTGCTGCGGAGTGCGGAGCGCCCCGAGGAGTCCAGCTTAAAATAGCGCCTTAACTGTTGAAAGGACTATGTGTGTTAAAGAAGCACTTCACCATATTGGTTCTCACTATAAGGCCTCACTCAGACCTTTAAAACATTGATGCATGCTTGTTGTATGAATGTTGTGAGTGTCATGGCCGCCCCAATGTATTTCCAATGGAAGTCACATGGTTTGTAGTCCACATTTTGGACTACAAGCTGTCGTATGGCTTTCGGCTGTGTTTCGACTGCGCCCCTCCCCCTCATACAACACAAATGTTGTGTCAAACCATGTGACTCCCATTGGAAATGCATTGGGGCAAGCTGTGTCACACCCTTTGTATACAACAAGCATACAGCAATCTCTTGCGACCGTGTGAGTGAGGCCTTAAATAAGCACTTCTCCATATCTCCATATTGGTTCTCACTATAAATTGTGGAAAAAAGTACTCTTTACTGCGACTCAATGTATGCACTGTATGAAATACTATTTTACAAGTAAAAGTACTCATTATGCAGAATGTCCCCCTTTCAAGTTTTCAAATGTTTAAAAATCTTTTTAAAATAGCAGATCTACAAGCTCACAATGTGTTGAATCCCAACGCAATGTGAGCTAATGACCCAAATTAAGTGGTTAATGTATATGTTTTATAATAACAATCAAAATATACAAGGTTGTAACTAAACTTTTCAAATAAATGTAGTGGAGTAAAAGTACGATATTTGGATCTGAGATGTAGTGGAGTAGAAGTAAACGTATTTGAAATTGGAAATACTCCAGCAAAGTAAAAGTACCTCGAAATGTTACTTAAGTACAGTACTTAGATACTTTCCACCACTATTTCTCACTATAAGATTCCATCTACTCTCTCTGTGATTCAATGACATACATAATCAGTGGTAATTTCACACAAGATTTCAAACTTATTTTGTATTGATGAAAGAACAGTGGCTTCTCATTCAATGTGCTAACTTTCCAGGAAGGGAATGGCTATAGTTTCCATTAGCTTGAAATCCCAACCGATGTATAATGAGCATTAGTGAGGCCAAGTTATATGAAGAGATAGGATGAAAATGAATTGGTATGTGGCCCGTCAAGAGAGGCCATTTGTTATGGGATCTTCTAAATCAGTGGTTCCCAAACTTTTTCGCCTGTGACCCAAAAAAGAAATTAGACATTCCTCCGGGACCCAAATTAGTGAAAATAGCAGATTTACAAGCTTGGCTATCTTCACTACTTCTTAAACATGTGTTTTATAATATATGGAATTTCTTCTTTTAATACATTACTTTGAAAAACATCTGATAATATGGTAGCCTATTAATTCATTTTTGGGAATGATTTTTTAAAATGTTTTGAAATTATAATAATTAAAAACAAAATGTAGGAAACCGAAAAATGAAGGACCCATAAAAATGTGCCCGCGACCCACAAATGGGTCCCGACCCGCTGTTTGGGAAACAGTATGTGTTCTAAATGACCCACAAATGAAACCCAACATGTTGACCAAAACCAGGGATTGGCCACCTTCAAGGTTATTTGCAAGTCAGACCAAATGCAAGAGCTCACATGCGGCTATGTAAACGGATCCGACTACATCCGCAGCGATATTTACATAAGCCTACATTATGCAGACCATGAAAGCATCGAAGCTGGCTTGCAGGGCATGGATGGATGTGAGAGAGAACCAAGCTTGCATGCTCAGAAATTAGAAGAATATTTTAGATTTGTTTTTAAGACTTACTTTACTTATGATTCTTACATTCTGACTCAGATTCTTATCTGGAAAATGGTGGCTATTTCATTACAGAACTCCATTTCTTTAGCACTTCTTGTGGAGAACAAACCCGTAGTTACTTCATTGACTTTCCCCCTGATCTCTTAGCCGGAAATAGCCGATCTACAAGCTCATAAACACAAATGTTCACCTGTTTTTTGCAGAATGTTCATCAATTTATTGACATTCCGAGAATACGGACACTAGGTGATTAATAATACACCTGGTTAATAAAGCAACAAGCAGAACATATCTCAGCTGTCTGGAAGAAACCACCTAACTCCAAAATGTGAATCTTTCAGGAAAGAAATCATCCAGCTCAAGTGGAGTTAGGAGGTTTTAGTTGAAGTACTTTGTAATACTTTCTATTGGTTCAATATATTCTTTTAATCAACTACACAAACATAAAGGGTGTTCCATAGCATTGATTTATGTTTTCTCTTTTTATAATAATCAAAAACCTCAAAAATGGAGTTAGGGTGGTTTCTGCCAGACAGTAACGATAATATTGTGTATATCTTTGTAATGACTTGACACATGATGACACATTGATGGATTTTGTGGTCCAGCATTTACTGATCATAATACCTCTTGAATTAATCCCTATAAGGTAGATCCTGCATGCCTATAACTCACCTCTCAGAGTGTAAACCAGCCTGGAGGCGTGTGTATCGCTGGGCTAAGGTTTCGTGTCCGGGTCCGTGCCTGTGGGGGCTCAGCCTTAAATTGTGTTCCCCTTCCCGGGGTGAAAGGTCAGTAGTACACGAGGGCTCAGCATCCCCTACGATCCTGCGATAGTCCACCTCGTTGCTCTCTTCCTTCTCCACATCAGCTCCAAAGTGATCAAATCCATACCCTTCCATCATCAGACCAAGTCTACTGAAGCCAGTGGCTTCACTCTTGGCCTTGAACCGAATTCCTTCTGGCCCGGAAAACCAATCACCTGCGTAGTTTTAGACGCAGGCCACCAAATAACTGCAGATATCAGCCAGTTAGATTCTGCACTTGGTTGGGGAAAACAAAACAACAGATAGATTCATAAAATCCAGTGCACAAGGAGTTCAAATTAGTCTCAGCTAAAAGTGGAAGTCACTGAGATGATGTTGCAGATGGAAAACAAAACAGAAGCGCTTGTGGGAGAGACACAACAACAACATGAACTGTCCAGGTTTCAATGCATTCTTATCTTAATCCCAGTTCTGGGGTCGAGTGTTGACTATCCCTGCTGTCTCCGTGATCACATGTGAAGCTGCGTTCCCACAGAAGAACAGAGTTGCGCTGTGTGCTCTTGGCTCTGTCACTGTGCAGGGTGCACCTGCTTAGGAAAAAAAAGGAAACCATAAAAACAACAACACCGCTTCCTCTAGGCGTGTCAGTCGAGGGCGTTGACTAGGAGATTCTCCCACTGAGAGGGTGTCACAGTGGAAATGATGCCAAAACAGCAGAGGCTTGTGCTGTTATAGTTGTCCCAGAGAGCCTGCTGTCCTGACGTCCTCCCAGTCTTTGGAGAGACTCTCATAAAGGCATTTGGTAATGGGATGAAAGACTTAGAGATGGGTGCAAATACTTGATGCCCAGGGGGCTTCTGTACAAGTCAAATGGAGTGGAGGGTTTTTGTCCTGATGTGTGCTCCATGAAAGCACTTGCTCGCCTTCTCTCTCCCTGGCCGCTCTCTCTCTCTCTCTCTCTCTCTCTCTCTCGCTCTCTCTCTCTCTCTCTCTCTCTCTCTCTCTCTCTCTCTCTCTCTCTCTCTCTCTCTCTCTCTGTATAACGCTTAATCCAGCTTTCTATCAGTAGCACCACGTCACTTTCACAAAGAGGATTTGAGCATTAGAATGAGGAGTGTGGACTGGCACTGGGAGAGAGCAGCACATTTTACTCTACATTTACAGCCAGGTCGTTCTGTGGGTCAAACCATAATAGAGCAACATAGAGCATGCACATCCAGGGTGGGATTAGCTGGGGGTCCATGTGTCTGATCCTTTTATATTCGTTATATGAGCGATGGGGATGTTTTCTATCCCTGCTTCTGGTCAGACTGAATCAGACTTTATTGTCACACCTTAAAAATATAGTTAAAGAAGGGTGAAATTCACTTTCCAGCTGGCTCCTCAGACTTGCAGTTCAGTAATCCAAAAACAGAATACAACTATGAAAACATCAACAGATAATAAAAAGCAAACAATTTAATAACAAGCTATACTGAAAGCTGAATTAAATTGAATTAGATTTTAAGTTTGATAATATCACAAATCACAATTTAACAATTCAATTAAAAAAATCTTAATCTTATTATTTTCGCTTTTCAAAATTCAAAAAAATAGCAGAAATGCATATACTATTTTCGCTAATTGGCATAATGTCAAGTAAAGTAAATCCCCCCCCCTCCCGTTGCACAACCATTCTGACAAGGAGGTGCAGGAGAAAAAGAAGATCAGTATGAAATAACTCCCACTGTTTATTACAGAACAACATTAAGAACACAAAAATGAGCTTCAGCTTCAGGACTCTTTCTTTCTTTCTTTCTTTCTTTCTGTCTTTCTTTCTTTCTTTCTTTCTTTCTTTGTATGATGTCTGAGTCTTCCATGCTGGCTGCTGGCATCATAGACATATAAGGCTAGATGTCGTTGTTCACCAGCGGCCATCTTGCTACTTGTCTGGTACGTCTATGGTAGCTGGTGATCAGCTGAAATCTTGACGGATTTACAAACAGTTTGGTTCATTACAAACGTTTTCAACGTGGCTATGATACAGGATGATTAGCTGCTTTTTTTTTTTTTTGTATTATTATTTTAAGATCTTAAATGGACTTGCACCTCCACCACTGAAACAGGTCATACTAGATCGAAGGGACAGTGGTGACAGAGCAACAAGGGCAACTACCAGAGGGGACTGTGAAGTGCCAATCAGACGTAGTGTGTTTGGTAAAACAGTCTTCTCTGTTAGAGCCTCCCATCACTGGAACAGTCTCCCCACAGAAGTAAGAGAGACTTCCAACTATCTGACCTTCAAATTCAACCTGAAAAGGTGGCTAAAAACAATTCAAATCTGTAATCATGAGTAACTATCAGCACTATTTAGTATTCATCACCGGTCATTTTTCACTTCACTTTGCATTTGTTCTGTCCCCATGTTGATCTGTTCCTGTATTGTACTGTATTGTATTGTGTTTTTGTATGGATAGGCCTATAGTGTTGGGTGCTTGCACATATGCACACATGGCATCAACGCACTCTGTCTTTCTTTTATCATTCATTTTTAAGAGCCTGCTCAGGGACTACAGATGAAATGTAGCTTTGGCTAACTCTGATCCGTTTACATTGAGGTGAAAACTGACATGTTGATTAATGAGCTTTGTCTCTGTCAAATAAATAAATAAATAAATAAAAATACTATACTATATTATACTATACATATGTACTATAAAGTGCTCTGACTACATAAAATGCAATTCTAGTGCTGTCTACGTAACATGCTATAAGTCTGTATAAAATGCTATCTAAGTCTACATAAAGTGCTATCTAAGGGGCTAGGGCCATGATGGAGTCTGAAAAGGTGGGTTTTCAGACTACGGCGGAAGATTGGGAGTGATACTGCAGTTCGATCATACTTGTGAGATATGGGGGAGCCATGCCTTTGGTTGCTTTGAATGCCAGCATCAGAGTTTTGTATATCTAATATTATCTATGGCTGGCGTGATTCAATACTAGGTCTACCCTTGGTAAGGCCCCGCCTGCCTCTGATTGGCACTGCCCATCTTTTCTCCGTGGTTACCAGACTTTCTATCCACTTTCCACACATCATGCCTGCGAAAGATCCTACACATATTCTGGCCCAAGACCATCTCAAACAAAAACCTCCTCAACATCACCCAACAAGACAACATGCACAGTATAGTCAATAAACACAGGTGGACCTGGATTTGCCATGTGCTCAGAATGGACATCAATGCAATACCAAGAGTCGCACTACACTGGACCCCAGAAGGAAAGAGAAAGAAAGGCAGGCCCAAAATGACATGGCGTAGGACGACCGAGAAGGAGCTCCAGCAACAACATCAGAGCTGGGGGACCATAGAGAAGATGGCCAAAGACAGATGCAAGTGGAGGAACTTTGTTGCTGCCCTATGCGCCAGCCGGCGTAATGGGGATAAGTAAGTAAGTACCAGACTTTCCTCCGAGGTGGATAGTCTTGTGACGGGGTCAGCTCTATATGTTTCCCAGGTTCTATGTTCCCCACTTACCTTACGGTTAGATTTAGGTTTCTGGTTGAAGGACTTCAGTGTTTTGTACCATACAATTGTTTAACAGTTTAGGGTTAGGTAAGCGGGGAACATAGAACCCGGGGAACATAGAACCTGGGGAATATAGACACGCCATGGTGGTGTCTCTCATGGCTCGAGTTCGCTAGAGACGGCGCCCCTTTGTCGTGGTCTAAAACTAGTCTGCGGTTGTTGGAAAAATAGTGCGGCTGTTGTGGGATTCGACCCCGGGAGGTGTGGATTTGTAGACAGTCTAATGATTAGACCAGCATGCTGCTGTGTTGGCTGGCAGAACTGGCTTGCTCTGTATTCGAATGTAAGAATACCCCGCCCCACATGGCCCCTACTACTACTAGGAGGGGGGCGGGGCGTACCAAGGGCAGACCAGGCCGTAGTCTAGAATGACGCCTATGCTGGCATCCAGGTTCAGGAATGCAGCTTCCTTCTTTTCTTTTCAGATTCCGATTCTTATTTTGATAACTTTCAGACATCGCCCCCTAACGTTAGCCTGGCTAATAAACCAGACTAATATCACACAACACTGTCGCGGTATATTAGTCTGGGCTGGCTCCACTTGGATTTCATTTCCCGGGGGGCGGGTTCAAACATTTTCTCTTTGACGCAATTGGTCAGAGATACTGTCAGTCAAAGGTCTCAAGCGTTGAACGTCACTGTACCAAAGCCCGCCCATATTGCATACCGTGTCCCGATTGGTCCGACCTGTTCTCGGTTGTAGGAAAGAGGCGTGCTACTGAGCCTCGCCAGACCGTAATCCGCTGGTAGGCAATTTATTTTTGCCAACGGCTGATTCCGTCTGGTTTATTAACCAGGCTACCCTAACGTACCAGCCGTACGTTGAAGAAACACGGGCCTTGCACAATCTGCCCTCTGGCCTGGTGCCGTGCAACCAGATCAAACCCACCCACAACCACAGCTTGTGCTTGTATCCCTGACACCGCAGAGCGAAACTCGCACCAATGTGCCAGTGTGTTCCATTAGCACCCTCAACAATCCTTCAAAGTCAACCCCGGAGCCTTCGTCCTATACTCCTCCCGCCCAACACTCCCCGCTGACAGGTGCGTAGGCCTACACCACGGTGGATTCAAACCCACATCCTCCGTGGTGGACTGGTGGTGGGCATGCAGGGACTTTACCACACCGCCACCCCAACGCCCTACATTGAGGTATACCAATATAACTTAAAGGACCACTTCACCACTTTTCAACATCTCTTCATATAATTGGTCCTCACTAATGTTCATGATAAAACACCACCATTTTTTCCTACTCAGTCTGTGTCTCATAGGAGGGCTTTGGGCAGTTCGGACACCCGTCCACCAGTGACATCATCATTAGGCAGATTTTTTTAAAACAAGATTTGTTTTAAAATATATTTAGATTTGTATTATCGTGAGAACGATGGCTTCAACTTTTGCATTGCAACTTTTCAGGAAAATAAAGCCTGCCGTTTCTATTAGCTTGGATTCACCATCGATGATGTCACTGGTGGACGGGTTTCTGAACTGCCCACAGCCTTCCTATGAGACACAGACTGAGTAGGAAAAAATTGTGGTATTTTATCATGAACATTAGTTAGGACCAATTATAGGAAGAGAAGTTGAAAAGTGGTGAAGTGGTCCTTTAAGTAAAAAGAAAAAGGAATCCACCACTGCTATGTACTTAGTTCCTTTTCACCACTGGATTCGTGGCCTCCAGATCACCTCTCATGCCTCTGCGAAGGCTCGTGCAAAATGTCCCTGATGCCTCCACTCACCCAATTTCTAATTTAGAAGCGTAATGAGTGCCATGTGCACGCTGGGTGGACACTCATTGACCCACTGGCCACTGCGGCGGTGCAAACGTCAGTCATAAGATTCAAGCCAAGCAGGGATGGATAACCACCATGCTCAACAAAAGAATCCTGTGTGTGTGTGTGTGTGTGTGTGTGTGTGTGTGTGTGCGTGAGTGCGTGCGTGCGTGCGTGCATGAGTGTGTGAGGATGTCCTCTATCTCTCTCTCTCAGGTGATCTCAATAAAGGCCTGCTTCCCTAATTCACCTCACATTGGTCCACTTTGATGAATCACACATGTACAGTGTGAATTTATGTTACAGTAGGCCTACGATTGGAGAAAACAAAATCACTCCAAGCAGCTTTCTTTGAGTTCACCTTCCGTGCTCCCCCCATAATCATATAAGTATGTGAAGACAACCTCACAAGTTATAAAATGCGTTGAATTAATTGACCTTGATTAAATGTTTGAGGGAACTCGCACTGGGACACATTCCATACAGTCCAAGCATTCCATCGGCATAGTTCAACATGTTTTCCAGCAGATATCTCAGATTCTTCACACCTAAACCACCCAGCTCACAGGTCATGCATATCCCCCTACTATTCATGGGACTTACTGTCACCATATCACTCACAACAGCTTTAACTTCATAAGCCCTATATGCCGGAAATAGCTGACTAACAAGCTCATAATGTGTCACTCACATATAGGCTACTTAAAGGGATATTTCACTTTCAAAAAAACGTTTGGTCATTTTATCGTCTACTCAGGCTTTTGTGAACAGCCCAGGCAGTTTTTAAGTTGCTTGATTCAGTATTTAGATAGCTATATCTATAAATGCACCAAGTCTCTGTATGTATGTCTGTGTGTAATCCACGTAACTCGAGAACCGTTCGCCCCACCGGCTTCAAATTCGACACGTGCGTTCCACACCACCGCAGGGGGTGCAGTGCCCGGTGTCGAGTCGGTCGGACCCACAGTTGTCCAGAACCGCCCGAAAAAGGCCTCTCCCCGGGCCTGGACCGGGCCCCCATGCCCAGCATCCATATATGGAGCTGGCCTGTTCTGACCTCACAACACTCCATATTTGGGCATGCCTGACACAGAACTCCACAAGCTGGCTGTATATATACACCATATTTGGGCATGCCTTATAAAGAACTCCCGGGCCTGGACGCTGGCTGGACAGGCCAGCTCCATATACACAACTTGCAATCATTCCAAGTAGGGCTTCCCCACGGGCACCGCTCTAGTGTGATATTCATTTTAGCTGCCCCGCCCCCTTCCTATACACACCCATTGTAACTTCAAACAGAGAGAGAGAGAGAGAGAGAGAGAGAGAGAGAGAGAGAGAGAGAGAGAGAGAGAGAGAGAGAGAGAGAATGAGAGAGAGAGAGAGAAAGAGAGAATTAGAAAATTAGAAGAATAAGGATCGATGACAAAATCCCCAAACATTTTTAAAAATCACACCCGTGTGAAGTGAGGGGCGCTCTTATCATCGAACATCATCATGACGTAACATGGCGATTTGCAATGGGAATTTAATATTTGTGTAGGACAAAAATACCGATTTGCTCAGACACATGGCATAAATTCTCCATTCATTGTCAATGGGAATTAAATGTTTGTATAGGACGAAAATAGCCGATTTGCTCAGACACATATGACGTGAATTCTCCATTCATTGTCAATGGGAATTTAATGTTTGTGTAAGATGAGAATCTACACTACTAGCTGAATATAGGAGGGGCTCAAAAATAAATGAGAAAAGTAATTTAAAAAACACGGGCACCTCACGTATTAGAAGGTCAATATCACTGGACGGGTGTTTTCGATGAATCTATCATGGTTTGAACAATGGATTTGTATAGCCTATTGCCACTAGGCTATGGACCAGAGCTACATTGTCTGCAATATCTAGCAACACTTCCAACATTCGCTGTGTTAGTTACCTGGCCACTGACCAGCACTCTCCAACTGCTGCTGATTTTATGATTTTATGATTTTATGATTGATTGATTGATTGATTGATTGATTGATTGATTGATTGATTGATTGATTGATTGATTGATTGATTGAAAACTGTATTAACAGTTTGCAGAATGGGTATAGTTCAAGGAAAGTACAGGTCAATACAAAATCTGATAAGAGGATAAAACCAGAAAAAGCACTAAAAGTGCCATGGCACTACAGAACATTGCAATTCCTCATCTTATTATGTATCGTTTTGTGTGTCAATATACTTTGTAGAGATATGTATCCAACACAGGAAGACTATAATCAGGTTTTTGTTTTGTTTTTCAGTGTAAATCTGTGTGAATCTGAACAGTGTCATGAAACAAGTCTATTCCACACTCTTTGCTATGCAATATCGCCATCTAGTGGATACAATGTTTTCTTGTTCTCACAAGTGTCAGCCTTTTCTGCCTATTTGATTGATTGAAAAATGTATTAACAGTTTGCAGAATTACAGTACATTTCAAGCACAAACTCAATACAAAGGCTGTTAACTGTGAGTTAACAGCCTTAACGACCCAATTAAGCATTACACTTGTTTCCAATAGGGTCCACAATGTTCAATTCATCAAACACATTTAGAGACGTACAAATAGACAAAGGACAGAACAGGAATTCATCATAGATCTAGTGCAGGGTTCCCAAAGTTGGGGTTACTGACGGGGTGGGGTCGCGAAATTATTTTGGAGCATAACATTAATTAATTAATTAAAAAAAATTGGGGGGCTAGTGTATTATGGTGTGTCACCGTGTGTGTGCGATATGAAATGTGAGCTTACCATAATCACAGTAATCCTTTACATCATTTTCAAGATCAAGCTTTTGGAGAGAAATGAGACAGACTCCATGCAGTCACTTTCAGTATAGTGCACTGGATGTGTGTGTCTGTGACTGTGTTCAGGTGATGGCCGTTGATGCTCGTTAAAGGAGCATTCAGTGATTTGGGTGATTTGGAAAAAACCCTGGTCCGCCCCGGTAACAAGATGTGCACATGCACACGCTCTACAGTGGGGGAAGTACAACAGACCAACCGCACGTGCACCAAGGCCCGCCCCACTCGATAATGATTGGAGGAAGGCCCCTCACATCCTGATTGGATGAAGGCTTTGCCACCCAAAGCCCAAACCGAAACTAGGGTTTTTTGACCCCAGGGGCTCACTGGGGACAGGGAGGAACTCCTTATGGTCAGCACACTTTATAGTAGGGAGGATTATCCAAAAAATAAGAAACAATAAGTGATATTTGAATTAAGTGAAATCATTGAATATACCTTTAATGCATCAAGGAAGGCAATTGTGTTGCTGCACTGTCAAATATAGGTCTACTGTACATCTAGCTCTGGTCAGGCATTGATTGCATGTAATTTTATGCATAAAACTGCATAAAATTACCTCTGGGGTAAGGTTGGGGTCACATGGCAGCATTATTTTGGGGTCACGCACTTGTAGTCTATCACTGTATTCACTGACATCCACAGCACAGCATGTTGTGTATTATGTTGTTTATTGTTTATAGTTTCTTTTCCCCATTTGACTGCCTCAGCACGAGTCAGCAGTGACTAATACTACATATATTCTTCCTGGGGTCAAACTGTAGAAGTAGGCTACACTTAAAGAAATACAGTGCAATTAAAAGATTGTAAATTATTGTAAATCATTATTTTTATTTCATGTATGCCCTGAAATCCTGAATAAACAAAAAAAGACAATCAAAAATAAAATAACAAGTAAAGAACGAATACAAATGAATTAACGCATTCACACACATACGAGAGACAAAAACAATTATCCTAAATTACAAAATAGTAGGCCTAATGCATTAAAGTATGACAGTGCAGTTAGCCTGGGAAGCATTTTAGGATTTATGACCCCGGTCGGGAGCGGATGGTCATGTTCCATCAGGCAGGAAACCACAAAACGGAATCATTCAGAAGTTAGTCTTGCGTTGCCAGATTGTTGCCTCTGGCAATTTACAAATGCTTCCATCATACATCATTCGGAGATTGTGGAATAGTTGTCTGGCTACGCGAGACTATTCAGACGTAGGTCGTAGGCCTATCCCAAATTCCCCATGATTAAGGGCATCATAATTTTAGGGCCTACCCAATAAAAGCCTTGATGCAGCTTATATGAATCCGGCACGTTTCTTCAAGTATACGTCGTGGAATAGTTTGTTTGGTATAGAGGGTATGCGCGTGACATCATCATCAAACCAGGAAGTTATGCAGGAACACCTACTGAGTGGCAAAAAACTACTTTCTGGCCTTGACAGCCCATACATTAAACAACATTAAACAATGTTAAACTCACTTTGCCTGTTGCTTTGCCACTCGATTTGCCACTCGATGTGCCATTCACTTTAAGCATGCGCATACCCTCTATACCATATTTTATTCCAACGACGCAGAAAAAGTCGGAAACCACAAACGGGAATATGTGTTTTGTTTTGTTTTGACCATCCAGTCTAGACCGGATCACACAGCGATTTAGAAACACAGACAAGGCTACGAGGTCGTGGAGGTGGAAAGCCTGGTGACAAGGCTAATATTGTATTCATAGGCGACGGGAGGTTAGATCTTTGCCACTCAGTAGGCGTTCCCGTATAACTTCCGGGTATGATAAATTTAATGATGTCATGCGCATATACCCTCTATAATTGCAGTGGAGTAAAAAGTACAATATTTGCCTCTGCTCTGAGATGAAGTGGAGTAGAAGTATAAAGTATGGAAAACTGGTTTTAAGTAAAAATGCATCAACATTGTAGTTAAAGTACTTGAGTACATGTACTCTCCACCAATGGTCAAGTGCCAATTAAGTAGCAGGGCTGTGTCTGAAGAGGTGAGAATAAGGCATAACATTGTGAGTGAGTCTGCAGTTCAATTAAACCTATACTTCCTGTGTTGTGATATGTCGATTCCAGTCATGGCACAATTAACCCTTCAAGACTCACAAGCTCACTGGCTTTTAATCTCTCCTGTAATCAGTGTGTTGTCTTGTACAGTCATCATCATCATTTTTCGACCGCGGTCGAGATCGTGGATTTCACAATATCACGCCAGACTTCCCGGTCCTTCATTGCCATCCCCAGTCCCTGCTTACTGATGCCTGTGTCCCTAGCGATGACATCAGGGAACGACAGTTTTCTACCTCTGGTCTGCTTTGAGGCAGGACTCCAGTCTCCAGAGAAGAAGGGAAGATACCACATACTCATAGGTCGCTGGTTATCGAAGTGGGGCTCTATAGGGCTCCTTCTCGGGGTTCCAGGGGGCCCCCGTGCAGCAAATTGACCAAAAATGTAAACATTTAAACTTGTATTTTTCTGCTATTCGAAAATAGCAGATCTACAAGATCACTGGCTCAAAGATATCAAGGTTCTATAGCCAGAGGCAGAGCAGAGATGCTGTTGTGTGTCGATCGATCGATTGTAGCTATACTGTGAATAGAACGCAACATGTTATTACTGGCCCAGCTGCAATTCCGCCAGCTCTTTGTGGAGGACTTGGAAGTTACATTTCTAGTCTAATCTAATCTGATGCACAGTGCACTGTTTCACAGTTGTTTCTTTTTTTTCTTTTTACTGTAAGATGATTAAATACAGATGTGGAAATGGATGAGTAATATCTTAGTGTAGAGCAGATGTTTCACTTCCCACATGCCAGCCACAGTGTGGGTGGGACACCCTTACTTCAGTGTGTAGTTTACCTTAATTCACTCATCCAAACAGCCCAAAGCATATAGAAAACAGGATAAATACATTTAAGTAAGTAAGTAGCCTTGCCGAGCCATGAGGCCCATAGGGCAGGAGCCTATCTCCTGTTTCTGTAGCGTGAGGCAGCTTGATGTACAAGTACACCCCCTGGACATGACGCTAGTATGTCGCAGGGATTTACCCCCAATCCAACCCCTGTCAAGCAGGGAGGCATTGGGTCCCATTTTTAGAGTCTTTGGTATGACCCGGCCGGGGATTGAACCCCGACCTCCCAGTCTCAGGGCGGACACTCTAACCACAAGGCCACTGAGCTAAATACATTTAGCAAACACTTTATTTTTGGTTCCTCTTTAAGACTAAGAGGAAAGGGGAATGCGTGGTTCCCTATTACTGTAACCCTTCGGGGGTTTTCCTATGTGAAAGTCCCCTAGTCACTATGGGGACTGGACCAGCATATGTCTGGCGATGCACTGGGCCTAGTGCATCCCCAGACATATGCTGGTCCAGTGGGCAGCTAAACATTGTGGGCAGCTCAACGTTAAATGGGCAGAAGAAGAAGAAGTAAAAGGAGACTGTAGAGTGGTCGAAGGCGAAAAGACAGAACCTGATTCCTGAAGACAAAACGTGCCTACCGGCATGTGCACTTAAGCCTCTCCAACTGATCCAAAACGCCGCAGCTCGTCTGGTCTTCAACCAGCCAAAATTCTCACATGTCTCCCCCCTGCTCCGCTCCCTGCACTGGCTCCCAGTCGCTGCCCGCACAGAATACAAAACTCTGATGCTGGCATTCAAAGCAACCAAAGGTATGGCTCCCCCATATCTTGCAAGCATGATTGAACCCTACAAACCCTCCCGCGCACTCAGATCAGCCAACGCAGGAAAGCTGGAAGTACCCTCACTAAAAACGCCGGGACAACGCTCCACACGTCCCAAACTCTTCTCCCTTCTGGCCCCAAAACTGTGGAATGCACTCCCCGTTGCAATCAGAACTGCAGCATCACTCCCAATCTTCCGCCGTAGTCTGAAGACCCACCTTTTCAGACTCCATCATGGCCCATAGCACTTATCCTACCCCCTTAGATAGCACTTTTTAGACTTAGATAGCATTTGAAACAGACTTATAGCATGTCATGTAGACAGCACAATAATTGCATTGTATGTAGTCATAGCACATCATAGTACATATGTATAGCATAGTATAGTATATATGTATATTTAATATGTATAGTGTCATTATATAGATATGTTCTAGTTACGTTCTTAGCTTACGCATGTTTCTTGATAAATGCATTTTATATATGTGATGTATTCCCATACTTTTGTTCTTGACTAATGTAAGTCGCTCTGGATTAAGAGCG